>NC_056728.1:1528993375-1529005875 GCF_019279795.1 Protopterus annectens | reverse complement strand
TCACTGTACACACAAGTTCCCAAATGCCAATTAGATTAGTTCTCAGAGGGCATTGTCATGGTTTTGACACCAGTTATTGTTTGGGACAAACCTTCCTGCATTTTGGTGGAGTCATTTAAGGATTCAATAACTGCTCCCAGCTTGCAGTCATCCGAGACTTAGCCAGCCAAAGCTCTTTGGTATTTCCTTTTACTTTTGAGATGTATATGCCAAACAGAAAAAAGTTTCAGCACTGAAACCTGGGTGACTCCATTGGTGGCTGGTCTCTTCCTCTATTTTTATCTCCTGCATCCTGTGAGCAAGATGGCAATTCAGCTAGTGATGCAAGTGTTTGCTCCTATATTATCCATCTTTTGTACTACACCTGAGTAAGGGGTTGTGTCAAAAAGCTTGGCCAGGTCAAGGTAATGTGGTCTGAACTGTTTTACCTTCATCCATTGCTTTCGTAAGAGTAAAGCTTAAAATTTGCCCATGATTTCAAGCCTTTCACACTTTCCTCTGGGCTGTTTTCAAACACATTTTTAGGGTCATGCATACATGTATGGATTTATGGATACTTTCATTCACCTTCCTGATTATATTTAATTATATTCCTTGTATAATACAGCACCAGTTGTTAGACTGTTTTAAATTTGTAGTTTTGAACAGTCTTCTTGTAAGCAATGTAACAAAATGTATGAACCAATGACAGAACTACCCATTTAAGAAAATTTCAACCATAAAAGGCCACTTAATCTTCTGTCATTACAATCCACCAATATCGGTAAATATGCAAAATTTCTGCAGAAGTCAGTCATCTAAAAAATTCCACATTAAAGGGATCTCTAACTAATGAAGAGGTTGCTGCTAAGAAACAATTTTATATTTCATTGTTTCATCTACAAAGTGTCTGTTGCCCTTGAAGAATAAATTGCGTATGTTACATTAAAAAATAAGCTAGTAATATTGCAATAGGGAATGGATTGCAAATTGATAACAGGTACACAGTTACTAGGCAATTCTTCCAAAAGAGGACATTCACAGGACTGCAGCATCCACTTCCTTTAAAATACAACACAGTACAGTATCAGCAATCCACCTGCATACTGTGGGAGTAGAACCCACATCCTTCTGCATTAAATGTAAGGCTACTACCTGTTGCGCTACTAACAATGCAAACAGACTTGGCATAAAAAGCACTAAATTTCTCTTCCCCTGAAGCTCTCAGTAAAAGTTTTAATTTATTTAACATTTGTTTACTAGGAAAGTCCAACTTGGAACAAAGCCAATTTGCAGCAGCGGTCCAGGGAGAAATGCTCCAGACACATGTCTTTGTAATAAGGGAGGAATGCAGAGCACTCAGAGGAAAACCACACAAGCACAGGAGTACTGACAGACTCCACACAGAAGGCACCCCAGCCAAGAATCAAACCAAAACTCTCTTACTATGAGGTGACAACAATACCACTGCACCATCCACATGACACAACTAACTCTCTCAATTTCACAGCAGAAGACATCTGGAAATAGCCAAAATTTATTGAGGGGTGGGGGGCAAAGGCCTAAAACCAGGGACACATTTTAAATATTGCTTGTATAATCTTGGAACATTGCTAAAATAGTGTTTTGTATTATCATGCGTTTCCAAAAAAGATAGAAAGACAAACTTAAAGGGCTATCATTATTTAGTGAATTCCAAGCTCACTGATTTACCAGAACACCACAGATTTTAAGAGGAACAGCTCAACTTTCCTGGATCAAAAGTGGTGGTGTCGGTAGAGAATGCAGGCTCCTTTACCTAAGGTACAGGGTTTGAGCATGAGTAATCCTTAACCACCAGCCATAAGTAACAGGGGCATTTTATACACACGAATGTAAAGAAGAGGGAAAAGTAAAAGAGGAATCTGTAAGAGTTATTATAGCGGATTTCCTAAAAATCTTACTAGAAACTATGTTTCAATTTGAACCAAGTTAACCTGCCAAAACATCCTTTTAGCCATGACTAGAGCACAAGACAAAGGCAAATGTATACAATTAAAAAAAGGTAACTATAACAGCAAATTATGCTTAGTAAGATGGACAGAGCAAGTTAAATAATGACAGTTAGATAAAGATAACAAAATAAGTGAGCACACAAGCAAAATGTAGGTAAAGGCCAACATAAATGTTGCGTATACACATGAACTGATTATGCAACACTCAGTGTAATTACTCACTTGTACTGCAATCTCTTATCTTAATAACTTAGGAAAGCTCTTTGCATTTTCAAACTACTACATTGCACAAAACTGAAAAACTGTTAAACAAACAGGCTTGCCCCTTAGCATAAAGGAGGTGGATCTGATTACGCCTGAGATGATCTGGTTTCAACGATAAATCTAAATGCTAAAGAAGCTTGACAAACACAGACAATAGGGAATTGCCAAGGTTGATTTGTCCATCCTATTAAAAGATGGCCCAGTACCACACTGTTATTGATAAGAATTTAGAAGCATAAACCAGGCCAAGGAGTGGGTTCACTCCATAGACGTTTAACACAGCCAGACACTGTACCGTACCTGTTAGCCAATAAGTGGAGAGCTGTTCTAAATGGTTTAAAAAAATCTCTCATCACATAATTGCTGGAGTTCCCAGCTGTCATCACTTTTTTTCTGTTTTCTACTCCAGAAAAGGAGAAAAACAAATGGTCAGAGTATTGGATATGCTTGATGGAAGGAATATGGGGCAAAAGATTCCTAGAAAAGAGTTCACTCCAGAAGTGCATGCTTGCAGAGTATGTCAACAGCAGAGCCTTATGTGAGATGTTCCCTTAAGTTGTCAGATATGAAGGCTAGTGCCACACAAATTTGACAGATAGCAGATGAAATCCATAGTTGCCAAGGATGTTAATTCTGGACTTAGCCCAACAAAGCCTCTTGTGCACCATTACAAGTGAAGTCTACAAGAATATATCTACATAAAACCAAATCATAACTGCCTCGATGTCAATACTAACATCACTAATCGTATCCCTTATAGCTCTAACACTTTGTCAGAATTATTAAGATCTCACTCACATTGGTACCCTTGTAGATATTGCTTTTGGAATCGTGCACCCTGTAAGCTTGTAAAGGTTTCCATGGACTCTGCACATTCTAAACAATCTGGCACGCATCTGAATAATTTATCTTCCAGTACAATTAAGTTACAAAAGTCTATTACTTTAGCTCCATTTTCTAACACTAAAAGAGTTATTTCTGTTTGAGTCCAACTATGCAGCCATTGTTTTACCACATGAGGGCTAACCTGTTTCTGTGATGGAGACTAGCTCACTCACATCTCAGAATTAACCAGCATATTCATATTCCTGTCTAGGCCCAGTAAGGGATACAGCAAAACTAAGTAGTTAAGCTTCATCAGAAGAGCTAACATTTACACATTTGAACTGCATGAACTTGACTTTCTAAGAGCTGTTGCATACACCAGCTGCAAAAAGCCTCCTGATTTTCAAATGACAGTAATTTCACAATGTTTAGGTGTACACTTTTTAAGTGCTAATAGCTTGCAATTACTACTGCTGTGTTGCAACTGAAGGAGAACAATGACAACTTCAGAGTAACCCTTTTTTTTTTTCTTTTTGCTCACCTCCTCCATCTAGGAATCTATGCATAGTGCACAATGAAGTCATGCAATATGTATATTCATGCATTCTCCCACCCATGCCAACCCAATAGGGTAAAGATTTTAAATTCCAAGATTCTTATGTGCGAGTCATGGAATAGCGTCACTGAATGTGCAAAACTTGGGACTTGCATACAAGAAGTCCAAGATCTCTGTACCTTAAAGAATTCCCTTTTCTCTGAGGTATGTCAATCTTGGACTTAGCAAGAATAAGTAGTGGGGATGTAAGGGTGCAAGGATGCATGTTATACTGCAAAAAGTAAGTTTAAAGAAAAACAGCAAGCGTTGCCACTCACTGTTCCCCTTTAGAATCAGTGGTTTGTTTTGGTAATTCCAGGACATGAAATTATGGGTCTCAGAATAACAACAGGGAGCCCCCTCTGATACTATGATAGGCTTCCTGTCATGCCCTTGCTCCATAAGATTACATCTTGCAATCCAACTCCCAGCACTGCTAGGAGTCATCTGTGAAATGGATTTTCCCCTGAACACTCTTCACCAGAAAGGTAAACTGGAATCGGCCATCACTTCTTCCTCTTCATGCAACCCTCTAGAAGCTGAGTCATTAATCAAACTATGGTCACCAGTAACACAGGCAGACACCCTTTCTCTTTGCTGCTGGATCAGGTACCTCATGTTAAGAAGTAAGAATGAATGAATGAATAAATACAACCTCTCAGCCTGCAAAAAGAAAACAGACGTCTCAGCCTGCATAAAGAAAACAGACCTCTCAGCCTGCATAAAGAAAACAGACCTCTCAACCTGTATAAAGAAAACAAACCACTCAGTCTGCATAAAAATAAAACAATGGACCTCTCAGCCTGCATAAAAGGAAAAACAACGAACCTTTCAGCCTGCATAAAAGAAAAAACAATGGACCTCTTAGCCTACATAAAAGGAAAAACAATGGACCTCTCAACCTACATAAAAGGAAAAACAATGGACCTCTCAGCCTGCATAAAAGCAAATAAATATGGACCTCTCAGTCTGCATAAAAGCAAATAAATACGGACCTCTCAGCCTGCATAAAAGTAAATAAATACGGTCCTCTCAGCCTGTAACAATGGAGCTTCTTTCAAGTACATAAACGGAGCCTTGGGGGAAAATTCTCTCCTTACTGTGACTCTGGCAGCAGGCTCAATGCGGAATTCATTTCCGCGCACTTTCTGTTTGAATCCAACATTAGAGTGCAATGCACACATGTGTCCCCCTATAGGTCTTACAGCTGTAAAAGTGTGGGGGTGCCCGCTCCCCCTCTCTTTATGGGGACACTTTAGTATATAAGACCTGTACAGCAGTCTTATCCTTGTGAATGCTACGGACAAGGGTAGTAACCCAGGTTATGTGGTGTCACACTGGCATGTAGTGTATCATGGCATTACTACTGTTGACAGTGCTTTCCCAGGCAAGAATAGATTGTTAAATAGTACAGACAACAAGCACCCCTGCAGGCATAGCTGGACTCTGAGGCCTCACTGTCATGTTCTTGGTGTGTAAGCTGTGTCACAGTATATATCCCCTACTGGATAATGATCTGACATATGGAAAGTAACTGTAGACTACTGTCTGTACAGCACATCAGTGAGGGCTTCCAACATGTAGTAATGCCATACATATTGGTGTCAGTCATCTATAGGTTGACACATTCATCCTACTGCATAGCTACTTGCCAATATGATGTCTGTCAGTCCCTGTACAGATGTGCAGATGGCAGGTATCCAGCTTGGATATGTACAGGCAACCTATGCTTGACTAACACTGACATGTCTGCCCAGCTGTGTTATAACTGGCACATATAGGAGACAACACCCTGTACACACCACATGCCATGGATACCTCCACTACACTTCCACAGTCCACAGAACATGCTTGGATACAGGTCTCCATCACAGGCACTAAATATGTGCTGTAACACATGTTGCATACATGTCAACTGGATCACCTCAGTGGCCATTTTCAGGAGGCACCCAGAGGATTGGCTGATGCATGTCACTCTCACCCTGAGGGTCACCACAGTGGTATCTGCCAATAGATTGCCTGCTGGCACATGGCAGGGAGCATGATACCACTGTACACACATCCCCTATACTTCCCATCTCTCCATGGACAATAGCCAGGTACACACCTATAACCACCTGCAGCGATGCACCCCAGTACTGACAAATGTGTACATGTACATTACTGAGGATAGCAGTGTCTGTGTGTTAGTACACCTGTAGTTGGGAATACCATGAGGGCCTTCACACACACTGCAACACCCATTGCCATAGTAAGTTGCGGCTGCTGCTGTACCAGACATTACATGTACCCTGTTATGCTCCTCTTCCTATGGCTACATGAGGCTTGCAGTACCAGTACAACAGTGTTGTACAAATGGGTCGATAAGCATAGGATACCCATTGAGTTCTGGCAAGTGAGTGTATGTGTGCATGTCTGTATAGCTGTAGAGTACAGCATTCCAAGGCCACATACTCCTATTACATTACAAATTGCCACACAGTAGTATAGATAGTGCTGCTGCTGCCCATAGGTGAGGCATGACAATGCATCACCCTACTATGCCTGTGGCATATGCATTAGATGCATATCCCTGTAGTACCACTGTTGGGATGGACAATATGCTGTTTCACAGTCATGGGCAATGTATGATGGTGGGTATGTCAGAGTGTCATCATGAGTTCCAGTGAGTACAATATGCACTGTGGGATGTGGGAGCTGTGTACAGTGTCATTACACTATGGTACACCTGGTACATGTCCCATGTACCACAGTATGGTGACCACTGTCACCATTAACCATACAGGTAACTGATACCACAATCCAGCCCAATTATGCATGCACTGTGTGCAGCATACCTGTAACACATTGGACACACTGACAAGTTAGTTAGCAGTGATAAGCCCAGGTCTCTTGGATGTGTGTCTGCCTGTTATGTGTCTGCTAATGTGTTTATTATGGTATGTCACACTATGTATTGTCCATATACAACCATTATATCCCCCATTACCATACTGTACATGTCTGGGGATGTTGTGCATGTAACATGTAACCTGGAACACACCTCACCCTAAATGTAGTGTGGTGTGTACAGTGAAAGCCACAAACTTCGGTAGAACTACATACCTAGGTAAGGGTCCCAGTGTTTCCAAGTAAGAGTGTGTGTATATGTGGATGGATCTACATCAGGTTGCTGATTATACATGTCCCAGTGGGCCACCTGTCCATGTGGTACAGGCAGTAACTGTTATACAAACCTATGACATGTGTTCAACTGTACCAAGGATATGTCACAGCCATGGTGTCACCACAGTGCCATACCCCTTGTGGAATATGACTACAGACCATCCTCCTGCTAACACATGTACACCTACAGCACAAAAGGATAACATTATGGAGACCACGATCACTCAGTGTTACTAACAGCTATAATGCATCATGGCTGAACATCTACACTCCCTGACATGTATGCATTAAACATTACTCCTGACAACATGTTACACAGCAGTACATTGGTACACTGTAGTACAACACCATGTGCATCAGAACCATATTAGCCTGTCCTTGCATCGATGTTATGGATAACAGGGATGTGGCACAAGTATCATCATATGCAGAGGGTTTGTTGTTGGTTTGCCAGAGATTGAGGGTGGGCTATACATTTGACACCATGTGTGTGGGTTAGGGGTGTAATTAGTTGAAATGTGTGTGGTGATGTGGTGTGTGCAGGTATGGGGTTGCCCTAGGTGTGTTTGTATAGTGTGTGGGTATACATGCACACAGTTCTGCCATGTGGCTGCCCTATACAGGTGTTTATTGGACAGCTGCAGACCATACCTGGCAGGGTGTGCAGTTCACTGCCTCCAGCCACAGACATGCAGACTGTGCCTTCCAGGGGTTCCATGGGCACATCCAGGTACAGGGCGCGATGTGCTAATCTCCCCTGATGACAGATGTCTGCTGGAACCAGGTCTCTCCTGGGATTGGCCAGGGCCATGTGCACTTTGCCTGCTGTGGTGTGTTGTGGACAGCTCCCCCTGCAGTGCTGGGGCTGGTATTGCCACTATGGGAGCACCTTGGTGTCCTGGCATTTCCACGTTGACTGCCAGCTGTTGGTGATGGTGGCCTACATCCATGCGGCCATCACCCCACTCCCACCACATGTTAGAGCAGTGACAAACCACGGTTGATGAGGGCCAGCATCTCACCCAAACATCTATCCATGACCTTGGTATAATCATGGAGGGCACCAGCAAGTTCATGGTAGTTGTCGCTTACAGATGAGCGAGCAGCCGTCTGCAGCCTCAGGCCCTGTCTAGTGTACAGTTCCATATGTGCCTGCACCCCCATGACAGTCTGAAACATGCAACTGGTTGGTACCAGTTGTGATGGTTCTGCCAGGGGCATGATGATCACCGGCCCTACCACGAGCACCCCGGTACATCTGCCTATATGGTGCCCTGCCAGACATCCGGCTATGCCTGCTTTGACCAGACACTGTCCCTCTGCTATGGCCACTGGTGATGGGGTATGTATAGGCACTGTAACTGTGTGCAGGTTTGGGTGGCTAAGAGGGGGATGTCAAATGATGGCGCAGTTTGGGCAGCTGGCAACCCCTCCTGTGCCTCAACAATCCTATCATCATCTTCGGTGTCTGTATGGACACCAACATCAGACTGCATGCAGAAGGGACCCACCTCGCCACCTGTGGAGGAGAACAAGAAACTCACTTTAAGACATGTACAGAATTGCATAACAGTATATACACACACACACACACACACACACACACACACACACACACACACACACACACACACTGACATTCCACCATACTATCTACCTGTCCCTGAGTTTACTGACAGTCCCACGTTTATTCATATAACTTCCCCATTCTGCATCACACACACTCATTAATACCACTCATTAATGTATCATTCCTCTAAATGCCTAGATGAGGGATCACTACACAAGACCTGTTACTCCATTACCTCCTTGACTTGAATGGAGTAGGTTTTGTATGGCTTCACTGCTGTCATCCAGTGTTCACCCTGGGTATGTCTGGACATTATGAGCATGGACCCTATATGTTAGGGGCTACTACGTTCACTCCATAATGTCATGCACTGGGGTGTCATATGTAACTATTGCTCACTACATGCCAGAACTGCTGCTCAATCAACTTATCATGTGGACAACAGTAATATATGGGTACAATCCCTGGTGTTGTCTAGTAATTCCCCAATGCATCTGTAGTGCTGCATACATGGGTAGTCATTCACCTTTCTGCTTATTGCAATATTAAGGGTATACCTGGTGTCTACTTTCCCTCCCAATGCATGTTCCATGCTGCAGACCTTATTATGCTATCAGCTGTCCTGTGATTACATATCAGACAAGTATTTCTGTTGTGTCATGTGTCAGTCCATATCCATGTACTGCACGATTCCAAAGAGAAGTACTGCTGTTTGAACAACCCCACAATCACACATGTGCATACATGGACACACACACACACACACACACACACACACACACACACACACACACACACACACATGCACACACACACATTCTACATGCATCAACCCCCCTCTACTCCACCAGATTGCACTTACGGACAAAATACCCCCCCCCACACACACACACACACACCTACAGGTGAGGTTGCACAACAATAGTACACACAATCCTCCCATTACCCATCTGTCAGCGCATAACATATGGTACTCAAAAGCATGGATTGCAGCTATAGTCAATCCATGCTAGCAACAGTATACATGTGTGTGACGCATGGGCTGTGTTAGTAGGTGATGCCCCTTCCTCTGGAAAACACTGCACCCATGTACACAGTATTGCTGTGCACCTGTTCTGCACCCTGACATGTACTGTGCCCCAATCCTCACAGGTGTACAAACCATTGCTAAATGTGTATTACTGTGTCAGTGATGTCTGCTCTAATGCTCACAGTCCCTATGTGTTTGAGGGACACATACCTGGGATGATATGTGGACAGATGTCATTTGTGAATGCCTGATGTCTGGTTTACAGTTCTCAACATCAGTGGTGCATGTATGACTAATATGATACCAATACACTGACAGCCAACAAACCTTACCATAGCTATGGTGAGTGTACACATCCTTATTGATATGACACACTCTTTCTTGATATGCCATGGGACCACATAATCACATATATTAACATTACATGAGCCTGATATATGACATATATCCTGTACATTCACATGTAATGTCTAAGAAATGTGTTAGTTGTGCTGATGCTGATTGAGATGCATACACTTCGTGGGTGCATACGTGTGCATGCCCTTATCATGATGGGTTGTTGCACCTACTGTTATGTGTACTAGAGCAGTCACTATTCCTGGCAGGGGTATACTACCATGGGCCATCTGCATTTGCCAGTATATGGTCAGTCTGCTCTACACATGTCCCCTAACTCTGCATGATTGCAAGGTCTACTCATGTGCACATCCCTTGGAGTGTGTCACACACTGCCATCACTATAGTTGTGGAGTTAGGGTTACATCTGCCACAGTTCCATAACCTGACTGTGTGCAGATACAGCCATTCTTAGCATCCTTAAGATCCCTGCTGCAGTGCACTGGTGTGTCATGATGACACAACCTCCCTACCTTCAGCCGCTTTGCAAATGCTTGACAACTATGGCCTACACATGTGTGTCAGTTTGCAATATCCCAAACATTAAACACCACATGTAACAGCCTAGTCCCAGTTAATGACTGAAAAACATAGAGATGTACACTGGCACCAGCACAGTACATATGGGGATGGTGGGCCTTAGGTGGTGGAGGCACTGGTTGTGCAGCACCTGTATCTTACATAACACTGTCTGCAGGTTTCCAACATAGTCATGGTACACCAGAACACATTGCAACACATGATTGTTGGGGACCTCTTCTGTTATGCATACCTGTAGAGACACCTGACTGATGTTTCCTGTGGTACAACTGTCACATCTGTTTACCCTAAGCCATAGGCCACGTGCTTACAGATTCCAGGCAATTGCTGACATGGGTACCACACAGCCAGTACTTGCTGGACATTCATGCTACCCACTCAGTGTTGTGGCATGTTAGTGGGCAGCCTGCATGACTAGTTTGGTACATGTGATAGCATTTGTCTTGGGTGGCCATCTGTTTATGTCCTACATCATTCCTGTCCCATACATACTTGCCACATACATGACTGTCTGCACTGTTTGCCATGGCATATGCAATGGTGAGGTATGACTACATGTGCAGCTCATGGGTACTACCTGTAGGATATGGGGCCCATGCCATGTCATGTACAATGTGTGCAAGCCATGCCTACCTCTTTTGCAAGTACGTGTGCACATTTGATGGCCAAATGTCTTGGACAGCTGACCACTGCGTGGTGTGACATTGGGGACATGTACTTGCTGAACAGTGCATTTCCATGACAAATGCATGCAGGCAGTACCTCAACAGCTGCCTCCACTATATTTTCTCTGGAGTGTGTGCACACATATGCTACCAGTGTTTGTGAAGGTATGTATTCCCAATATTTGCTGCCCTAATCTACAGTTCTGTATTACACACTCAGTGCTCATGTTGGGATCACATTGCAGGTGTTAAGGGTTGTGGACCACAGTATTATGATATGCCATAGTGTTGATCTGTAACAGTTGCCATTGTAATACTGGTATATACACTGTTGTAGCACTGTGTAAGGCTGATGTTTCACACATGTCACTACTGTAGGCCATGTGTCCCACCATAATGTATATCCCTGTGGACACATTTCACAATTGCAGGGTGTTAGTTATCTTGCAGGTGTTTGACATACCCTTCAGATACCCCATCATGGTCAATACTGTGATGCAGTGCAGTTAACAGCAACAATATGTGAACATGTACGTCATGCATTATGGATAGGTGTGTCAGATGTGTGCATGGAATATACCATAGCCATTACATGCCAGGTGTATTGACAAGCATGAACATAAACCTTACTCACCAGCTACAGACTGCTGCCTTGGTGGTATACCAGAGGGACCTACATAAGAGTGTGAGGGATGTGATGTCAGTGGCCACAGCTGTGGCATTGCTACAGGGTGGTTGCAGCATTACAGTACATCAACAGTACAAGTCCACAATACTACAGCTTATGCTCATTTGTTTATTACTACGACACAGCAACAGACTATATATATGACATCTCACGTATGCATGATTCTACCTGTACAGATGCAGATGCATATGCAACAGTGGTCTACTGATGTGCCCTGTGGCCGTATCTTCATGCTACTCAGCTGATGTGCGGGTAGCACCCACATCCACAATGGTCTCTGCCAGTTGTTGGGTGTGAGGCAGGCAGGTGCCAGGAGGCTGGCAAGGAGCTCCTCAACACATGTCAGGGAGTGGATGGATGGCATAATCCCCCCTGTTGTGAGTTGATCCTCCCCTGGAATGCAGCAGCATGTCGATGGACATTTTGAAGCAGGTCGCTACAATGATGCCGGACCTGCTCATAACTGCAGTTATGCAGGCCAACATCATTGACCCTGTGGACTAGATCATTCCACAGGGCGGTCCTCTCCTGCTGCTCTTGGGCTGTCCTGCCGAACAGAACCTGATAGTGCTGCATAAGGTGGTTCAAAATGACCTAATTTTCCACTGCTGAATGCACTGGTAAACAGCCACAGGACATCTTGCTTGAAAGACATAAAGATGGAAACAGATCTGAGCAACTCATACAGCAAGGTTACCATAGTTCTTAATACATATCTCTGTCTCCCCCCCAAACATATCAGTGATAACAAACTGTTCACACAACTCAATAGGTATGGCTACAGCTTAC
>NC_056728.1:1528975875-1528988375 GCF_019279795.1 Protopterus annectens | reverse complement strand
TACAACAGCATGCAGGTACATTGATGGCAGCATGCCACCAATGTGGGAGTATTTTAACATGGCACATGCATAGAAACAAATTTAAATAATTATCAAACAATAGGACATATGTCCCAACAGTACAGTTAATTCAGCACATACCGATTGAGTTGTGTATTTAGTTTATTTTGAGGGGGGGGATATGTCAATTAACAACTAGTATATTCCTGTAGTTTACATTACTTTCCTAGTCAGTGCTGTGATCTGTACACTACCCTATTGCCTTAGTTTGGACAGTGGTATGGCTGTCGACAACTATATACATGAACTGAGATTTACCTGCAGTATACACCTCTTACCTAATATACCTGTGTTGGTATTATTTGTTAACACTGCCTAACTGTTTCTACACATACTCACAAATTCCATGTTGATGTTCTGCACATACCTGTCCTTCTCTTTTTGCACACACTCTGGGCATGTCTTCACCACATTCAGGTGAACCAGGACATATTTCTACTATTGCCCTCTTAAGCCTTTAGTGACTTGTACAATGACAGAAGTTTTATTTGACATTTTCCAAATATGTACAGGTCTGACAGCCAGTTATATGACATGAAATGCTGCCTACATGTCAGAAAGTAGCAAACTGATATGGCAGGGGGACAGAGTAACAACCAGCAGATATGGGCCGAATAACTGAACATTCTGGACATTTCTGTACTCTTGTGGGGTATGATTCTGCACAGAGCTTACTACCACTCCCTGGATTCGAACCATGGCTGTGTCTGCTAAAAATAAAACACTGACCATCACAGTTGAGTGTGCTATGTAGATATTGCTGTGTATCTCTTGTCTGATTTCTGTCTATAATTCTCCTGTTGTTTTACATTCTGATCTTGTAACTGCAACACTCTTATACAGGATTTCCTAGACAGTTGTATTATGTAGTACAATGTGGATGACAGTGATGAGTAATACCTTATTATTCTGTGAAACTGCAACACTAACAATGCCATACAATACCAGAGTAAACAGTACCAGTACAGGATGTAAATCTTTTATTTATAGGCACAGTGTTCATATCTGACAGACCTGTGGGAACAATGTTTGCTATCACTACCTGCATGTTGCAACACAAATTACCAGTTTCCATATTAGTATTAAGCACATACATTGCACTCTGTTATTGTACACACTCTGGTCACAGCTTGACAACATGGGGGTGGAGATGGGACATACTTGGCTACTTACTCTCATAACATTTTTGGGAGTTGCTAGAGTGACAGGTTTGTTGCTATAGATGTCTGACAATCAGTTGTATGTCTTGTTTGCTGCCTAAACATCTGGGATCATCCCACTGATTTGCCAGGGGGACAGAGTGACAGGCAGCAGATATGGGCCGATTTACTGGACATTCTGGATATATCTGTACACTTGTGGAGTATGATACTGTATACAGCCTACTACCACTCCCAGGATTCAAACCATGGCTGTGTGTGCAAAAAATACAACAGTTCACGTCGCAGTTGAGTGTACTATTAGGATTTTGTTGTCTGTATTTTCAGTGTTTTCTAAGTCTCAATCAGTTGTACTATTTGACATCTTGGGATTACAACATTCATATACAGACATTCCTACACATTTTATTTATGTAGCACAGTGTGGGTAACATTGCTTACTACAACAGTACTATTAAGTGATTGCAACTCTACATTACTATATGATATCAGAGTGAACACATGCAGTCCAGCAGTTAGACATTTATTGGCAGGCTATTATATTTTTATTTACATACAACCTATATGAGACTCTTCCTGCTCTATTATCTGGTGTATGCAGTACATGCCTTAAACAATACAGGTTTTATACAGGCAATTAATTTACTACTGCTTTTAGATTTATTTCCTATGACAGTACATGCAAGAGTATTACTAACCTGCCTCATGTCACAACCGCTGCAGTCTACAGCCATGGGCTTCCTGGTTTGCAGCCCGCTCACCTGCCACTGGGAAAGACATAAGAGGTATATTTAGCCATACCTATCCATAATATACATGAGCTGGCGATTATTAAACAGGTAGTGGACTGATACACATGGCTGGGACATCCCCTGTCCTCCTAGCCTCTTGGATCCACTGATCCAAGAGATCCCCCTTTCTCCACTTCAGGTCAGCATAGTAATGCCAGACCTGCTCACCAGTTTGGGGTAAGCTAGTGGCACTGGTGAGGTCACAGGTGAGATGGTCCCAGGCTTCTGCTTTGTATTGGGAACGTGGTACTAACCCTGCAGCTGTCTCTGGTCATGTTCTTTCACAAGGAGTCCTGCCATGACTCTGTACTCCTGGATACCCCAGCACTGCGCCTGAAAGCACACACACCCTCGCATTCCAGACATGGTGCCTACAAGGGGAAGCTACAACCAGTGATGAGATGTATTCCCACCTGTTGAGTTTAAATAGGGCCAGTTTCCTGCACTTTGCCATGATTGGACTGTTTTGAAAATGCTAAGCTATAGGCAAACCTACTTACCTAAGGTTGGCATTGGTTAAAGGGGTATACCAATGGGCAGACTGAGTTAGCTGGCCTACACATTGCTTACGTTTACTAAGCTGGGCTGTGCAATGCTTAGCATTGCCTAATATTTAATTTGCGTTATATATGCATTTTGGCATTGATTTATTATTCATTACATGTTATATATGTGTTTGGTATCCAAGATTCATGTGTACATACACTGTATGGGGTCCTTGTGTTTATTAGTGGATTTCAGCACTTTATTACAATGACATCTCACATCTGGTCTTAATGCAGTACTCCAGTTCACATATTTATGTCCTGTAGTAGGTTATACATTATAAAACTGTATACAGATTCCTTTCACATGTTCAGTTTGTATTTCCTACAGTGAGGATCTGTTTGCTGATACCTCAATTGTATGTACTGCTGTGAAGGCTTATTGGTTAACTAGTGTGACTATAGTGTACAGGACCCTGGGTTCAAGACATGCAAAGGCTGTTTATTTTGTTTCTGGCCAGAACAGCGGTGATGCATACAGAGTGATTAAGGCACTTTTAAGTAATTTCAAGAAGGTTTGTGTGGGTTTGCGAGAAGGTAAGCACTTTTAAGCAATTTTAAGAAGGTTTGCGTGGGTTTGCGAGAAGGTAAGCAATGCTAACCTCCGGTTAAATATGCTTACAGAGAGTGAGTGAATGCGGGGGAACACACAAACTTCATATCTTCACTAAATACTACTACTATGTTATATTTCACTTTCAAATTATTCTCATATTCTCTCTTACAATGTCTAGTTACAAATTTTCACTGACAAAAAAGTCTTTTTTTCTCTTCACCATCTCACTTGTTACTAGTTCATTATTCCCATTTGTCTGATAGACACATTCTCTCACACACTGTACCTCTCAGCTATCATTGATTTTTCAGAACATAATTGAATTTGCTTCAAATGTTTGCCATTTGTCTCTTTTTTGTGGATAAACTACTAAGGATTACAGTCAGTCAATAATGCCAGACATTAAAGTTTTATGCTTCTTATTTCATCAGAAAACACATGGTGATGCAAAACCTGTTATTCTGTTACCTTTTTTATGAATTATGGTAATATTTAAAAATCATTACTGATGTTATGTCATCTGTTCCCCCAGCATTACATTTGGCCTTTGTTTAAGATTGAATATTGTACTTCATGGTTTGAGAGTATATAAATTCCCTTTCGGTTTAAAATATTTCAGAGAAATATACAACAATTTTATCAGTATGTTTGACAAGCATGGTTTTGAATTGATGTAGATGATTATTAAATATAGCGATGATAATATTAAATCATTGCTCAAAAAGGCTGAGGTCCTAAACACAAATTTTATAAGGCTGATTTTCGAACAATATAAAAATGTATATGTTAATGTTTTACACAAAGTTGATAGAAAATGTGATGCTATATTATAGGGAAACAGAAGAAACTGGAGAGGGATATCAAGCAATACAATAATAAGGAGGCACATCCTATTAAGAATTTGGTATTTTCAAGGACTGAACAATGGAATGGTAAATCCAGCCAAGGGGGATGGCACTATTTTGTTCAATACTTTTAATTACTCCACTGTAGTGTTGACATTTTATATAATACAGCACATATATATCTGTTTCAAAAATTCAAATTAACATTGTGTATTGTAGGATCAACTCATATTTGGAAGAACACATTTGGAACAAAGGGATTGATGTGGAGACATACACATTTTCACAAAATTCTGAACCTGTCATTCCCACTATTTTTGGTATATGGAAGATTCACAAAGATATTAACAAGCCCCCTTTTAGATCCATTGTTTCTGCTCAAGGTTCTAAGACATATCCTTAGGCAGTGTTGATTGCCAGGTGTCTGAAATCAATCTATGATTTGAAACAACACTTATTAATGGATTCATGGAACTTTTGGGGACATTTGAAGAACAATATCTGGAATAAAAATCTTATTTTTCTTTTACCACATATGTGATAGATTTGTTTACTCTTATACCCACGTATGAGGGTCTACAACTGTTTCAAGAAAGTTTAAGTTTGTGCAATTTTTTATCTAATGACAAAATTAGTCTGATTAGGGAGTTTTTCTTCCTTGTGTTGAACCATAATTTGTTTGAAAGTAAATTTTTCAAGCAAACCAGAGGAGTTGCGATGGGGGAAGTGTGTGCCCCAGTGTCCCAGTATTTGCAAACCTGGACATCCTTGCCTAGGAAAACCAGCATATGCTTAAAAGCTAATTTTATTTAGTAATATTCACTTATATCTCAGATTTTTGGATAACATTTTTTATATTATGGGATGGTACAGAACTGGAAATTCAGTCCTTTGTTGATTACTTAAATATTATCACCAACTTTTTAAAATTTACTTCAATGTATGAAAAAGAAAAGATAAATTATCCTGATATTTTAAGATCACTCACCACAACATGTTTCAAATCTAACATATATATAGGAAACCTACATTTTGTAATTGGTACTTCCGTTTTTTAAATTTTCTTCCCCTCTCTCAAAAGAAAAGTCTCATGAAAGGGCATTGCATTAGAGTTACCGGAATGACCTCCCACCTCAAAAATATGTTAGGAAAACCGGAGGTGTTAAAGGATATCTTTATGGTGAGAGGTTATCCTGAGAACCTGGTAAACTGCTTTTGTAGGGAAGTATTTACTGAATGGTGGAAAGAATAAACCTTAACTGGGAATTGGAATAGATGGAGTTGGACAAACTAATATAATGAACAAGTATGAACATGCATTTACTGTGCAATACAATAAGTTTTCTACAGAAATTAAGAATATTGTCAAGAAGAATTACAGCATTTTTAAAGCTATTCCTGTACTTTATAGATTGTTAGGTTCTGAACCTACCTTTATTTTTGAGACAGTCTCCAATTTTAAAAATGTCTTTGAAAACAAGAGCAATATAGAAAAGGCCCTTATGGGACAACAACGAGGTACCACCCATTAAGGGTATTTTAATCAATATGGATATATTTTACAAGATGAATGTGTTGTATTAGATAATATTTTAAAATCCAGAGTGCTTTTACACAAAGGAAAAGAGGAATGAATATATTGCAATATGTTCTGAATGCCCTGCCTTTTAAGTGGGCAGAACTGAATGACGTTTTAAAACACAAATCTATGAACACCTTTATGATATTTCAAATAAAAATAGCACTTTATACAAACATACTTTACTTCACAGATCTTTCTATAAATTTCATTTTAGAATTTTGAAACAAGTTGTTCAAAGTCCATGTGGAGGTGACTGGAAGGTGCTTCCAGAAATTCATGAACTGATATGGCAATTTAGGTTAGGTGCCACTTTCCCCCCAGGCTTGAATGATTAAAATTGATGCATGTAGTTGAACACCAGGCTTATGCTTTACAGTGCATTGACTACCCGTGCTGTGCATCAGACATTCATTATTCATACAACATAGCAGTAAGTGCAGGGCAGAGTTGTCATCATATGAACAGGTAGGGAGAAGCAGAGTAACATGTATCAGCAATGTGCTGAGTGGTTGTATGTGAAACTAAGGATATGGAAGTTATTGTGTGATAAAGACAGAACATATGGGAGCTGGGTATACCATGCAGTGAGGGGGCACTGGTTCAGGACATGTGATAGGTGACTACAAATAGTCGGTATTTGCTGAGAATGGGCTACAGGGAAAACAGCTGCTGATGATGTGGTGGTACCATGTGACGTGTGTGTGTGTGTGTGTGTGTGTGTGTGTGTGTGTGTGTGTGTGTGTGTGTGTGTGTGTGTGTGTGTGTGTGTGTCCTCCACTTAAAGAAACTGGCACCAACATCCACCAGCAAGGCTGAAGGCAGACTGTGAGACAGTGACTGACTGGCTGGCTGCGCCATATACTAGGCTACCTCCCAGGCTATGTCTGCATGAAGGATCATGATCTGCCACACTATGAACAGCAAAGGTTCTTAATTTATACTAGGCTAACAACCACTAGTGCCTTTATAAGCCTAGCCATCCAAACCAAATGTGATCCACACATTTTATTTATAAAGGTGGTGATTTACTCACTACCTCTGTCAATCAGAGACATAGGAACCAGATCAGTGGTGAATTTCTGATTACCCATCCATGGGTCCAAGATGCGCTTAAAAAGGTATGAGGAGGAACTCTGCTTCACATGGATGAGGTGCATTTTCTAGAGAATGAGAATTCTCTGAAAACATATCTGTCTCTCCAACATGTTGCATTTATGACAAAACCAAAATGTAGGTCTTATAATCTAATAGTTCTGATGCTGTTTGTTTTGTGGATGTGCAGAAAATTAATCAAAACAGTATCCAGAGATATCCTGCATGTCAGGCAAAGATCACCTCTCAGATGTCTGTATGATACCAAGTAAAGAGACAGGGCTTTAAGGTGATCAGCACAGGACATTGAGTTTACTCCCTGTATTCTTTTTGCAAGGAACCTTTGTGGACTTTCCAGTTGCTGTATGTGTTTAGTCAAGTACATACTGGAGGGGGCAGTATACTGTATAACGGGTGTGATGACTGCCGGTATGATGACCTCTCAGGAGCTTGATGCCATATATTTGCTTAAAAGTTGAGCTACATAGAAGGATTTTCTTAATACCTTGGACACATGCTAGTGAAAGGCTAGGTTACTATCTACATGATTTCCCAGATTCCTGACCAGTTAATCAACTTTTAATGGTGTTTTGTTGATAATGTACTTAACTGGTATGATAGACTTCCCAAACGGTACTATAATGCTTTTCCTGGTATACAGTTTTAAGCCATGACTTTGGCATCAAGTGTTTGTCTGTGTTAGACCTTTCTGAAGGATGTTTTCATCCTGGGGGATTCAATGACTGCTCCTAGTTTGCAATCATCTGCAAACTTGGTCAGCCAAATGCCTTAGACATAGGCTATGACATCCGAGAAGTAGATGTCAAAGATGAGTTGACCAAGTACAGAACCCTGGAGGACTCCACTGGTGACCAGCCTCTTTTTGGAAATGGCCTCACTGATTCTAACATCCTGGGTCCTAAGAGTGAGCCAGCTAGCTATCCAGCATATCATGAAGAGTTTTACACCTAGTTCCATAAGTTTGTTGACAATGCCCAAGTAGGGTATTGTATCAAATGCTTTAGCCAGTTCTAACTAGGCAGTATGCACTGTTTTCCCCTCATTCCTTACCTTAGTAACCTTTTCAAAGAAGATGCCTGATTCAGTAAGCTTGACCTTCTTTTGACAAAACCAAACTTGGATGGATCTAGTGTCTGTAGGTCTTTTATGTCTCTACTCATAATTTCCTAATAATCATTTCCAAGGCTTTGCAAATAAGACTAGCCAGACTAATGGGTCTGTAGTTTCCAAAATCTGTTGAAGCTCCTCCCTTATGAAAGGGGGTGACTGTTGTAGTTCTCCATTCAAAAAGCACAAAGCCTCTTTTACCACTATATTTAAATAATGACTCCAGGAGTTCATATTTTAGACTATTCAGAAGGCATCCTGGAATGTTCCGTTCTTGGCTTTAGTGTGTGCAGCCAGTACATGCTTGTTAGTTATAGCTGGTGGGGTTCCATTGGAAGGCATTTTTGTGGGGAAATTTGGGGGTGAGAGGTGGTAAAGTTGGAATTGAATTTATCTGCTAACAGGTTTACTATATTGCCAGCCTCAGTGATGGTGGCACCATTAACTACCAGTTCAGCACAGTGCAGTGTGCTCTACTTGAGGTTTCTGACATAGCTGCTGAAGGCTTTATGGCTATCTTTCACCTGGGAGGCTATCTCAACCTCAGAGATGGCTTTGCTTGACCTCATTAGCCTTCTTACTTGCTTACTTACTTTGATGAGAGAGTGTCTGTCTTTAAGGGGATTACCCTTCCTGATTTTTGCCATTTTTTTTTCTTTTGTTGTGTATCTTGTTTAATTTGGGATGCCAACTGGGTGGTTTGTTTCTTGGGCTAGTCCTGGGCTTACTTCTGTTAGATTCAGAAGCCTCTATGCAGCCAGTGACATGGTTGTACCATGTTTCTGAGAGCAGTTCAGCATAGCCTGCTGTGTTCTTTGGGTTTGGAGGGGCATTACATTTTGACAAGCCATCACTTAATAAAAGGTTATTTGAATCAGTTTAGTTCCTGTTACTAATTTTAATGGGATTACGGATCTTGATTTTAATGGAGATGACTTTATGGTCAGACCTGACCAGGGAGGATGATACTTTGGGGGGGGGGCTGCAGCTTTCTCCCATATTTGTAAGCACAATGTCTAGTATGTTGTAGCCACTAGTGGACACATCCACTATTTTGCCAAGGGTGTTTATATTTATGAAATCCAGAAATCTCTGTGCCTGTAGATTTCAGGCTGTCTAGAATTCACAGTCTATAGAGAGGTAAATAAAGTCTACATAAACAGAATGGTAGGTTGGATGGTTTAAGTGCCTCCAGAAGTTCCAAGTATGCATTGTTAGCTTCTTGGGACATGGAAGGTGACCTATAGCTGGCTAGGATATGGTATGGTATGTTTTCTATGGTGATTTACACATGGAGGAGGAACTCCAGTATGCCATCCTGTTTGACCACCCTAGATGTATGCTTGTTAGTGATGTATATTGAGACACTTTCTTCTTTAGTCCTTTTCTTTGTAGCTAGTGGCATAAAAATGTGCAATGCACTGAAACCTTGCACTGCATCTTTAACCCATGTCTCAGTAACTGCACAGATGTCTATATTCTCCAGGGTGAGGAGGGCTTGGAGGAAGTGCAGTTTTTTTTTCTTTTTTTTTTCGTCTCTCGGCATTGAGCAGTAACACCATCAGGTTCAGTTGAGTAGACTTTGCTATGTCGGTAGGTTTGTCAATTCGCATTGCCTAAACAGGACACTATGGGGATGAATAAAGTTTTAGCCAGTATTTAGAAGTCCAGTGGGGAGAACTACAGACTATCCTTGGCAAAGCAATGTGGTCTGCTAAGCATATCCTCCCAAGGTGACAAATATTAGATCCCCCTTAAATGACACTAGAAAGACAGTCAGTTGTTGAAATCAATCAGTTTTTACTCATATTAAGGCATCATCCTCAGTGCTAGGCTTATACCAGAAACATAGCCTGAAAGCTCCCTGATGTCTCTATTCATATATTCCAGGGAGGTACATCTCAGGTCATTTACACCTACATTTACTATGATGGAATCATACTGGTGCCTGTGGAGTAATGACTTGAGTGCAGGAATGGTTTGGTGGATCCTGGCTCCAGATAAGCAACTAACAGTTATATCTTCTCCTTGTTCAGCCTGGTTAGAGGGGCATCAGTATATCTTACAATGGGGTCTCCCATGATGAGAGTCCTGGGAAGTGTGTTTGCTTGCTTTAGGAGCTTAGTGTTTAGGGCACCATTGAGAGTAACAGTATGTGTGGTCTAGGGTGTTTTTTCCAGGTCTATATCACATTGTTAAATCACAATTAAGTGAACGCCTCATAGCCAAACACCTATTCAGCGAACATATTATTCATCTAAATAACTGTTCAGCAAAAAATTTCCAAGGGCCAACTGATGGTAGTCTGCCCTAGCAACCATGAAGAAAACCATAAAACTTAACACCTATGCAGGTGGGAGGCTATGCCCCCACAATCCCAATGTGGGGGGCTGTGCCCCCACACCTCCCTAAGTAAATATACCAACTTTGAGATCACTCTACAGTGGGAAAAAAGGGCAAATTCCAGATGGTGGACAACCATGTGTTTTACCTAGGAAACTTTTCACTGAAAACTTAGTTCGATAAATAGTATGTTTGCTGAATAGTTGTTCAACGAAGAAGCATTCACTTACTTGTGATTCGACGATGTGATATAGACCCATTTTTTCTGAGTGCCTTTGGCTTTACTGCGGCATAACTTTGGCAAAGCTCAGTCTAGGTGATCTTTGCTGCTTAGCTGGCTTGCTTTTAAGTGCATTAGCATACGTTAGTTTATGTGTGTGCTGCATAATGTGTGAGGTGGATGTTATGTGCATGGTTTCAACAACATGATGTAAATTTGTATGTCAAAGTCTAGCCTCCAGTGTCATTGTGTAAGTACACCTCTCACATACCGTGTCTGCTTCTTTAAGGATTAAGTGGTTGTCAGTAAACATGGAACAATTGATGTATTGTCTCAAGATGCCCATATCCACCAAGCTGGCTACAGAGAAGAAATTGCCTATCCATACTATCCAGTCCTCTGATAAAAGGGGATGCCGTTCTGGTATTAGAAGGGTATTAATGGTTCTTTTTTGGAGCAGATTATGCTTAACAGTACTAACTTCTACTAACTTTCATGTTTACACAATAGTGTATTGAGCTAAATTTGTAGGTATTGCCACTTGATTCCCAATTATCTTGTTGGCACACAAGGTATTTGTGCTATATTACTGCTTTAATCACTACACTTTATGAACTGTTCTTTCTAGGTGTTTATTACTATACAGGACACTACTAACCCATGCAAATGCACAACATTTATAGCAGCAGAGAAAAAAAACTAACTAATGAGCCATCTGGCCAATAAATGATTACACTATGAGTCCTTTCATATATTTCCCAACTCAGATAGACCAGACAAACACCTTCTGTCACAAGATGAATAAACCCAGTCATCCTGATGTAAAAACAGAGTAGCAGAGACCCACGAGTGCAATGCTACTACAAGCCACTTAAACAACTGGCTGGAAATCTCTTGCTGAAGGCAATTTCAAGACAGTTTTACAGAAGTACCTGTGATAGGATGAAAATTAAATGCACACATAAAAGCAGGAAACTGAAGTGATCCCTCAAAATAACTTCAGAGTGATTTAGCAGTCAGAGGTACTTAACTTTGCCTGGATGGCACTGAATACAAGTAAAGCACTTCTTAAATGCAGGCTAGGACTCAAAACTTGGCTGAGCTTCTGGAAAATGAGCAGGATACAATATGTAGTAAAGGAGATTTACTCAAGAGAAATACTGGTTTGCTGGGTGGGCCCTTAGTATCCTGGTTCTATGGAAAACAATTGGTGGGAACAGTACATAAATAGCTTATACAACAATCAACGGCAATGAAAGAGGAGAGGGAGAGACCTTGGAAATCAGATTATCAAAAGGGGTGGAGGCCAGAGACACAGCCTTATTATAAAACAATACCAGCAAATTTCAGACCTCTCAACCAATTGTGGGCAAATTTCAACAGAATCAGAGACAAGTAAAGAAAAAATCAGGGACAATCACGGGACACTTTTAAAATATTAGTGCTATTAACTGGAAACATTGACAGAATCAGAGCATATGAATTAATACACATTTACTGAAGTAAAAGAAGTTTATAACTCTTAATTATTGACATTATTCTTTAAGTGTAATTCACCACCTTTCCTCCAAAAGTCACTAGTTTTAGGAGGGATTAAGAGGGACAGAGTTAAAATTTGAGTCAAAATCAGGGACATCCCTGAAAATCAGGGACAGTTGAGAGGTATGCCAACAATAAGGTAGGAGAGTTGCGGAAACCAACTAGGTTAGTTAGAGGGCCATACAATCAAATAAAGGCAATACTGGAGCTCTTTCAGAAACTTTAGCTTAATGTGTTAGTGCGGGATGGGGTAGACACAGAATGCAACTTTAAGTAAGTAAAAGGTAAGCAGAATATAAAAGCACTGAAGCACAAACTGGAGCAAATACAATTCTCTCAATGTTGACCTTCTAATACAGTTTAAGGTACCAGACAATGCAGACATTTACCAGTAACACTGTTTATGGAAAAGAATGGAATACTAAATTAGTAAGGCTCAAAATCTTGCAGGAGCTCACAGCTCTGTCACAACTCTGAATTAAACTATAAGACTATGGGCCAGCAGGACTTAAAATACAAACAGATAGCTTTTACAAAAAAGTAAAAAAAATTTTTACTTTTTGTGGAAAAAAAAAAAGAAAAAATGGGGGGAAAAAATTAAAAAAACCCCGAAAAAAACAAAAAAAAAAAAAAACCCCC
>NC_056728.1:1528910124-1528975375 GCF_019279795.1 Protopterus annectens | reverse complement strand
TTGTGTGACATATACTAGCTCCTCAACATAATAATTTAGCAAAATCCACCCCACAATGGATCCTATTACATAATCACAGCAACCTCCACACAGGATACTGATGACACACATACACCTGCCAGTACTGAGATTCAAAGTCTATGCATTGCTAGTATAGTGTACTGCATTTATTGCATGTGCCATGGAGCTTAAAGGATGGATGTTGTCCCAAGATACTTCTAAGGTGAGGAACATCACCAGCCCTTGTAAATACTGGCATTGGGTGATATAGTGGGTGAGAGAGCCCAAAAATAATTTTGCCCTCCACACACATTTACATTTGCTAGGGGTGAGGTTCAAACCTCTCTGTAACAATTTTTACAGACCATTATGTTATGCATTTACCACATGCACCACTGACCTTACATGGTTTAAGGTTGTCAACAGGTACTTCTAAGGTGGATGATATCTGCAGGACTGCTAAAGTCAGGCTCTGAGATGTGTACTGGTTGTAAATGGGGCCCGAATCTTTGAGGTACAGACATACATATGTAGACATATGTACATACACAAACACTTGCCACATATGAGATTCAAGCCCATACCTAGGTAGTGACTGCTACTACATTGTTTTGCATTTATGGCACGTGCCATGGAGCTTACATGTTAGAGAGCTGTGCCAAGGTATCTTTGAAGGTGACTAACATCACCAGCAGTGCTAAAGGAAAGGTAAGGAGAGAGTAGTAAGTGTCAATGTCCATAAAATCAGGTATCATCAAAGACACACATTCTCTCTTACACAAACATACACAGTTGCCATTTCTGGGATTAGAGCCCCTACCTAACTAGTATGCTACATTATAGTATTATGCAGTTATCACAAGCACCACTAAGTTTATAGAGCTGGCACCTGTCCAAAGGGTTATTTCAAGGTGACTGACATTAGCAGGCATGCTAAAGTAGGACAAATGGGGGTGTAGTGA
Organism: Protopterus annectens; assembly: GCF_019279795.1. NCBI lineage: Eukaryota > Metazoa > Chordata > Ceratodontiformes > Protopteridae > Protopterus > Protopterus annectens. The sequence goes on along the minus strand of NC_056728.1, from coordinate 1,528,974,413 downwards.
CTGTGAATGGCCTCAAAATCATTCATCTCCACACACACACACACACACACACACACACACACACACACACACACACACACACAATTTCAGAGTTATCCTGTCTGGGATTAGAACTCCTACCTAACTGGTATACTACACTACAGTATTATGCAATTATCATAAGCGCCACAAAGTTTATAGAGCTGGCACTTGTCCAATGGGTTATTTCAAGGTGACTGACATCAGCAGGCATACTAAAGTAGGGCAATGGGAGGAGTAGTGACTGTGAATGGCCTCAAAATCATTCATCTTCACACACACACACACACACACACACACACACACACACACACACACACACACACACACACACACACAGTTTCACAGTTGCCATGTCTGAGAATTAGAACTCCTACCTAACTAGTTTTCTACACTACAGTATTACACACATATCACAAGTGCTACACAGATTATAGGGCTGAGACTTGACCAGAGGGTTATTTAAAGGTGACTGACATCAGCAGGTATGCTAACATGGACAATGGGAAGTGCAGTGTGTGTCAGTTGGCCATAAACCATTCCTCTGGAAACACACACACACAATCAGTCACACACAACTTTACATTTGACAGGACTGGGTATACAAATGCTAGATGAATAATGATTTGTACTATTGTGTTACACAGTTATCACAAGCACCACAGACACTATAGGGCTGAGGGCTACCAAAAGCAATTTCTGCAGTGATTGATATCAGCACATCATGTGATATTGGTCAATTGGATGTGTGGTGGGTGGGACAGGCCTCATATTGGAAATCTCTCTGTCACTGTCTCCCTCTTCCCCACATCTGTGTGTGTGTGTGTGTGTGTGTGTGTGTGTGTGTGTGTGTGTGTGTGTGTGTGTGTGTGTGTGTGTGTGTGTGTGTGTGTGTGTGTGTGTGTGTGTGTGTATTTGACATATTATAGTGTGTTGGCCTTGGATATGTGTGAGTATTCCTATCCAATGTCTGAGGAAAGCATGAATGGTGTACAATGTGCTGTGCGTGCACAGACATCTGCGACTGATAGATATGTGTAGTCCACTGTGTTGTCAGACATGGGGTTCATTTCTCAAAGTGTAGGAGCATGCCCAGTATGACCTTCTGTATTGTGTGTGTGAATCCATTCCAAGTTGGTTGTACTCCAGTCCAGGGTTTGGTGTTCTACACCTACAGCTAGCAACCAGTTTCTGCAGGATATCTGTAGATAGGTTGAAAATATATGGAGTCACAAAGGGCGACAGATAGTGGGATACTGTAACTATTGTGTCTGTGCTGCTTGTGTTACATGGTTGGTGTTAGCAGAGATATTCAGACATATGCACTGTTTTACACTGTGATGTATAATGTCATCAACTACTGACAGATATACTTATTTGCTAACAGTTATTTCTTGGAATATACAAGATGAATGAATGTGTCCAGTATTGTGGTCTGCAGCCTACATATTCTTGCACACTCATGCCATTCTGGAGGGGTAGCTGCAGACACTTGGTGATGGGTCTGTGTAAATGGTCCAGCACCTTGGTACTGTGGTTCATAGGTTCATAGGTTCATACTAGGCTATCTGCCCTGGGGCAATTATAAGCCTAGCCCGATTCTGTATGGCTTACGCCACCCCTTGATTTGAGTATACTGTGCCCTTTTTAAGGTTTAGTTTACTGTGCCTCTGTCTAATAGTGACACGGGAGTAATCCCTGGGACAAACCTATGATCCCCCATCCACTTATCGAGATTCTTCTTGAAGAGATTCAGTGAGGTGCTCTGCCTCACATGAACTGGAATTCTATTCCAGAGCGAAGGGAGCCTCTAGGTTATGAACCTGTCCCTCCAGCAAATTCTATTTATTTCTGTGCTGAGGTTCAAGTCCCTCGAGCATGTGGCTCGAAGGGATTTAGATTTACTGAGGTGGAGCATGTCCATTAATTCTGGATTTGACATAGCTTTGTATGTCAGGCATAGATCGCCTCGAAGTAGGCGGTATGCAACTGAGTAGAGCTGGAGTTTTTTTAACCGAGCAGCATATGGCATCTATTTGAGACCCTTGATCCTCTTGGTGAGATACTTTTGGGGTCTTTCTAATTGCTGCAGGTGTCGGGTGAGGTACATCCCAAAAGGGGCATTGTATTCTATGATGGGCAAGATGAGGGATGAATAAAGGGGCACGATTACCTCTCTTGATCTAGATGTGAAACCCTTCGTGATGAGGTGGGCTATGTAGAAGGTCTTTCTAACCACTTTGGCAATGTGGTTTTCAAAGGAGAGATTGCTATCAACTTAGGTCCCCAGGTCCCTAATAACTTTCTCTGTACTTAATGGGTTTCCGCCTATGTGGTAATTTGTGGGCACATTGTTTTTGCCAAAGGGTATGACTGTACATTTGTTGGCATTTAGCTTTAAACCATGGCGCTGGCACCAGTTATCTGTCTCTGTGAGACCTTTTTGAAGGATATTTGTGTCAGCTGGATAGTTGATTATGGCGCCCAGTTTGCAGTCGTCTGCAAACTTGGTGAGCCATAGTCCTCCCACGTTTGCCTGTACCTTGGAAAAGTATATACCGAACAAGAGTGGTCCCAGGACAGAACCCTGTGGGATGCCACTTGTGACCGGTTTCAAGTCTGACATGGCTCCAGCAACTCTCACTCTGTGGGTTCTGTCTTTGAGCCAGTTTGCGACCCATCTTGTGACATAGGGGTTTATATTTAAGCTAGATAGCTTATCTATGACGCCCGAGTGGGGTATTGTGTCAAATGCCTTTGCAAGGTCCAGATAGGCTGTGTGGACTACTTTCCCTTCATCTATGGCTTTGGTGACTGTTTCAAAGAAGTCAACCAGGTACAAAAGACAGGATCTGCCCTTGACAAAGCCGAACTGGGTAGGATCTAGTGTCTGTAGGTCCCCAATGTCTTTGTTTATGAGCTCCATGATGATCCTCTCCATAGCCTTGCAGACTAAGCTAGTCAGGCTTATGGGGCAATAGTTTCCAGGGTCCGTAGAGGCTCCACCTTGGTGGAGTGGGACCACTGTTGCTGTATGCCATTCTGTGGGCACATATCCTGTAGTGAGGCTGAGATTGTATAGCTGTTTTATTTGAGGGATTAGTTCCTCTTGGAGTTCATGTAGGACCAACCTGGGACACCATCTGGTCCCATGGAAGCAGTGTTTTGCTTTGGAGAGGGCAGCCTTCACCTGAGCATCTGAGATGTTTGGGAGGCAGCCCTCTGCCGGGATAGATGCTTGCTCTTTTGGGGGGGGGGTGGAGAAGTTTGCACTGAACCTGTCTGCCAGGATATTGGCGATGTATGTGGGTTCAGTGTATTTTTTGTCATTTAGAATCAACTCAGAACAAGTCTGGGAGTTGCATCCCAGGTTTCTAACATAACTAAAAAAGCCTTATGATTGTCTTTGGTGTCCTGTGCAATTTTTCTCTCGAAGCTGGCCTTTGAGGATTTTATGAGGATCGTAATTTTTTGCTAGTACTGATCAGAGATGCCTTCCCTATTAGGGATTTTGCTCTATCATGTAGTAGCTTCCTCCTTCTGTTGTACAGTTTATTTATGGCAGGGGTCCACCAGACTGGACGCCTGCCTTTGGATGATTGGGTCTTGGTTTTGTTTGGGATAGCATGATCCATGCATTCCTGGAGATGTCCGTAGAATGCATTTATATAGGATTCTGCAGTTTGGGCCATAGTTTCCACTGGCCCTGGGGCCTTGAAGGATTCCACTTTGGTTTTGAGAAGTGAGAAGTTTGCTTTTGAGAAGTTTTTCACTGTGGTTTTCTGGGCTGGGGGTGGGATCGGAATGTGGACATCCAGTGAAATTAATTTATGGTCTGATCTTACCAATGAGGGATATACTTCTGGTGTGGAGCATAGAGTCCCCATGTTGGTAATGATCAGGCCTAGTATGTTGTCCCCTCTTGTGGGAGTGGTGACTAGTTGTTCCATAGCATTTGAGTTTATAATTTCCAGAAGCCTTTGGGCTAAGGTGCTGGGGCTTGAGTAGTGCTCCCAGTCAATGTTTGGGTAGTTGAAGTCACCCAATATAATGGTGTTCGGAGAGATCTTCATGTTCTCCAATGTTTTCAGGAAAGCCGAGTGGGATTCCTGACTTTGAGAGGATGGTCTGTAGGATGCTATAAACTGAAAAGCAGTCTTGCCCACTGTTAGTTGCACATGGATGGTCTCCGATACTTCGTGCAATGCCACTAACCTGGAGGTGTGGATATCCTTGATAAATATGGAAACTCCCCCTCCTTTTGTAGTTCGGTCCGGGTTTTGGGGCCGAAAAGCATGATATGAGGTATAGCCTGGTAGTGCTGGGGAGCTCTCTGGAGCCTTGAACCAGGTTTCTGTCACTGCACAGATATCGATGTTCTCCATACTGAGGAGAGCTTAGAGTGCGTGCATCTTGAGGTTAAGACTTCTGGCGTTTAGCAGCATTACCCTTAGTTTCTTGTTCCTTGTGCTGTCTATGGGGTTGGGTTTGACTTTTGAGCCTTGCCTAAAAAAGGCACTATGGGGGTGGCAAGAGCCTTTGCCAATATCTGAAAGCCCAGTGGTGACAGGTGCAAGCCGTCCCTAGCGAAGCAACGTGGCTTGTCGAGCATGTCATCCCAGGCTGACAGACACTGGATCCCCTTTGAATGACACCAAAATTTTAGCCAGTTGTTAAAATCAATCATTTTGTCTTTGTACTGTGGCATCATTCTAGGTGAGGGTAAGATGCTGCTCAAGGTCAGGGTCATACCAGTCTGGGCTACATGATCAGAGAGCTCCTCTATGTCTCTTTTCATGTAGTCCAGAGAGGTACGTCTCAGGTCATTCACACCAGCATGTACAATGACTGAGTCATATTTGTATTTGCTTTGGGGTGACCTGAGTGCTTGGGTTATGTGGTGGATCCTAGCACCCGACAGGCAGCTCACCGTAACCTTCTCTTTATTCAGCCTGGTAAGCGGGACGTCAGTGTGTCTGACAATAGAGTCACCTATAACAAGAGTATCAGGTGTGTTATTCAGCCTTAAGGGCTGTGGCTGCTTGGCACACTGACTTTGTGGGTTATGTGTTGTGTGTGTTTTGTTTTGAGGTAGCGTTTGCTTGGATGTCTGCTTTGGAGGTCTCTGTTGCTTAGGTAGATTTTATTTAGAGCCTCAGTATGTTTTGTGTATTTATGTGTTTGGTTCGCTGATGTGGTGGGACTATGTGATACTGGAATTGTGTTGTGTGAGGTTACCTTCTCCTCCTGACTGGTTACACCAGTTTTGAGATGAGAGCTCAGCCTCCAGTTTGGCTAAATAGTTGCATCTCTGACATATATTTGAACCTGTTTGGAGGAGGAGACGGTTGTCTGTGTACATGAGACAGTTGTAACATTGCCTCAAAATTCCCAGATTCACCAGCTGGACTGGAGAGGAAACCATTGACTGACCTTTGGACATGCTAGAGTAATAGGGAAACTGAATTTAAGACGGACCAATAGAGGACAGGGTAATCGTAGAGAGTATAAGAGTAAGTAGTGCTTATGGTTTAATAGTGCTAACTTGTAGGATTACTTAATTGGACCAGTGAAGGGCCTTAGAATGAGAATATGGTGTTTAAATTGAGAGATAGAGCAGTTCTAAGGGAAAAAGTGAAGAGCAGACTTTGTGGAGCCAGGAATAGTTTAAACCCAATTAGGGGGCGCTGCCCGCTGTTGCGCTATGCACAAAAACGTGCAAAACCGCGCAAAAGAGGGTTTTAAGAGAGGAAGATGAAGGAGTTTTCGAATTGACCCAAAATGGCTAATAAAACTACAGTTTCCAGTCAGTAACCACTCCCACAGGGGCAGGCAGGCTGCTCAATGTTTTTCACTGCCACTGATCAACAGAGAGACTTCCCTTTAGCCCAAGCAAAAAATGGCCTCACAGAAACTTACAAACAGTTCAAGAACAGCAAGCCTTTTTTAAATCTCAGAAAAGTGGGAAAAAAGCAAGATTTGTTTTGTTTTTTTGTTTTTTCAGAGATAGCAGAGGTTCACAAGTATCAACAAGTTATAACAGTGCAGTAAATGACCCCACACAAGAGTGCTAGGCCAAAGACAGATAAAATGCAAGTTTTGAGAAAAAAACGATTTTAAAAATAAGTGCAAACAGGAAATTCAGTAAACAGCTCTAGGTTGTGCTCTAAATACAGTTACTAATGCAGAAATCAAGTTTAACAAGCCAGAAAATGCTCAAAATAGGCGGCTATGCAGAAAAGCTTAGCAAATAAACAGAGGAAAAATACTTAAAATCTCAAAAGTGGCTCCTTTCTTCTCTCAGCGTTTTCTCCTCTTGGTGGGTGCTTCACCAACAGCCAACAAGCCTGAAAAGACGCCAAAACCATGAGGCAACCAGGTTTTAAGAGAGGAAGATGAAGGAGTTTTGGAATTGACCCAAAATGGCCAATAAAACTACAGTTTCAAGTCAGTAACCACTCCCACAGGGGCAGGCAGGCTGCTCAATTTTTTTGGCCGAGGATCCCCTGCTTGTATATATATATATATATATATATATATATATATATATATATATATATATATATATATATATATATATATATCAATGTAACAGAATAGCCTAGCCATATCCTGCTGTGGCCATACCTCACAGCTGTACAGAGTCACCCAGGTTACCCAGACGCAGGGCTCATATATCTGGTCAGTTCCCCTTCACATTGTGGTTTACAAGCATGTTTGTAGCCAGCCATTACTGGGTTTGCAGGCAGAGGTAGTATGGGCACACATCAGAGTTTCAAACTTCACACACTCAATGACGCCCATGCTTCTACACCTCCCACTCTGTTTTTCTATCCTCTTCCTAACATTATGCAAACGCTATCTGAGAAGTATCCCTATAGTTGTCGCTTCATCCCAACGGTATTTAGGGATTGGTCCACAGTTCATGCAGTAGGACATGGTAGGCATGCTACTGGTATTTGTCAACATGGCCTTGCATTTGTGTTCTGTTGACTGTCTTATGTTGTTAGTTGGGATGCTATGAGATACCATACATTGGCAGTAAGGATGAGGCACAGGCCTTTGATAGAGGACTGTAGGCTATTTGGTAGTGATACAGGGCATCTGTAGCAGGCCAGTGCATTCTGTCACTCCTACATTCCCATGATGCGAGGCACTGTATTCCCCTGGGATGACAGGGTAAGTGTACGAGGTGCTAATGGCAATAGTTCCTGTCCATATTAATCCATTTTTCTGGATGCTAGCAGGGTGCTGCATACAGCTAGGGACACACCTGCATGGGACACCTCTTCAGCATGCTGCATTCTGTGGGTATTCCCATAAAGAAGTGGGGGGTCATACTGTACTCATTCCCAACAGCAGGGATATGACCTGTAATAAACCTGTGGCTGATGGTGGGGTGAGTTGACTCCATGTGTGATATGGAAGCTTCTTGCAGCTGACTCACAGATATACCTGGGACACTCCCCTTATGCTGCCTTGTGCGGGGACATAGGTAGTCTCTCATTACTTCATAACTTTGCCTTTTGTGGTCTGCCACTGAATGGCCAGACTACTTCAGTGTTCCAGGGTCTGTATCACCACATCAAATCATGATAAGTTTGAATGCCCTTTGTTCGAACCGAAAAGTCCGAAAGCCCTAAACTGCGAAGTTACGGAACATTTAATTTTTTCACAGGGAAAAAAATCAGTGGGCCATCTTTGGGGCTTTGCTATTTCCTCAAATGTAGTACGATCTTGGAGTTGGTATATTTACATATGGGGGTGAAGGGGGCTCAGCCCCCCACGTTTGGGGGGTTGGGTGAAGCCCCCCATTTCAGTTTGTTTTAAAGTTGTGATTTTTTTTTTCACGGCACAGCGATTTCTTTCCCTAGGAAAAATTGCTGTTCCGTGAGTTTGCTGTTTAGGGTTTTCGGACTTTTCAGTTTGAACAAAGGGTGTTCGAACTTATCACCATTCAATGCGGTGATATAGACCCAGTATTCCATACTACACAGACAACTAATGTGCTGCTAACCTGTATGTACAATTCCAAAGGTGTGTGCATTTGACAGCTACATTTTATGTACTCTGTCTAGGGTACTTCCACCTGTGTACTGTGTGTATGTCTGGGCCCACATTCCTGGCATGTCCACTTTTCAGATGGTGCCAGACATTGACATCTGGACAGTGAGTATGAACGACTGCTGACATAGGTATTGTTGAGATGCAATATGTTTGGCACTACAGTTGTCAGAACATGACCCTGTCATCAACAGTACTGGCCATAGGCCACTGAGACACAACCCTCCATGCCTACATGCTGACCACTTCCAGACAATATTGAACACACAACAACCTAACACATGGACCCATGCGTATTGTATACATGCAACAATCTATCTTGTAAATTGGGCCAGCTCAGGTAATGTGTGCTCCACTGTTATTAAACCCACACGTACATGTTACTGCATTTCTTCATAGGAATGTGGGCGGGGGGCACCCGACGACTTTAAACATTTGCTATGACTGTACTGGTATTTCAGGTACTCTGTTAGCTTCCATTTCATTTTGTATTTTGACCTATCATGCAGACTAGAGGCATATCAATAGAGTACAGATCTTAGGTTTTATTGACCTACATTTCACTTTCAAACTTCTTACTCTTCAGAACTAACATACAACTGCCAAACCTGTTGTAGTCTGTCTGTGTAGGTCTGGAGGGGGGATGTTCACCATTGCCATCAATTGAAGGCCTTAGCCCAGCCTTTCTTTATGGTCATCTACACCTGTCCTGCTGGCTGAGGCTGGTGTTGGGTATGTGAGCCTCACTGACATGCATGTGTGTGTCCTATGGACACACATTTGGGCCACCACATGTACTGCAGTGGGATATGTCAACTTGTCTAGTACTGCCTAGTATGTTGATACCAGTATTTCTTATGGATTTCATGCTGCCCATATGGGTGTCCATTATCTGCTGCCATCCCATTCAGCCACCCAATTCCCTTGCATGGTCACATCCATACCATAGATACAACTAGCAGAACATACTACTCCATTCAGCAATTGATAGGAAGAGTGACTTACCTTGTGGCTGTGCCAGTATTGAGGACGGTGCTGGAGGGCTTACTGTGTTGGATGCATATAGTACACTCCAAATACATGGTAAAGCACAGGTAGTGTCATGTTTGGCATCCCTTTTACTGTATCTCTGAGTCAGAGAGATGTGTCATTCCCTGGGTCCCTACCGTGTCAGTGTATGCGCTATGCGTTACCTCTTTGCCAAAACCTGGGCATACTGGGCATGCCTTCTTCTGCCTACATGGGCTGTGATGGCCTTGACAATTGTGGGGTGCTGTGTGGACTTGCCCCGTGCTGTTTCTGCTGCAGCTGTTTCTGCAAGATCATATTGTGTAGCATGGCACATACTATGAACATCTGTGTACATGTAGCTGGAGAGTACTGCAAGGCTCTGCTGGATATGTCCAGGCACAGGAACTGTGACTTGAGCATCCCAAACATATGCTCTATTATGATTCTGGTTTGTACATGTCCCTCATTATGGAGTTTTTGTTCGGGTGTGTGTGCATTTCACACTGGTGGTATAGAGTTTGTGGGAAAAACCAGAGTGAAAGGTGATTGCATAGTTTAAAGTAGTGTGATGGGCTGGGCTGCTGCCAGTGTAATTGGCTGATTCTGATACATTTCACCTGCCGGCTATGCTAGTTCTCCTTAACTGCCTTCCTACTGCTGTTTTCCCTTTCAGTTGCCTTCCCATTTAAGCCCCGAGGCACACTGCGCATACCCAGTGCTCAGATGTGAACTGAGCTGCTATTTCCTGTATTTTATTTGTTTGTTTAAAACCTGGTACACAGCTCGCACACCCGTTTAGGCAATGTAAACACTGCTAGGCAGCCTCAGGCACACACCCTTCCTTAGCTGTGCTTAGCTTAGGGCAAACACGGACCACAGAGCTCCAATAAGCTTACAGCATGCATGACACTCCCCCTTATGGGGTCATTTGCCTCTTATACTTATACCATGGTGTTGCTGCACCTACACAGTTGGGTGCAAACTAACACTGAGAGGTATTCTGTGATTCAGTATCAATCCCCTCATTTGCATAAAACATAATGCTAAATGATAGTTATCACACTCACACCAAGCCTTCCCCTTAGCAACCACTAGTCCCTGGTATTGTTGCCTTATGCGTGCCATTAACTATCATGGCAAAATGCTGATTTGGGTTTAAAACCTTATTTCCAACTTTTTTCTTATTTTCGGGCCGATCCCGTTTGCGCACCGCTGCCCTACGCTTTAATGGCCAAAATCAGCCAAAAAATAAATAAAAGATATTTTTTATAATTTTGCAACCATTTCCCACGCCAATGGCTATATATTTGGCCATTGGCATACCTACATTGAATACATGCTGTCTTTGGAGCTGTCATGCCTCCATTTTGTAATTTGCAGAAATTTATTCGGTTAGTAACCGAATACATTTCTGCAGGTTACACTATTCCTGCACAGACGGCTGCCTGCTTCCTGGATCGCTAATTCACCTCATTTGCATGGTTTTCACCAGCAAATGGGGTAATTAGCATATAGTAGTGATGTCCATGCAGGAATAGTGTAGGACCGCTTGTCCACATCCCAGGAGCTCATTCCTGGATCGCTCGTTAGCCATATTGCCTGCAGCAGCTTTTGCACTATTCTACACTCCATGCATAGCTTGCTGAGTCCCGGGGTTGTTCTCAGATAGTGGACAGGAACTCCTCAGTTTCTGTTAGTGGTGGTTTGGGAGCAGGAGCACCTCCATAGACACATATTCCCTGACAATTGCAGCAGCCCTATAGTGTCCATAGTTTATCATGTTAGTTGTCTAGTGTCTTATCTGGGACAAGCATCTCCCATGGTCTCCAACGGCATTAAGGTCATTGACCACCTACTGCCATTTCCTGTCTTGGACAGATTGGTCTCCTCTACTTCTCCCTAACAGAAAAGATCCATGGAGATGTATGTCCTAGATAATGACCTAATTTTCTGCATCACTATATGGTGGCTTATGGGGTACAGATGTCTCCTTGGGTGCCATATCCCTGTATGAGTAGAAACAAAACAGGCATCAGATTTGCATATATATACTGAACAGACAGGAAGGACTTAGCGTGACAGTTTTGCCAACAATTTCTGTTTTTGTTTTTTGGTTGGCATAAGCTCAGTGCTGTATGAATATATGCAAACAACATGCACAGAAACAATTTCTGTGATAAATGGGATTTCTGCTGCTGCCTAATGCTCTTAACACCCCCATAGTGCCTTTTTTAGGCAATATCACAAGGACACAACTCCCAATGTAAAAATACCAACCCAAAACAACCTCAAGGTCATATTGCTAAAGGCTAGGAGTCTTAACATGGCACTGCACTTACTGGAAGCAATCCTCACCCTGGAGGACGCAGAAATTTTTGCAGTCATGGAGACCTGGTTCAAGGCTGTGGAAAGCACCCTAGCCGTACTGGGTTACTCCTCGCTCCACACATTCAGGGCACAAACTGAAAGCCAATAACTAAAGACACACAGTGTATCAATATTCATCAAGGATAAACACACCTCCAGACTAGTTAAACAGTATGACCCCTAGAGATACTTCAGGTGCAATTAACTATTGGTAGGACACCTATTCATGTCATTGCCAGCTACAGGACCCCTCCATGAATCAGGGCACCCACTCTGCCTATTTGGAGCAACTTGATTCTATCAAGATACATTAGAACACCATAGTTTTGGGTGACTTTAACTACCCTAGCATTGACTGAATTAATTACTCATGCTCAAACTCATCTGCTCAACAGTTCCTTGACTTTGTCAACTCCAGTGCCCTGGACTAGATGGTTAACACCCCCAGCAGGAGTGCCAATATCCTGGAACTAGTGCTTACAAATATGGGAGACCACTGTAGCTTCCCCCACTGTGAGTTCATCCCTGGTGAGGTCTGACCACAAATCAATCTCATTTGAGGTAAGTATCACACCTGGCATTCCCCTAGCAGCGACTAGACTGAAAAATCTCTATAAAGCAGATTAGTAGCTTGTACCAGATGGTATAAATAGCTCATTTTACCTCTGCTTTCAGACGGAACAGGAAACTATGCCGAGCTCTACACAAATGCCCTGTACAAGCACCGGTATAACTGCTTTGACCCAGGAGTACCTGTTAGGACCAAAACAAGCTCTTCAAGGAAAAGCAAACCTGCCTGGTGGACAAGCACCATTAACAGGCTTTACAATAAAAGGAAGAAACTGCTGTCCAAGAGTAAGAAGGAGTGGGCTCTAAACTGGATACACCCTCCTCAGCTTAAATAATCAAATAAGATTTCTTGTGGAGTTCTCTAAGGCAAACTATGAATCCAATTTAGCTTCCTCAACCAAGGACAACCATAAGGTATTCTTTAGTAATATCTGTAACCTAAAAGGTAACAGGTTTGTGCTGAACTGGTAGTTAATGGTAACACATACACTAAGCCAGTGACCAGAACTAACCTGCTAGCCAACAGGTTCAGTGAAAACTTCCCTCACCTGTCCCCGCCACACATACTTCATGACATCCCTATCACCTGTCCCCTATTTTGTATCTCTAAAGAGCAGGTCATAAATGCCCTCGCTAAGGCCAAAAGTACAGCATCAATGGGATCTGATAACATTCCAGGATGTGTCATACGTGGGCTCAAACAAGAATCAGCATCACCATTGGCTACTATTTTCAATGACAGTCTAAGCACCGGCTGCATTCCAGCTGAGTGGAAAACAGCCACCATTATCCCCCTGCACAAAAGTGGTGCTTCTGCTGACCCCAGGAACTACAGACCTATTAGCTTGACTAGCCTTATCTGCAAGGCCATGGAGAGAATCATCATAGACCTTCTCAACAAAGATACAGGTAATCTTCAAACACTGGATTTGTCAAGGGGAGATTATGCTTGCTAAACCTGGTGGACTTCTTCGAGACAGTCTCAAGGGCCCTGCATGAGGGGAAATCTGTGCATACACCCTACCTAGACCTGGTCAAGGCATCCGATACTATCCCTCACTCAGGCATCATTGACAAACTCTCCCAGCAAGACAGCAAACCTTATATCATTAGGTGGGCTGTGAACTGGCTCTCTGATAGAACCATACAGTCAAAATAGGGGAAATCCACCTCCAACAGCAGACCCGTTACCAGTGGTGTTCCAAAGGGATTGGTTCTGTGACCTCTACAGTTTGGAATCTATTTCTCTGAAGTACAAGCTAAAACCACGGGACTGTGATTGACAAAATTTGCAGATGGCTGCAAACTGAGTGCAGTCATAGAATCTCCAAAAGATGTCAACATCCTATAAGAAGGTCTTACGCAAACAAATGATTGGTGCCAAAGTCATGGCCTCAAACTCAATGCAAAAAAATGTATTATCATCCATTTTGGCAAAAACAATGTTCCTGCAAATTACCACATCAATGGCAATACCCTAAGTATACACTCTGGGCACTTGGGTTGACAGCAATCTTGCTTTTGACCATCATGTTTCCAGGGAAGTAAGAAGGGCATTCTATATTGCTCACCTCATAAGTACGGGTATTGCCAAGAGAAAAAGTGAAGTTATCACCTCCCTGTACTCTTCACTCATTAGGCCAATAATTGAGTGCAAAACCCCTTTTTGTATGTGCCTTTCAAAGCACCTGCAACAATAGGAGAGACCACAAAGATTCCTCACAAAGAAAATTCAAGGTCTTCAGCAGCAATCCTTTATGGATCGGCTGAAATCACTGTCACTTTAATCTGTTTCATGCAAACTACTCAGAGGTGATCTCTGCCTTCCATATAAAGCAATCTCTGAGCCTGCTTTATTGGAAATTCTGCACATCCACAACTGAAATGGCACATGGGTTACTGGCTCGAAAGGCCTAAACCTGGTATGTGACATTAATAGAACCTGCTGGAGGGACAGATTTGTCTCCCAGCGGCTACCACAGCTTTGGAATAGACTCACACTTCACATCAAACAGCGCACCTCATTGGCCCTCTTCAAACACAATCTGGATGATTGGATGGATAGCCATAAATTCACCACGGGAGTTCCACCTGGCTCCCTCTTGGACAGGGGCAGTAGGTGCTGATCATGGTAACAAGGGTAAAAATTGGATAAGTTTGTAAGAGCCCTAAGGCCATTAGACTAGTAACTTCCTATGATCCGATGAGCATATAAGTGTACACTTATGACTATACACAAGTTAGGCCCCCCCAACACAATTCCTCCCCCCACTACTAAAATGAAGTATATTTATAACTCTGTTATCAGAGCAGATCTTTTAACACTTTTGTAATAAAGATAACACGGGTTTAATCTTTGTAAGATATTGCTGCATTAACAATAACAATTATAAATACAGCATTAGAAAAGTAACACCAAATGATAATATATTAATATTTGACTGCTTAAACAACCCATTTCTTTAATATTATGAATGCAAAGATATATATAGGATTGAATCTCCTTTTCCTTCTGCTACTTTCATGCTTAAGCAACTTTAATCTATATTAGGTATTCTCACTGATGCAGATTTAAAGCAATATAATCAGACTCAGTTGTAATGATTGTTATGATACTATGATTCACATCTTTGTATGATCACATACACTGTAGGAGTGGATTGTTAACATGTTCTAGGTCACTCTATTCTGTTCAATTAGTATTAATAGACCAACATATGGTCCCCCCTTATTTTTCTTCCTCCCTTTCTTCTTTTCATTCATGACTACCAGTCTGCTTGAACATATAAAGGTATAAAAAGGGAAGGGGGGTAGGTTAAATAAGTAAACTGGTATAACTACTATATTGCTATAGTTATAAACACAAGCAACTGTAATACAGGTATAAAATATATCGGTATTAGAAGCTTATGCCGATAAAGCAACTAGGTTAATTGGTGAAACTGACTCCTTATTTTCCAATGCCTAGTACTGGTTTGCACAATATTACATACAAATCCACTGTGATTGCCTGATGGACTTTTTATGTTCATATTTGTTTGAGTTACCTTAGAAATGCTTTACTGTTTGTATATACTACATTTAAAGCAGAAGCTATTTATGTATGTTTTTGGTGTGAGAGAAGGTGTTAAAGGGTGGTTTAATTAATTTATTAACTAAACCTGGAACTTTAGGTTCCATGTATCTATGTTTTCTTAGTTATTGGTTTCAGAGTTTGTTGTAAAGATATTTGACTCATCCATGATACATAACTTCATGAATTACGCCACCATTATACTTGGAAGGTATTATTGATGCTTTAAATATAACTTTAACAAATGATGATATATAAATGCTTATCATTAAATATTAATGGCTTAAATAACACTGTCAAAAGAGCTGGTTTAATTAAATTAATTAAAATGCACAGAGCTCAGATAGTCTTCTTGTTGGAATCCCACTTGCTGGAGAAGGATTTGCAAAAAATATCATTTAATGGTTTTACAGTTCTCAGGGATTCCTGCTTTAGAGCCAAAAGGAGAGGTACTCTTATACTATGGAATAATACTTATACACTACCTAAAATTGTAAACACCTTTTCAAATAAAGACGGAATGTTAAGCTTAGTAGTGCTAGAAGTTAATAAGAAATTCTTCACACTGGTAAACTCATATTGGATTCCTGGTCTAGAAACTAAATATGTGAAGAAAAACTTAGATCTCATTACTTTACATGCAAAAGGAGAAATTATTATGGCGGAAGATTTCAATTGCTTATTATCAGATGAAGACACCTCTAAAAATAGTAAGGTTAAACTAATGACACAAGCTAAAAAGGTAAACAGTTTTATAGCCTCAATGCATTTTAGAGACATACATAATTTAAGAGTTCAAAATTCACTTCAATGCACTCATTATTCTTTCCAATTTGGCACACAAACTAATATTGATAAGATTTTTGTGTCTAACACTCTTTACTCTAAAATAAGTGATGTTGCAATACAGTCATGTCCACTCACTGACCACAATGCCTTTTTTTTTGGCTTGACTGTAAAAAAAGATGATATGATAATTTTTCAAAGAATCCCAGTCTATGTTACTAAGTTAAAAAGTTTTAAGGAGTTGTTATTAAAAGAAATAAATGCATTTATGGAAAACAACAATAATGTTGAAGTAACAGATATCATACTCTGGGATGTATTAAAAGTTCACATCTTTAGTGGAGTTAAAGCTTGGTATTTTAAAAGGAGAAAGGAATGGGACAAGGAACTTTCTGATTTACAAGCCAAAATAGATAAGTTGAAACTAAATTTAAAATCAAATGATAAAGCAGTATTTACTGAAATGTCTAAGCTAAGCAACAAATATTTAGAACTATTGAATCATAAGGTTGCTATAAGCTTAGAAAAAATTAAACTACAGTCCTATTCAATAAACCCCAGACATTTACATAAACTAGCTATCAGATCCAAACAAATTAATAAACAAAATCACATGAATGAAATGAAATACAAGAATTATAACACATTTAAAAGAACAACTGATTTAGTTGGTATATTAGAAGCCTTTAGAAAGCATTATCGGTCAATCAATGACATAAAATTACCACTAGATTCAGATGATGTAATATATAAATTTCTACAAGAAAATATCAAGACTAAACTGTCAAAACAACAAAATAGTACCCTAAATAAACAAATAACCTTTACAGAAGTGAAAGAACAAGTTAAAAATCTGAAGGATAATAAAGCCAGGCTTAGATGGGATAATCCCAGAAATATATAAAATTCTTCCTGAGCAACCAATAAAATTATTATTAAACACATTCTCCATGGTTAAACAAGACTTAATTTTCCCTCCCTCATGGAAGTACTCAATAATTTCTCCCATTCTGAAACAAGGTAAGGACCCCCAGCTATGTGCATTCTATAGACTCATATCATTGTTAAATATCGATTATAAAATGTTCATGTCTATCCTGGCCAAAAGACTAAAGAATATATTACTCAATCTAATACACTTTGATTAAACTGGCTTTATCTTACATAGAAATGTTCACAACAATATTATTAAGCTACTATCTCTAATAGACATTGCAAACAAAACCAAGAAACAATTAACTATTATTAGTCTGGATATTGATAAGGCATTGTATTCCCTTAGTTGGTCATACTTACAAAAAATCTTTGAAGAATTTAACTTTACTTCAGATTTCACTAAACTGATATTAAATATTTATAGTGATTCTAAAGCATTTGTTAAGATTGGTTCATGTCTATCATCCCCAGTAAAAAATCATAAGGGAACTTGACAAGGTCGCCCTCTATCCCCATTATTTTTCACTTTATCAGTGGAATCTTTTGCTTCACTTATTAGAAATAACCCAAATATCAAAGGATTTCAAGTTAATGAGGGATACTGTCCAAAAGTTCATCTTTTTGCTGACGATATTCTACTAACATCCAGTGACATAGAAGGCTCTTTACAACATATCATAAATGCCATAACTCTATTTGGAAAAATCTCAGTGCTCAATTTTAATCAAAATAAAACCAAACCCCTTTTAATCAATAAGAAAATAAATAACAATTTGCAAAAATGCAATACATTCAACTGTGAAAATGATAACATAGATTATCTAGGAATAAGTATTAAGAATAAGTGGAATGAGACTATTAAATGTAACTTCACTAAACTAGTAGCTATAATCAGTGACTTGACTAAAAAGTGGAACAAAATGTTTTTCACCATGGAAGACAGACTTACATTAATAAAAAATGATTATTTTGCCCAATATTTTACTTTACATACAATCATTGATTTTACCTCCTCCTAAGAAATTCTTTAAACAAATAGATTCCCTATTACTAACTTTTCTATGGTTCCCAAAGAAGCCAAGAATAGCCTATAAATGGCATGTTAGCCTGGGACAGAAGAGGGATTGACTTTCTCAACATATAATTATATTATAATACTACACTGGGTTTCATCCATATACACCTCTAGCTGGAAACAACTACTTGAAATACATACAACTTCCTCTGAGAACTCAGAAACCAAGTTTAAGGAAACCTTTGGAATTAACAAAATATTTTGGATACTCCATGAATATTGCTTATACAATAAGAAATTTAGCCACTTCTCACATAGTATAAACCAAATATTTTATATTTTCAAAAATATAATTGATAATAATCGTTTAAAGAACATATTTTTCATTACATTTCCCATAGTTTATACACCAGATTGCCTAGATACCTTCAATATCAATAAGATGCAGAATCTTAAAGAGAGTAATCTAAAGATTTGGCACCAGTTTATAGACAATAAGAACATCCAACCAATGAACTTTCTCTTAGCCAGATATAATGTCTGTCAAGATAATTAGCTCTGTATTCAATCTTTAAGACAGTTTGCTGAAAATAAAGTGAGAGTATCAATAAATCTGGAAACTGATATTATACCAAGATTGATACAACTATTCATATGGTGTAGTTCGATGAACACTGAACATAAATTAAACATATCATCTGTATATAAAATCCTACGAGAAGACTTGATTACTTTTGACCAAGCTTTTTGGAATTACTCCATAAAGATTAATGGTGAACCTTTATCTAACGATAATAAGAAACAGTTATTAAATTCAATAAAAAACACTTCATCATCTTTATATTGGAGACTATATACCTGGGGATTTGTTCATAGAAGCTTTTACACTCCACACAGAATTGACCTTATTACCAAAAGTAATGAAAGCGAATGCTAGAAGTGTGGTGATATTCTTGAAGTCAACTGGGTTCATATGTTCATCGAATGTAGAACTCTCACACAGTACTGGTGTGATTTTAGACATTTTGCAAAAACCCTGTGGTCTGATAACTGCCAGATTACTAGCTCTTTGATATTATTCAATGTCCCTACCCCAAGTGTAATTCCTAGACATCAGTTACCTGTCCTTTGGTTAATTCTAGCTATTACTTGACAAATAATTGCATTGAACTGGAAAAATAAGCAAGATCTTATGCTTACTGAGTTTATTTCAATAGCAAAATCTGTATGTAAAAAAGAAATGTAAACTATTTATCAAAGATCATCAAATGTAACACACAAAAGACTAGCTTGCCAAAAATTGTAGAGATTGTTAGATAAATATTGATTACCTTTCTTGGATAAAATAAATGTTTATCATGGATGTTTGTATATAGTGTACATAGTTATTATGTTTTATATTGTTTATTTTTAATACTTTGTGTCCATGTTTATTAACAAAATTTCATAAAAATGTTTTCAGAAAAAAAAAAGAAAAGTAACACCAAAATGTTTCAACTGTTGTATCCACTTCTGTGGAGTTCAGTGCAGTACAAACACAAAAAAAAAAAAAAAACAGGTAATTTTCTTTTCTATTCTTGCTAACACAGATAAAAACACCAGACCTTCCTGCAGACTTAGAATACAATCATCTGCAATAAATGTGAAAACATGACATAGAAAAATAAAATAATAAAGTGGACATGTAGCATTTAGTAGCATAATTGTAGAAATGCAGATATGGCCAAGACAAAAGTCCAACATGATAACGTTTCAGAATTCAACATCTTTAACCTTCCAAAGTGAAACCCTCAAAAGCCATGGCAGTGAGCAGTCCATTGTTGAACACTGGAACTTATTATAATAGGTGGCACATCACACATGGCTCAGCTCACTGTAACATTTTATACCTTTACTACTATGTGATGTAAATAGTGCCAATATGTCTGCTAAGGAGTCCATCTGCTTTCAATTGCACAAATGAAGTTGGCAAAGCTATGGATCTTTGAGCACAAACAATTACCTGTGAGATCTGAATTTTGTGCCAGTTCAGATATATTTTGTTAGCCTGACTATTATAGACATTTATCAATGGAGAAAATGGTGTTAAATTTAGAGGAAAAAGTACAGGATATTTGTGACACTCCACATGAAGCTCTACTGCTGCATGGTGATTATACCAGATCTCAGTATAAGGCTGTAGTTTGAAATAACTTATCCAAGGTTGTCTTCAATTCAACTGGCATACCATGCAATGAGAAACAATGTTGGTACTACTATAATGACCTTGACAAGTGCAAGCAGGACCTCCTAAACTAATGGGAGGCTGATACAGGACTGCAAACATCCCCCAGTTGTCTAACTAGACTGAACAATAAACTGGTTATGATTTGGTAGTAATTATGTAGCCAGCTAACGTATTCATTATACTTTCATATATATGTATTTACTTTTTGTTCTACACAGTTGTAGAAGAGATAGCTGCAAGCTGTGAGGTGCACCAGGAGAGATTATCTCACCTCAGAGAGACATGGCGTAAGTATGAATCAAGTAAAAATTCAAGCCAGAAATTTATTTTTATTCCCTCAAACACTAGCATCTCAAGCAGGCATACTTCATTATTCATCTCAGGCAAGAATGCCTTCTTCAATATATCCTATGTCTCTAATGCAAACAGGTAACCTGTAAATGGTTCATCTCCTAGGCCCATGCTTACACTTATCAAGGCTATCAGAACTTGTTAGAGATTTGGGATGCATGGCTAGGCTTAAAAGGCCCTTGTGGTCATTGGCTTACTAAACACCAATGCACCTATGAAACTGTAAGTGTTACTGGTTACATTAGGCAATTAGAATACTAGCTTTATTGTGTGAGCATCCAGTACCCAGAAACAGTGTTTTTTTTTAATTGATAATAATTTAGAAGATCTTAACAGCATTCTGTTGAAGAATTAGATTATGGTAATTATAATTATTAATTTAGAATGAATAATTCCAATTCAACATAGTAAAATGAAGGCAGTTGTTTCTTGTATCAGAGCAGTGACATTTGTTTATTTAATAACACACAAATACCTTTCTATGTGGATATTGCAAAGGTGTGCAATAATAAATTGTTATAATTGTTTTTAGATTGCCAAAAGAAATTTTTTAAAAATATACAGTATTATGACATGCCATCTATTTAATTATCTTTTTTTGTCTCTCCCCCATCTCTTTCTCTCCTAAATGTTAATTATTTTCTGGGGGGGGGGCTTGTAATTTAATAACAGTCTGCTGTTTGCATAACTTGCTGCTGAAAATTAATCATCAACAGCACAGAGAGGTACTTTGACCACTGTGGCTCAGCCAGCCATACCGCCACTGATGGAGGCACAAACCCAGCACTTTAGGGTCACAGCCTGTCAGTGTTGCCTCCACAATCCCTGTCTTACCTACTCCAAGTATGTCAGGTAGCTCTGGATTGGCTTCTGGTGCAGTCGTACTCTTGGGGAAAAGAGAAGTGGAGGTGGTGATTTTATCACCCTGGTAGGAGCTCACAGGGCAGATGGGGGATATAATTGAGAGGGACCTCTGTGCATGTATTGGCAGGGTTGAAAAGGTCCTGTGTTGCATTGTAAAAATGACGCCACATTTTGCACTGACTCATGGAGCTGCTCCAGGAGACATTGATGACAGTTCTGAAGGTAAGGACTAGATTCTCAAGCTGGACACGGTGCACCTCTAATATCCCACACCTATCCCCAATCAAGGTGCACCCCAACCTTTTGTCTCTATCACCATTCCTGTCTGTTTTGTCTGTACATCTGTGGATGCTTTCTGACTATAGAAATCTGACCCTCTCATTCTTAAGCATCTTTCTCAACATTCCTCTATCCCCCAAATAAAGAAAACAGGGCATCTGTCCCACAAAAGATTACACCCCATGCATTTCTCTCTGCTTTGCCAGTGAGTCATCCTGATACAATTGATTAGGTCAGTTGACCATACAACATTATTCCATTGTTGCCACCCATCAATGATGTGGTGACCCTGCAAAATCATAACATTGGATGTACATTTGTACATTGGCATTGTAAAGAAGTGGATAGAAATGGTGCTCTTCCATGACCCTCCTGCAAGTTCTTGTATTCTTTTTCCTGTGTGCTACCATCTGCTTTTCAACCCCATTTTCACCACTGTCCTATCCAAACCCTTTCTCACACATTTAAAAAGGTCACAAAATCGATGGACACACAACACACACACACGGGTGGCCAGAAAGAGCTCATAGAAAAGCCTTTGCTTTATGTCTTCTGCATTTGCACAGACTTTAGCATACCACAGTATTGTTGAGCAATAGTGAATGCTGCTTAACTTCTTATTGCAATGATTTCAACCTAATCTGCAGTATTCCAGTTGCTGTCACACAGATGTACCTAAAACTGCTGTGGAATACAGAGTAAAGGCAGACTAAAGGCAGTACCGTGGAAAGTTAATGTAACATTTATTATAGGTTCATAGGTTCATACTAGGCTATCTGCCCTAGGGCAATTATAAGCCTAGCCAGAGTGTGTTTGGCTTTCGCCACCCATTTTAAATTAATTTTGCTATGCCCTTTTTCAAGGTTAGTATACTGTGCCTCTGTCTAACAGTGACACAGAAGTGATACCCGGGGTAAACCTACGATCTTCCATCCACTCATCAAGATTCCACTTGAAGAGAGTCAATGAGGGACTCTGCCTAACCTGGACTGGGATTTTATTCCAGAGTGAAGGGAGCCTCTGGGTTATGAATCTGTCCCTCCAGCATGTCCTATTTATTTCAGTGCTGAGGTTCAAGTCTCTCGAGCGGGCAGCTCGATGGGATTTGGATTTTCTGAGGTGCAGCATGTCCATTAATTCCGGGTTGGACATGGCTTTATACGTCAGGCACAGATCGCCTCTGAGCAGGCGGTATGCCACTGAGTAGAGCTGGAGTTTCTTTAACCGGGCAGCATATGGCATCTGTTTGAGCCCTTTGATCCTCTTGGTGAGGTACTTTTGGGGTCTTTCCAGTTGCTGCAGGTGTCTGGTAAGGTACATCCAAAGCGGCATTGTACTCAATTATGGGCCTGATGAGGGATGAGTAAAGAGGCACGAGGACCTCCCCTGATCTAGATGTGAATCCCTTCATGATTAGGTGGGCTATATAAAATGTTTTTCTAACCACTTTGGCCACGTGGTTGTCAAATGAGAGATTGCTATCAACTTGGGTCCCCAGGTCCCTAATTACTTCTTCTGTACTTAATGGATTACCACCTACGTGGTAATTTGTGGGCACTTTGTTTTTGCCAAAGGGGATGACTATACACTTTTTGGCATTTAGCTTGAGGCCATGGCTCTGGCACCAGTTGTCTGTTTCTATGAAGCCCTTGTGGAGGATGCTTGTGTCGGCTGGAGAGTCGATTATGGCGCCCAGTCTGCAGTCATCTGCAAACTTGGTCAGCCACAGTCCTTCCATGTTGGCCTGTACCTCCGAGAAATATATACCGAACAAGAGAGGTCCCAGGACTGAGTCTTGTGGGATGCCACTTGTAACTGGTTTGGAGTCTGACATGGCTCCAGCAATTCTAACCATGTGGGTTCTGTCCTTGAGCCAGTTTGCAACCCATCTAGTGACATAGGGGTTTATATTTAAGCTGGTGAGCTTATCTATAATGCCCGAGTGGGGTATTGTATCGAAGGCTTTTGCGAGGTCCAGATAGGCTGTGTGGAACACCTTCCCCTCGTCAATGGCCTTGGTGACTGTTTCAAAGAAATCAACCAGGTTTAAGAGGCAGGATCTGTCCTTAACAAAGCCGAACTGGGTAGGATCCAGTGTCTGTAGGTCCCCAATATCTTTATTTATGAGGTCCATGATGATCCTTTCCATAGCTTTGCAGACCAAGCTAGTCAGGCTTATGGGGCGATAGTTTCCAGGATATGTTGAGGCACCACCTTTGTGTAGAGGGACCACTGTTGCTGTACACCACTCTTTGGGTACATATCCTGTAGTAAGGCTGAGATTGAACAGTAGTTTTATGTTTGGGTTTAGCTCTTCTTGGAGTTCATGTAGGACACAGCCGGGACACCGTCTGGTCCCATTGATGCTGTGTTTTTGCTTTGGAGAGGGCAGCTCTTACCTGAGCATCTGAGATGTCAGGGGGTCAGCACTCTGCTGGGATAGATATTTGCCCTTTTGGTGGGGATGGGGGGGAGAAGTTTGCGCTGAACCTGTCAGCTAGGATGTTGGCAATGTCTGTGGGTTTGGTGTATTTTTTGTCATTTTGGACTAATTCTGAGCATATCTGGGAATTCCCACCCAGGTTCCTAACATAACTAAAGAAAGCCTTATGATTATCCTTAGTGTCCTGTGCAATTTTTCTCTCGAAGCTGGCCTTAGACGGTTTTATGAGTGCCCATAGTTTTTTGCTAATACTGATCAGAGATGCCTTCCCTTTTTGGGATTTTGCTCTATCATGTAGTAGCTTCCTCCTTCTATTGTATAGTTTTTTTATGTCTGGGGTCCACCAGACAGGACATCTGCCTTTGGAGGATTGGGTCTTGGTTTTATTTGGGATTGCATGATCCATGCATTCCTGAAGGTGTTCATAGAATGCGTTTATAAAGGATTCTGCGGTCTGGGCCGTATTTTCCACAGGCCCGGGGCTTTAAAGGATTCCACCTCGGTTTTGAGGAGTGTGAAATTTGCTTTAGAGAAGTTTTTCACTGTGGTTTTCTGGGCAGGGGGTGCAGTCGGGATGTGAATATCCAGTGAGATTAGTTTATGGTCTGATCTTACCAGTGAGGGATACACTTCTGGTCTGGAGCATAGAGTCCCCATGTTGGTGATGATCAGGTCCAGTATGTTTTCCCCTCTTGTGGGAGTGGTAACAAGTTGTTCCATAGCATTTGAGTTTATAAATTCTAGGAACCTTTGGGCTAGGGTGTTGGAGCTAGAGTAATGCTCCCAGTCTATGTTTGGGTAGTTGAAGTCACCCAATATAATGGTGTTTGGAGAGACCTTCATATTTTCCAGTGTTCTCAGGAAGGCCAAGTGGGGTTCCTGGGTTTGGGAGGGTGGTCTGTAGCAGGCTATAAACTGAAAGGCAGTTTTACCCACTGTTAGTTGCACATGGATAGTCTCTGATGCTTTGTGCTGTGCCACCAACCAGGAGGTGTGGGTATCTTTGACGAATATTGATACTCCCCCTCCTTTTGTGGTTCGGTCCAAGTTTTGGGGCCGAAAAGCATGGTATGAGGTATAACCTGGTAGTGCTGGGGTGCTCTTAGAAGCCTTGAACCAGGTTTCTGTTACTGCACAGATATCAATGTTCTCCATGCTAAGGAGAGTTTTGAGTGTGTGCATCTTGAGGTTTAGACTTCTGGTGTTGAGTAGCATTACTCTTAGTTTCTTATCCCTTGTAATACCTATCGAGGTGGGTTTGTCTTTTGAGCCTTGCCTAAAAAAGGCACTATGGGGGTAGCAAGAGCCTTTGCCAATATCCGAAAGCCCAGGGGTGACAGGTGCAAGCCGTCCCTAGCGAAGCATCGTGGCTTGTCGAGCATGTCATCCCAGGCTGACAGGCATTGGATACCCTTTGAATGACACCAATACTTAAGCCAATTGTTGAAATTGATAATCTTGTCTTCATATTGTGGCATCATTCTTGGTGAGGGTAAGATGCTACTCAAGGTCAGGGTCATACCGGCCTGGGCTACATGCTCAGAGAGCTCCTTTATGTCTCTTTTCATGTAGTCCAGGGAGGTACGTCTCAGGTCATTCACACCAGCATGGACAATGACTGAGTCATATTTGTACTTGCCTTGGAGTGACCTGAGTGCTTGTGTTATGTGGCGGATCCTAGCGCCCGACAGGCAGCTCACCGTGACCTTCTCCTTGTTCAGCCTGGTGAGCGGGATTTCAGTGTGCCTGATGATAGAATCACCTATTACAAGTGTATCAGGTGTGTTGTTTAGCCTTAAGGGCTGTGACTGTTCGGCACACTGGCTTTGTGAACTATGTGTTGCATGTGTTTTGTTTTGGGGTAGCGGTTGCTTGGGTGTCTGCTTTGGAGGTCTCTGCTGCTTAGGCAGATTTTTATTTAGAGCCTCTGAGTATGTTTTTGTGTGTTTATGTGTTTGGTTTGCTGTCGTGGTAGGTCTATGTGAGACTGGAATTGTAGTGAGTGTGGTTTCCTTCTCCTCCTGACTGGTTATGCCAGTACTGAGTTGAGAGAGCTTAGCCTCCAGTTTGGCTATATGGTTGCATCTCTCACGTGTTGGAATTTGTTGGGAGGAGGAGAGGGTTGTCTGTGTACATGAGGCAGTTGTAACATTGCCTCAAGATTCCCAGATTCACCAGCTGGACCGGAGAGGAGATTGACAACTGACCTTTGGACATGCTAGAATAGTATTGGGAATGCCTTTATAATTGAAAAAAAGGGCCAATGGGGAACAAGGTACTCAAGGGGAGTTTGTGAGGGTGTAGTGCTTTTAATTTTTTAGTGCTGACTTAGTCAGACTTAGGCTGCTGGATGCATTAAATTAAGAGTTCCTGTGTGGCATGCTGAGATAATTGCCATGTTTATAGCCTGATGTTTTAACATAGCGTCATGGGTTCAATTAAAACTGCATGTCAGTTTATTAATTCGTAACAGTTCATATTCTTATCACATATTTACTTGAAAATGTCTCTATTTCTCTACATATAACACATTTCCTTAACATACCCTTGGAATAGTGCAGCAAGACATAATTTTCAAAAATATGGCAGCCCCAACAGGGAGACTTATTAAGCCAACCTCATGCTGGTTAGGTATTCATGTTTATTGCACTCTCCTACCCCTTATTTGTATTTATGGAGTCAGTTTATTGTACAGAGCATGAACGATTAATGATGATTTACTATGTAAGTCTAAAATGACATAGAGATGTCACTGCATGTCCCACCAAACATATTGCTGCTATTCTTGTCTACATCTGTATCTGTCTCTCACTGATTACCTCACCTTTTTAATTAAGTCAATGTGGTCCAGTAGTGTTATATCAGTGCTGTAAAGTACAGACTCCTTAGTGGCATGATGCTGTATTTTCAAATGTATGGAAAGATTTTTAAATAATTTTAAAGGTTCTAATCCAGCCATTAGCTAAGTTACTGAGTGTTTTTGGTTCACTAATTTTTATGTACCTGTTGGCTGCATATTGTTGTGAGCCACCGTTATCCTTCTTGTGTCATAATTGACCTTGTCCCTGCCTTCATGTCATCCTGCCAATGTATATTCTCCTTTCTGTATCATTTTTCTTCCACCTCTGAATATCCACAATGAATGACATTGGGCAACAAATCCAGAAAAGGCTAAATGGGATTAAACAGCTTATGTCAATATCTTTGGATATGATTAGCTTCACTCAAATTAATCTGTTTCCCTTTCCACCACTTGGGTAAGCTATGCCTATTCAGTTTAATGTAATTTTAGACAAGATGAAGAGTTGTATGTACAGATTATAGTAGTTAACAGGGTAATAAAAGATGATTACATATATTCACAATGGCTGAAATCTGATGTCAAATATTAACTTTCACAAGTATAAATTTCTAAGTGTTGTGCTAAGATAATAGGTCTAAATGTTTTTCATGGCATGCTGAAAGTGTTTGAATACATATGGATGACAGTATGTTTTGTGATGTTTTGCTTGAGTACTATGCCTGTAAATGTTGGCTAAACCTTTACTTCATAAATAACTGTCTTACTGCTGCAGTAATCTGTCTGGTACCAACTGCAAAAGGATGTCTTGTAAAGATCGCTGTGTGGAAGTCAACAAAGAGCAACACAGAGAATTGCCAATTACCACTGTAAGTTCAGCACTTCAAGAGATGATTATGCATGCGCTAACACTTTGCCATCAGCAATGCAAATCATCTAAGTTTCATTTTCCTCAAAGAATACAAGAAATAAGAGCACATCAAAGAATGATTGTTTTCTGTTTTGTAATGTGTATATGTATGCATTACTGTTGTCAAAAGCTGATCATGATTTTTGAATGATGTTGACTCACTTCATTCATGTAAAGTAATATGTGTCCTCTACAGTGTCTACACTTGCGCTGTGTTATCATCTTGGCTAACCTTTTCTAAAAGAATCCATCACCATCATTCTGTAGTGCACTGTTCTATATACATCTTGCATGTTTGCCTTGCCAATGCACATAGTAAAAATATTAGACAATTCAAGTGTGAAATCACCCCAACATGAAGTTATGGTAATTTTTAATTGGTAATCAAGTGGTGTGCAAAAGTCAATGTGGATATCATCCCATTATGTGGAACATGCCAATGTCCCTCACAGTAGCATGATGTTCAGGAAGGACAGTATCTACATTTTATAATAAAATCATGTCATTACATGTGACAATCATAGTGATGTGACATTGTTCTGTGCACACATATGCATTTGTTGCAAGACCTGGAATGCACAGTGCCATCTCTTCAAAGCATTGTTTTTTACAAATATTCTGCTGTCCACTTTCACATATGCATTGTCTGTTTTCTCCTGTTGATGTTGTGACTAGTAGATTTCTCTCTAGATTGTGTAACCTAGATAGGTAGGATGTTCAATACCCAACATGGAAGTCGTGTGTGTGTGTGTGTGTGTGTGTGTGTGTGTGTGTGTGTGTGTGTGTGTGTGTGTGTGTGTGTGTGTGTGTGTGTGTGTGTGTGTGTGTGTGTGTGTGTGTGTGTGTGTGTGTGTCTTGGTGGTATATCCACTTCTCCTTAGATTTGTGAATCAGTAAAAATAATACTATTACTCAAATAATTGCTGATTATACATGTCTTTAATAATCAGACCGGTTTCGGCAAAAAAATATATATGCCTTCATCAGTGATACACAGCAAAAACACAAAACATTGCTCAATGAATATTTATGAGAATGCCTAACCAATGAGAATGAAAAGCCCTGAATAATTAATAATAGTTTGTTCCCACAGCAAAAACAGGAGAAAAACTTAAATGAACAAATAAATAATAAACACATATGTGTCAGTGTAGCCATGAATTCACAAACAACTATAACTTATTAAATATGTAGCATAAAAATAGTAATATATATCTGCCAAATCATGAATATAAATCCACATAGGCCATAAATATATGTGCACCATTATGGAATGGTCAACAAACAATATATAAATAATAGGTAAAAATATATATGAGAAGATAGAAAACACAAGATATAAGTAATAATTTGGTAACAATAATGTTCTCAATAAATTTGTGGTTATTGGTGAGCATTCATATTATCACGACATCTAATAAGGTATCTGCTGGAACCTGGAATACACAAATGTGAAAAATTGGTTATAATAACATATAATATGACAACAATTGATATAGGTTATAAATGATCATTCAAACCTGGTGGGAAAAGTGCTCCCAATGTGGTGATCCAATACCTTTCTTTATGATTTAGAATGCTGTGCCAACCTTGTGGATTATTCCGATCTCCTGTGATTCTATCAATAATCATAAATGTGTACTGAGCCTGTGGATGCTTCAAAGCAGGATGGAAAAGAGCATTGTGGTCTTTCTTATTCTTAATGTCACTTCTATGTTCATTGATACGTGTTCTCAATGGTCTCGATGTTTGACCCACATAGAAGGCAGAACAATGGCAAGTGGCCAAATATACCACCCAACTGCTGCTGCAGTTGCCAAATATCTAACACTCATATACCTTGCTGGTGTTTTGACTAGCACAGAAGGCACCCCAGCTGAGAATCGAACTGGAGAACCTCTTGCTGTGAGTTGGCAACGCTAACCACTGCACCACCGTGGCTGCCCTAATAAAGGCCCATGGGATATATGCAAATAACTTCTTAAGGACATGAAGTGTTTCAGCTATAGGGCTTCTGAATGTCCATGACTTTTTACTTTTTCTTTTTAAGTCTTTGTGGATACACTCAGGCTACAGAGTCTTTACACAGATGCATTCAGGCCAATAAAGAAACATTTTGCAGACACCTTAATGATTAAGGACATCAACTGGGTGTAAAAACTCTGTATTTCTAAAGTATAGCCAAACATCCCACTTATGCTTTGCTGACAATGTTATAAGAAGGCCAAAACATGCATGTCTACAGTTAGTGGGGTTTGGCTTTATTGGCCTGAATATCCACAGACATAAAAAAGTAGAAAGACATGGACATTCATAATCCCTATAGCTAAAACACTGGATATCCTTAAGGGGTCATTTGCACATATCCCATTTGTCTTTATTAAAGGAAGTTTAAGATATCACACAGTGAAAACTGTAGCTTGGCCAGGTTGTTCTTGTAGTTTTTAATAAATTGTTTATTTGTGTGATCTTTTTACTATCTGGTTTGGATATGTGTGAGTCATAAAAACTGTCTGGATTACCTGCAGAGATATTGTAGATCATCCCCTGGGCATTACAGTCAACTTGACAGTTTTCTGTTGATGTACCTCCTTTCCCATTCCCTGGGTGGCACTTATGTTTCTATGTGTGTGCAATCTATGGCCTCCCAAAACTTCAGGGAAGTGTGCTACTGCATAAAATTCCTGCATGCTTCTTGCACTCACCTGTGGTGTTAATGGGAAAAAAAGATATGCTCCCTTGCATGTAGTAGCATTCCATTTAAAAAAAAGATGTAATATTCTAGCGACTAATTTCTGTGACACTGCTAATATATCCCGTGTGTCTCTGGAAAGTACTAGTAGCTGGTATACGTAATGCTACACATAACTTTGTTTCCGCTGGAATGGATGCTCCATGATTTCCCTGGGACCTGACATGAGGGTGTCACAGATGCATATTTCCTCTAGGGTTTACTGTTCACCCTGTATCCCTCATCAATTTATGTTTCATGTACTCTATGATAGATTAAACAAGGTCTAAACACCCTTTCTCTTACCCGAGGTCTGGTAGCAGCAGAAGCAGCATCCTGATTTTAAGCCTGTTACACATACAGCAGAGATATTGTTACACATACAGCAGCAGGAACCCCTAACATGTTTTTGTTTTCCTAAGTAAGGTCATGCTGTACTCCAAAAGGTTTTTTGTGTACATGGCAAAAGCGTACACTAAGTATATATGATTGCTTTATAGCTTCCTGAATGACTCCACCATGTTGAATTAATTAATGAGCAAATATTTCAACTTGGTATGTTTTTATTCGCATATTCTGCTGTTTTGCTTTGTTTGGCAGCTCTATACATTGTGCAGAGCCACTTAATGAATAGGAAATAACATTTTATTTTGTTGGTAGCACTGGACAATGCCAACCTGATCAATACACTTTGTGTAACACTTTATGATGTAGCAGTTCCCTCCACTGACTGAATATATTAGTTCATGAGCTAGAAATTTTATTTAAAGTGCTTTTCAATTTATTAAATAGATATCTTGGTTCAATGGCATTGGGCACGACACTATAATCAGATATATTTCAGATCTGTTATGGCCAGCTCTTGGCCACATAACATTTTTTCCAGACCAATAGCATAGAACTTAATATATGGTTTTCATGTTTAACATTAGTTGGGGAATCTTTAAAATGCATTTTGGTGCACTTCCAATCTCAAATATATCAATTCTGTAAAGATTTAAAAATACTGAATCACATAAGTTTTATTTTGGGACAATTCCAAAAAATAAGTGGTAAATTATCAGCTTTATTTGGATAAAACTGACAATACAAGGAAACAGGGTGACTAAAATAAGCTAATATCAATGCCAATCTGAAAAAAACCTTTCAGCTTAGCAAAACCAACTCAAGGGAATCTGAAAGTATTACTGTTCAAAGCTAAGAGCTTAAACAAGAAAATCCACTCCCTTCAAGGTCTCCTCACCTCAGAGAATGCAGACATCTGAGCAGTTATCAAGACATGGTTTAAATCAACTGAGGTAACACTGGCAGTGCAGAGATACAGTGCTTTCCACACATTTAGACAAGCTACTGCACAGGCAGCAACTAAAGGTGTAGGTAACTTGATCTACATCAAAAACAAGCATACCTCAAGGTTGATCAAACAGGATGACATACCTGACCTTCTCCATGTAAGACTTATCATAGGTGGAGTCTCATGATACAGCCTTGCAAGCTATGGATCACCCTCTATACAACACAGAACCCACGGATTACAGTTAAACCTAATGGAGACACACACACACACATATATATATATATATATATATATATATATATATATATATATATATATATACATATATATGTGTGTATATATGTATGTATAGATAGATAGATACAGTAGATAGCTATATATATATATATATATATATATATATATATATATATATATATATATATATATAGGGGCTATATCAGAACATCGAAGTTTTAAAACTTTGAATGTTCTAATATCGACCCGTTTTGAGCTAACGCTAAAAATAGCAAAGCTGCAGAATACTGAATTCTTTCCTAGGGAAAAAATTCAGTTGGCCGGTTCTGTGGCTTCACTTTTTTCAGCACTGTGGTGGAAAGTTACAGGTTTGGTTCAGTTAAATGTGTGATTGTGTGGTTGTTAGGATTAGGGTGCGGGTTAGGTGAGTTAGGGTTAGGGCACGGGTTAAGTGAGTTAGGGTTAGGGCACGGGTTAGGTGAGTTAGGGTTAGGGCGCGGGTTAGGTGAATTACGGTTAGGGGTGGGTTAAGTGAGTTAGGGTTAGGGCCCAGGTTAGGTGAGTGTAAGATAGTGACGGACCTTAGGGTTAGGGTTTGGGTTAAGGTAAGTGGATAGATAGTAATGTATGTATAGTTTAGTGTAGGGTTAGTTGTAGGATTATAAGTGTATGTGTGTGTATTGATGTTTTTTAGGTGTTTTTGTGTTGTCTGTATGTGTTTTGGAATAGCGATTTTTTTCCCAAGGAAAAAATTCGCTGTTCTGAATGTGCAATATTATGTGGTTTAGATATTTTAGGTTCGATGAAATAGCATTCGCTATTTTCATCTTTTGATAATGTGATATAAATGCTATCTATCTATATATATATATATATATATATATATATATATATATGGGTCTACTTGAGTAGACCAAATTTTCACTTACCCAAATTTTACTTTATCGAGATGACAACACCAAACTGTCACTAAATCAAAACCGCAGACTACCAACATTTTTAACTGGGAAATGAGACACTTGGTCAGCATGGTGAAATTTGCCTTTTTCCCCACTGTAGTATGATCCCAGGGTTGGTATATTTAGTTGGGGGGTGGGTTTGACATATTGTCGTGTATGTTCAGTTTTATTGTTGGCCAAGTGACTCATTACATAGTTAAACATTTTGGTAGTGTGTGGTTTTTATTTAGTGACTTTTCAGTGTTGTCATCTCAGTAAAGTAAAATTTGGGTAAGTGAAAATGTATTCTACTCAGGTAGACCCATATAGCTATCTATATGTGTGTGTGTGTGTGTGTGTGTGTGTGTGTGTGTGTGTGTGTGTGTGTGTGTGTGTGTGTGTGTGTGTGTGTGTGTGTGTGTGTGTGTATGTGTGAATATTTATATATATATATATATATATATATATATATATATATATATATATATATATATGTAGCTTAGGACTTAAATTACAGGCTTTAATAAAAGAAGAAAGCATAACTATCAAGGAGGTAGGTCATAAGCCCATTTAATAAGGTATACTGAAAATAATACCAATTTAGTCAAATGAGTGACTAGAAAATGTAGGTTCATTTGAAAAATGTAAGTCCACTTTTATTTTCAACAACCCATTAATTTATTAAAGTTAATTCTTTTAGTTTTGTTTCCAGATGTAAAAGAATGTTAAGTTAATACACTTAAATCCTTACCCAGGACGTCAGAAACAACATGGTTCAAAAATAAAACAGTTTTGAGAACTCATTATTTTTAATAATGGACCACACAATGTTGTTAAATTTCATTTTATCTGCTTAAGAATTTTGTTTGGCTGTTCAGCATAGTTATTGAAAATAACCTGAGAGTAGACTTGTATTTTATTCAAAGGCATTTGACTTTGGTGCTTAAGTAAGAGCCTTAGATGAAGCATGGGAATGTGAAATGTTATTATAAGTATGTAAAGGGAAGATTGCATACTTTCCAAAGCATAATTGAAAATTGAAGACATTGCTATAGTGTATGGCAAGCTCAAGCAAATACTTTAGAGTAATCATGGGCTTTATTGACTATATTATGTGTTAAATAAAATTAAGAGTTCAATACACAGGAGGTTCAGATTCAAAAGTTTACTAGTGTACACCAGGAGGCAAAAAACGTACAAGTACTGAATTTTGTCTGACATGAAACAGAAAGCACACAATTTTATATAGGTTTAACATTTAGCTATGCCCACCTTTCTGACGTGATATGTCACAGGGCATCTACATCACTTTAGCTTACAATTCTTCATTCATTAAGTCTGCTGATGATGTACATTTAAAAAAAAACTTTTCATTTAGATGCAATACTGCCTTGCTATCCAGCTGGTCAGTCATAATGTCTTTCTGTAAAGTTACATATTCAAGGTCTCATATCAGTTCAAATACAATAGCAGCTTCAGTCTTTTAATGCATGTCTTTGTTCTGTTACACTTTCTCACACAGCTGTCTGCTATCTAAGTAACACATATACAAGGCCAGATCATTCCAACAGGAAAGAGCAGAAGATTTAATTATTTCACACATTTAATTTCCTGACCCAGCAGATAATCATTTGTGAAAAGCATAAACATTAAAACTTGCTAAGCTAACATTCTGCCAGGGTCAGAGATCAGCCTTGCTTCAAGCCACACTGCAGTTTCAAAACTACTTCACATTTAGACATGAATTAATTTTATTACTATATGATTAATAGACTAAAATGCATTATATACTACTCTGCTTTTAAACTAGCATTTCTCATGTATTCAAATACACATTTTTCTAACATGTTCCCCCCTATTACTACTTTTTATTCTATTTCAAAGTATGCATAGTGTCATTTCGTCTCCTAGCCTTTTCCACTCAGGATTTTCAGCTAGGTGAGTCATTCAATCTATACTTCAGAGAAAGCGTCAATCTTTCAATTTCAATATCTTGGTAGAAAGTTTCAGTAACAGATACATCAACAAAATCTTTGATTAATCTTTTCATGCAGGGAATTCCACAGCAAACACTTGCTCCTATTAGGAGTATACCCACACAAATGGCAATCAGAATATTCATTAGGATGGAACCCCACCCCCCAAATAGATTCTGGAAAAAGTCCGTCAGTGGGTTTGGGCCTGGTTCAGTCATGGCTGATACTTGCTGAATTACCTCTAGGTGGTTATTTATCTCATGACGATTGTCAGGAATAAAAGCACAGCATTCTTCTTTGAAAAGCGCGCACGTACCACCTCTCGCCGCTAGGGTGAAGTCAAGAGCCATCCGATTTTGTAGCACAACAGTTCTCATTGCATTCAGTTCATCAGTTACCAATTCTAGGGCAGAAAAAGTTGCATTACTCATTATTTCGAGAAGTTTCGACAACTTCCTCAGCTCCCAGATCGATTTGACTGCTCCATAGGCTGGGAGTATTCCTGCCCAGAATATAACACTGTCACTCAAGTCCATATGAGTCAATTCGCTTTTGTCTTTTACTGAATTATGGTCTTTCCAACCAGCTTCGATCTTCCCAACTGGATTCACAGGTTTCTTAACTGGACCTTCGGATTTTTGAGCTGTTTCCCTTACATTTCGTATCTTACCCAAAGGTAATTCTGCAGTATGTCTTGTTGCCGGAACCAAGTAACCCAAAAAACAACTGCCGGACCAATTCTCAGGTAACCATTTATATGCCTTTTTCCCACAAATAAAATAACAGTTTTCTACTTTAGTACTAATATGCATCAGCCCTGCATGAAACATTTTCTGATCTATAACTGACAATTGTTTAAACAAAACTGGATTTTTTTGAATGTCACTCATAGTTGTTTTCAATGAGTTTAAATACGAGTCATAATTAGTATTGCAAAAAGTATTGCCATTACTATTCTTAATATAACATCGGTAAGATATGGTTATATTGCAATTGCTCCAGCCCACCTGGAGAGTGTCATTTTTATAGAAACATACAATTCCTTTTTGTGTGACAGATAAAAATAAAGCTATTTTGTCCTATGATCTCACAATTCCTGTGTCGAAAAGTAAATTCTCCCAAGTCTCATTTATCCCCAAAGGGACAGCGGACATTACCAGTCCTCCATATGCTGTTGGTATAGCTGTACAAACCCAGCAATTTGAAATGTTCATAGTCTCTGCATACACACGTTTCATGGCCAGGTATGTGTTAAAATGTGGATGCCAGTCTATAGACGTTTCATCACGCCTTCCCACTTTCACTTGTGTGGTTGTGTGTAGGATAAACCACAGCAAGAGGAAAATTGTCACAATTACAGTTAATAAATGTACACACAACAAAATGATTATGCAACATCTCTGGGGTTGATCTATACTTCTATTCGCTTTGTTTTTGGCCATCTCAGTCTGGTTGTGTATCAGTCACAAAGTTTTTATCAAGTTGAAAGTTCTTTACCGGTTTACAATGCGTCAAATGAACCCAGGATGTCCTCTCGGCCACTCTAACTGCAGTAGACGTTGCCAACAGAACCTGGTACGGTCCCTCCCACTTTGGACTCGCCCAATTCTTCCTTTTCGTCACTTTCAGCCAGACGTATGTCCCAGGAGCCAAGACTGCTTCCACCGGTCTGGTCTGTTCCTTATCTGAAAAAGAGTTAAACTGCAAAACAGATTTATTTGTTAACAGTTTCCTCATATAACTAGCTAATGAACTGTCAGCCTCCTGCTCTGCAGGCATGAGAGCTTTCCACTGAGGCACATAATATGCTCTCCGAAAAATCATTTCAAAGGGAGTCAAACCCTTTACATTTGGAACCGTTCTCATACTCAGCAGTGCTAAAGGCAGACAGTATATCAAATTCTTTTGGGTCTCTTCTACTAGCTTCCTTAGCTTGTTTTTTAAGGTACCATTGTACCTTTCCACCAGTCCTGCTGACTGTGGGTGGTAAGCACAATGGTTCTTTAAGGAGATACCAAAAAATCTCCCAAGCTGATGGATTGTCTGATTCACAAAATGCGTGCCATTGTCACTATAAATCCTCTCCGGAATGCCAAATCTAGGGATTACTTCTTTTATCAGGGCTTTCGCCACTGTTGCTGCATCCGGGTTTTTGGTTGGAAAAGCTTCTACCCATTTAGAAAACATGTCTACAATAACTAAACAAAACTTCTTCCCTTCACATTTATTCAATTCTATGAAATCCATACAAATAGTATGGAACGGGTATGGTGGTATAGGAAAACTTCCTTGCTTGGTTTTAAATGCTCCTTGTGCATGATGCTTGTTACAAGTATGACAAGCTGCACAAAATTTTTTGTGTAGTTTGTGTATCCGTATGTTTGGAATATTCGATTTACTAACTGTACCATCGCCCCTGTTGAGACATGGCACTGCCCATGGCTCAACAAAGATGCATATCTAAATAAATTAGATGGCAATATCGGTTTTCTTTCTTTGGAAATGTACAGTCCATTCTCAAGAATTGCACCTCGTTTTACCCATTTTTGTTTTTCTGCTTTTGTAGTAAGTGTCTGCATTGTTTTTAACATGTCTAAATCTAAAATATCAGAGGGTTGTAATTCCTCATTTAAAAGTACAGTTTCTGAGTCTGAGGCTGCTTGTTTTGCAGCTGCATCAGCTCGCGCATTGCCTTTTGAAATCTTATCCTGCTGTTTTGTATGAACTACACATTTACAAATAGCCACTTTGGTAGGTAACTGAATAGATTCTAATAACTCCAAAATAAATTGCGCATGATTAATAGGTTTTCCACTGGATGTTATCATTCCTCTATTTTTCCATTGTTGTGCAAATACATGTACTGTAGAAAAAGCATACTGACTGTCAGTATATATGTTTACACACTTGTTTTTTGCTAAAGTACATGCCCTCGTCAAAGCTATCTATTCTGCTGCTTGTGCAGATAAGTTGTGTGGTAAGGATTGAGCTTCTAAAATTTCAGTGTCTGTAACTACTGCATACCCTACCAGATTCTTCCCTGTAGGACCCCTTCTGCATGAGTCGTCCACGTAATATGTCACCTCGGCATTATCCAAGGGCATATCTGCAAGATCTTGTCTAGGTAAAGGTAACTGTTCAATTTCCTGCAGGCAGCTGTGTGGTGTGCCCTCCGCAGGAGTTGGAAGTAATGTTGATGGATTCAATGTCGTACATCGTTCAATTGTCATATGAGTTTGGCTCAGCAGTATAGTCATACATGAAAGATGTCTAGCAGGAGAAAGGTATGCCACTTTCTCTTGCAGTAAAATTATTGCAACTGCATGAGGCACTCTCAATGTGAGAGGGTGGAATAACACCACTGAGGCCGAAGCCTGTACTGCCATTGCAGCTGCAACTACTGCTTGTACACAGTGAGGCAAAGATCGCGCCACTGGATCTAACTGTGATGAATAGTAGGCTATGGGGCGTTGCTTGTCCCCATGTTGTTGCGTCAGTACTGACGTCATATATCCTTGCTTACAATCTACGATCTGAAAGAACCGTTTGTGATAATTTGGAAGTCCTAAAACTAATGAAGAAGCTATCAACTGCTTCAACCTGCAGAAAGCCGTTTCTGCTTCAGTTATCCATTGTAAAATATCTTGTGCTGCCATTGGTGTCTTATATATCAAATCAGTCAGTGGAGCAGATTCCAAAGCATAATTTGGTATCCAGCTCCGACAAAAATTTGTTGTACCTAAGAAAGACATCATTTCTTTCTTGGTTGTTGGTTTGGGTGCTTGCAAAATTGCTGTTTTTCTTTCCTCATCTAGTATTCTACCTTCATTGGATATTACATATCCTAGGTATCTAACTTGTTTTCTCCAAAGTTGTAACTTACTTTTGTTTACTTTGTGTCCTTGTGTTGCTAAAAATTTCAATAATGCTACAGAATCCTCCCTGCACTGTTGCTGAGTGGGGGCTGCTAGCAAGATGTCATCCACATAAAGTAGAATTTGACTACCTCCCGGTGGGGTAAATCCTACCAGGTTGCTAGCCATTTCTTGTGCAAAAATTGTTGGGCTCTCACAATATCCCTGTGGTAGTCGAGTATATGTATACCTTTTACCCTGAAATGTAAATGCAAACCAATATTGACTATCAGGATGTATAGGTATTGAAAAGAAAGCATTGCTAATATCTACCACAGAGAAATACTTCTGTTGCAGTTCTAAATCATTTAACAACGTATGTGGGTCTGGCACCGTGGGTGCTCTAGGTACTACTGCATTGTTTACAGCTTGTAAATCTTGGACCATCCGCCATTCCCCGTTTGCTTTTTTAACAGGAAATAGGGGTGTATTACATGGTGAATCAGGAGATTCTACCAGTACTCCTTCTTTGAGTAATGCTGCTATTATAGGCTTAATTCCTATTTCTGCATCCTTTCTCAAAGGATATTGTCTTTTCTGTGGTCTAAAAGCTGACTTTGGGGTAATTGTAACTGGTCCTGCTGTTCGAATAAGTCCTACATCTGACTTGCCTGTTGACCAGAGAGTTGTTGGAATTTCACATAAGGCCTTTTCTTCTTCTTCTAATAAAAATGCTAATCAGCTGTCCTCGCTAGATTGCAAGTGTACAGCTGGATGTGTCTGTGTCAACCAATTCAGTTTTTGTTTCTGTATCCCTTGTTCTGACAGTTCTAAATCAGTCTGTTTCTCCCATCTTGTTACTTTTTCTCCTAAATCTGCCCATTTGACACTTTTGTTCTTTGTCAAGCTGACATGTGGTAACCGATTTGATCTATAGAATGCAAGAAATTCTTGAGGTAACGAACAGCTAACTACACTGTTCCCTTCAGTATCCCAGTACAAAGTATAGTTGCACGATTTCTAAACAATTCTTGCTCATATTCTCTATCAGGTCCTGGCGTATTACAGTAGTATAGAGTACAGTGTAACAAATGCTGTTGATCAGTGTCGAGGGAGGGGGCTTTACTGATGGCTACGTTCATCAGTTCCTCGGTTACTGCCCCTGGACCAGTCGTGACAAGGTCCTGGCTGTACCAGTAAAAAGTTTCACCTTCCGATCACACTACAAAGGTATCCATTTGTTTCTGTGCCTCCATACCTTGTACAGTTGGAACTACTGCTATGCCAAATATCTGCATAAGGTCCCTGCCCAATAGGTTTACTGGACACTTTGCAGAAACAACTATTTTACTTCTCTGGGTCATACCTGAAACAGGGTCAGTTATTGCTATATCATGGGAAAGTGGTTCCCTGTATAGCTGTCCATTTGCGGCTTTTACTAGTATATAATCAGGTGATTCAGAATGTTCTGGTAACTTGGAGGCGTGTATCAAAGTCTGTGACGCTCCTGAGTGGCACAGGAATTTGACTTCCCTTCCTTCCACCAGAAGTGTAACTTCCGGTTTCGTGTCTGCTAAGTAGAGCTCTAAGCTCAATAATGCTAAGTCCAAAATTTCACTTTCTTCATCCTCCATATCTATTTGCACTTCCTCTACTCCTTCTATCACATTTACATTTGCTTTTTGTTTCTTAACTTTTCCTGATGATTTCCGACTTTCACTTGACGTATCCTCACTATCATATAGTCCTCATCTCCCTTATCTTCTGTGATTACCTTTTTGTTTTGCCTACAATCCCTTGCTAGATGTCCCTTTTTCCCGCACTTGAAGCATTCACCTCTCTTTTTCCTCTCTTCAAAATCTTCTGATCGTTTATCAGACTGTTTGTTTCCCTGGGCATTCTTCTTGCCCTTTTTACCTGACTGTAATACAAATACTTCAGCTCCGTCTTCAGCAGTGAAGACTTGTGCCTTTTTCTTTTTACAATTAAAATGTCTCTCAGCATGTCTAGCGTATTCGAGTAAGGCTTGTAGCCTCCCTGTTCGATGATCTATCATATGCTTCGTAATGAAGCTACTAATAGGTGCAATGCAACCCTTCAAAAATGCATTTTTTAATTGTTGTTCATACGGGGAATCATTCGTTTGGTTCTCAGGAACCGACATACCGCTATGATTATTAAAACATTCTAATAATCTAGCATAATATCCATCTATTGTCTCATTTTCCTGTTGTGTGCATTGATTAATGCAAGTCCAGTCTGCTCTAGGTTTCCATTTCTCAGAGATTCAGTCTGTCAGACCTTTCACTCTGTTGTCTAACTCTGCGTCACTATGTGGGAGTGGTCTAAGCTCTGCATTACGAGTATTCCA
Organism: Protopterus annectens; assembly: GCF_019279795.1. NCBI lineage: Eukaryota > Metazoa > Chordata > Ceratodontiformes > Protopteridae > Protopterus > Protopterus annectens. The sequence goes on along the minus strand of NC_056728.1, from coordinate 1,528,933,295 downwards.
GGTGCCACAAATCATGTGCCAATCTGGACCTATAATTTGTCTTACTACTTTTTCTACTTCTTCCCCATTCAAGTGGTAACTTAACCTCATGCCTTGTAAATCTTCTAAAAATTTCGTAAAATTAACTTTCGGATGGGGGATTCCCTCAGTAGCCTTCTGGATGTCCTCCGGTGTCCATGGTCTATATACTAAGAGTGTTGGGTCTTGCCCTTCCTGTCCTGCCCGAGGATTTGGAACTTCTATAAGTGGGCATATTTCTTCCTCACTCTCATCCTGTAGATTTCTCTCTATTTGGTATGACTCTGTGTCCCTATGTGTTTTACGTGTGCGGGACCTAGTCTCAATAGGATCTCTAACAAATGGTTGTGGTCTTACTGAATCTTCAGGATAACGCGGAGGTGGTCCAGCCTGTCCACTCGCTTCATATCCTGAAAAGGGTAAGGGAGGGGGTAAGGGAGGAGGAGGAGGAGCTGTCGCTATTACCAAGTTACTATCCTCTTTGTCTAAAAATAATGTTTTTGAATTTTTAAGCTTCTGTTCTCTACGATTTGCTTCCTCAATCCACCTGTGTGCTTGAGGAATGCCTAGTTGGCGTTGCTTTTTTGCCTGACCTCCTGCATCAGATTTAAACTGTTTAAGGAGTTTAACTAGTGAAGGTTTATCTAGTTTACCATCAAATTCATATTTATTAACCCATTTTGTATAATACCTAACGTTATCAGAACGTTGTAATTGCATGTATTTTGCGTCTTTGGTTAGGGGCGGATCTCGCGAGGTTTTAGTGCACTGATTACCCATGTCAAAGAAAATGTTACATAACCCTTTTTTATCACGTGATATCAAGTTCTTAGTTCCTGTTTACAGTTTATCTAGAATAACTGTCTACCTTATTCTGTTACCCTGATCTATGACCAAATATACAGTACTTCCTTTTGTTCCTGATCTGCAAAACAAATCTTGACAACAATATACTGTAACCTAGTCTCTGATCTAAAACAGAAAAAAGGCAAATTCTTCCTACCTGAGCCTCCAGTATTGAAAATCGTTCAAGTTCCGCTTTTCGGCCACAGATCAGAAAGTGGCCAGCCTCTTTACACGACAATTCAGTCGGAGGTCTTTTCACTCAAGAAGAACCATTTTGGTAACTTCTCCTGTGCAGTATTCGACCACCAATACGCTCTGATCTGCAGCTTACCAAGGGAATTCCATCTCGAAAGGACCAAACTGTTAAATAAAATTAAGAATTCAATACACAGGAGGTTCAGATTCAAAAGTTTACTAGTGTACACCAGGAGGCAAAAAACGTACAAGTACAGAATTTTGTCTGACATGAAACAGGAAGCACACAATTTTATATAGGTTTAACATTTAGCTATGCCCACCTTTCTGACGTGATATGTCACAGGGCATCTACATCACTTTAGCTTACAATTCTTCATTCATTAAGTCTGCTGATGCTGTACATTTAAAAAAAACTTTTCCTTTAGATACAATACGGTCTTGCTATCCAGCTGGTCAGTCATAATGTCTATCTGTAAAGTTACTTATTCAAGGCCTCATATCAGTTCGAATACAATAGCAGCTTGAGTCTTTTAATGCATGTCTTTGTTCTGTTACACTTTCTCACACAGCTGTGTGCTATCTAAGTAACACATATACAAGGCCAGATCATTCCAACAGGAAAGAGCAGAAGATTTCATTATTTCACACATTTAATTTCCTGACCCAGCAGATAATCACTTGTGAAAAGCATAAACATTAAAACTTGCTAAGTTAGCATTCTGCCAGGGTCAGAGATCAGCCTTGCTTCAAGCCACACTGCAGTTTCAAAACTACTTCACATTTAGACATGAATTAATTTTACTACTATATGATTAATAGAATAAAATGCATTATATTCTACTTTGCTTTTAAACTAGCATTTCTCATGTATTCAAATACACATTTTTCTAACATTAAGATATCGGGTCTATATTAAATCAGCAAATGCTTAAAAAAGCGAATGCTGATTTATCGACCCCATGTAAGCAAATGCTTCCAATCCTGAACACTTAGAACAGTGATTTTTTCCAAGGGAAAAAAAAAATCACTGTTCCACAAAAGAAAAAAAAAACTTTAAAACATTACATAAAGTGGGGGACTCCCCCCCCCACCCCCCTACTTAAATATACCAACTCTGAGATCACACTACAGTGATGAAAACGCCAAAGTAATGGAGGTGGCCAAGCAATTTCTTTCCCAGGAAAAGCAATCGCTTATATGCCGTTTCAGTATTTTGCCATTTCTTGCTTTCAAGTTCAGTCAAGACGCATTCGAAAGAATGCATCTCTGATCATATAATAGGAACCCAAGATATCACTGGCACAATTTGCAACCTTGGTATATACGCTTTTGCAGAGTTTATCTAGAAAATTAGGGTATGGGAAAGTAGTTAGTTGAAAAGTCATTCTAGGCACATGATATAAACATTCTTCCTAAGTTAGACCATGAATATTGATCAAAACTGAAGTAAGAACATTTATAGATAAGAATAAAGTACACTGTAGCCATATTTTATCATGAATATATATGACAAATGGAGAAACAATTTCTCAGAAAGTTATAAGTAAAAATAGAATGCGTATGCCATCAAAGGTTTTATGGAATAAAGGGCAAAGACAGCCTATTATGTGTAGTTAGTTTCTTGATGATAGGTTAAAATTATCAGAGTTATTTTTGTTCTGGGTATGTCTTAGGTCCATAAATCTCATATAAAAGTGAGAAACAATGTAAGGAACAATTAAGATAACTCCAATGACAAGTATCAATGACATGGTCTTGAGATGTAAGTTTACTGGAGAAATGGGATTATACTTTTTAATATGCGATATGGCAGAACATAGTTTAGGGATAGTTATAAATTCCATGTCATTTAACTACACTTATTTAACAGCATGACTCTTAATGTTGTTGTTGTTGTTGTATCTTTCGGCTTTTCCCGGTTAGGGGTTGCCACAGCGGAACTCCGGTCCGCTAATGATTGGCAGTAGATTTTTATGTATCGACTTGCCAGGCCTGACGCACAACCTTCAACAAAGGTACGCCCATTCACGCATGTCTCCACACAGAAGACGCTGTAGCTGAGAATCGAACAGGACAACGTCATACTGTGAGGTGACATTGACCATATACCCTAATACTGGAGAAAGAGATGTACAAGATCAGTTGTAAAAAAAAGAGCAGCAAAGCTATTGGGACTTGAAGCTTTATCTATTTCTACACTTTTAGTCATTCTATTAACTTTTGATTCAGAAAAATCAGTATCAAACCCCATAAGATGATCGGAAGATATTCATCAAAACTACAGATACAAAAACATTGATTAATCTGTCATTCTGTTATATCTGGATTAGGGAGGTACAAATATGGCGATACATACTATTAAACCATTTAAGTATTGTTACATGGTCAGTTATGTACCGTTATCGGTTGATAGAATTAGGATACAGTTCTAAGGGTTTTCTAGTTAGAAAATATTATCTATTAGTTTAGACAGAACAATCCCCCATTTTGAATACTAAGCATATATTCAAGCTTCAAAAGTTGAATAGTTTGAATAGTATATCAGGCTGAGTTCTACTTGTATTTTGCTTAAGTCTTCCTAATTAGCTGAATGTGAACATGTAGCTACACAGCTGTTTAATTTGAATTTCAATTACACTCGTTTTTAATAGCCTTCATTTATGTGATAAATAATGGGAGGCTGATCAATGTGCTCCAATGCATATTTTCTAACCCTTCATATAAAATCATATTGAACATTATCATGAAGATGAAGAAAAAAATGTATTTTCCTGTTTGATTGTCATGATAACAGAATTTTAGGACTAAATATTCAGTTAATTCCTGGCTGTTTGAATTTAAACTTCTCAAGAGCTAATGCCATTTTAGTGTAGTCCGAAAAACATATAACATCAGCAGTTATATCAAGGACAGCTGGTAAAGTCTTTGTGGAACTAAGGAGGAAGTCTTAACTGTCCAATGAATTATGAGGATCAGAATAAAAAGTAGAATCTCTCACTACACAAAATCTTTCTTTATGTGCATCATGTTAATGATAAACAGGTTCACAACAGTAGCATGCTCTTTAAGAGCTGGTAATGTATATTTATTAGAGAAATGTTTTGGTCCTACTTTGGCAGAAAAGACCCAGTAGTAGCATTACAGTCACTAGTAGTATAAATATGTAATCTTTAAAAGGTTTGTAAAGGTAGACACAGCTTGTATAACAACTACTGTTTTATATTTACACAATATATAGACTGAAAACAGAATAACTGCCATAGGAAAACATAAGTCATAATACTTGAGCAATACAAATCTACCTTGTCAGTCATGAATATTCTTGTTATTTCATTCTGATAATCTTTTTAATAGTAATTACAACACAAGATGCAATTTATGTTGAAACATGACATGTGTGTAATCGAGATCCAGCCTCTCTGATTATGTTCTACTTGAGGCTGTAACATTTTGTGTCTTTTGCTGAGTAAGGAGTGGAGTTAGAATTACAGTACAAGCTCTAGAACAATATCCCTTTCTAGGAGTCTGGATGCCATTGATATTTAATAAAAAAAACATGCAGTTTCATTCTCACATTATCCATTCAGTTTCAAAAATTTTTGCAGACCAGCCAAAAACTGTGATGGTATATGAATGAAACATAGCCAATAAACCAGACTGAATGAATTCCATATGTTAGTCCATAAGGATGTGTACATCCAACATCAGAGTGAAATATGCAAGAAACTCTTGGAATAAGCTGTATCAAGTCTTTAACATAAAACTGAATCTAAATACAGTGTTCTCATTTAAAAAAAAAGTCTTAAGGCTGTGGTATAGAAACACTATATAGTCCCAATGTCTGAAGCTTATTCTAACCCCCAATAATGCTACCCAACCCTTAATGACAACCAGAAATAAAGTATACATTCAGAGGAGAACAACAACCTCAAATATGTAAATCATATAGCCATTAGTAAAAGTCAAAGTTATGTACGGAGTAATAAAAGCTGATCCCTGTTACAGTGTGTGATATTCTGATACACAGAATCAACAACCTGCTGGAAATTAATATTATGTAACAGTTAAAATGATAATAATATACATGAAATAAAGAGAAAACTCCAAGAAAATTATAATATGCTTATGTACTGTTATTTAGAGAAGGTTGTAACAGCACTAATATGTATTAATCATCATGATTTTAAAGACTTTAGTAGCTAACAACTGGAAATGATTTAATTGCATCCAAGCTTGCCCAACAAAGAGAGTGCACAAAATATAAAGATAATCAAAAAGACACAAATGTAAGTACAAATAAGTTACCTCACATACTAGGGAGAGCTTGAACACAGAATGTAAACAGTTCACATACTGAAATATATTCCAAGGTTTAACAATAATAAAGAAAACATTTGTAAATTAAGTATCAATACAATTAATATTTACCGTAAAAGCAAACACAAGTAAACATGTTTCACCAAGTGCCAACCCATGTTAGTGAAGGTTATCAACAAAGTAATACAGCAAAAGTAGAAAAGTTCATTCTTAATCAAACTGTCTTTCAAGATAAACAAATTTCATGTTACCTGTAAAATAATTATCTGACATCAGCATTAACAAATTTGTAATCCAACAAAATGACAAGTTCTGACTGCAGCATGTTATGTAAAATACGTTTCTTGATAAGTCTGGACTTTGTCAAATAAAAAAGACACAGGGATGTAAGTGTATCAATCATTTTAATGAGACCTCTTCCGACAAGACAAAGATGTGAACAAAAAGTCCAGGGAAGAAATAATTTAGAGAAGAAGTGACAGAACTATCCCAAATTGGTAATATTTAAACATGGGTGTCTGTAGTCATGTGACAAGTCATGTCTATTCATCATACCTTCACTGATTTTGTGATAGACTCAACAGTTTTGATGTCCTACCACAGAAATGTGTAATGGGAGAAGGTAATACGGGATGTGCCTGACATGTCTTCTTCTTTTTCCTTCTGCGGTTTTTGTTAGGAGTCGCCAGAGTGGATCATCCATTTCCATTTCTTCCTGTCCTCTGCATCTTGCTCTGTCACACCAACCATCAACATGTCCTCTCTCACCACATCCGTAAACCTTATTTTAGACTTTCCTCTTTTCCTCTTACCTGGCAACTTCATCCTTAGCATCCTTTTCCCAATATACCCAGCATCCCTCTTCATCACATGTCCAATCCACCGCAATCGTGTCTCTCTGGCTTTGTATCTAAACAGTCCAACCTGGGCTGACCCTCTAATATACTTATTCCTAATCCTATCCACCCTTGTCACACCCAGTGCAAATCTTAACATCTTTAACTCTGCCACGTCAAGCTCTGACTCCTGCCTTTTTGTCAATGCCACTGTCTCCAACCCATATAACACAGCTGGTCTCACTACCCTCTTGTAGACCTTCCCTTTCACTCTTACTGGAACTTGTCTGTCACAAATCATTCCTGATGCTCTTCTCCACCTCTCTTAAACACTCGCCATTACTCTGAACTGTTGATCCCAAGTATTTAAACTCATCCACCTTTGCCAACTCTACTCCCTGCATCCTCACCATTCCTCTATCCTCACTCTCATTCACATACATATATTCTGACTTAGTCCTACTGACCTTCATTCTTCTCCACCCTAGAGCATATCTCCACCTCTCCAGGGTCTCCTCAGCCTGTTCCCTACTCTCACTTCAGATCACAATGTCATCTGCAAACATCATAGTTCATGGGAACTTCTGTCTGATCTCGTCGGACAACCTGTCCATCACCATTGCGAATAAGAAAAGGGTCAGAACTGATCCTTGATGTAATCCCACCACCACCTTAAATGCATCTGCCACTCCCACTGCTGCAGACCTTGCTGTTGTCACACTACCCTCGTACATAACCTGTCCCACTCTTACATACTTCTCTTTCACTCCCGACTTCCTCATACAATACCACAACTCCTCTCTAGGTACCCTGTCATATGCTTTCTCTAAGTACACAAAGACACAGTGTAACTCCTTCTGACCTCCTGTACACTTCTCCATCAACACTCTCAGAGCAAACATCTCATCTGTAGTGCTCTTTCCTGGCATGAAACCATACTGCTGATCACTAATCATCACGTCCCTTCTTAACCTAGCTTCCACTACTCTTTCCCATAACTTCATGCTGTGGCTGATCTGTTTTATCCCTCTGTAGTTACTACAGCTCTGCACATCACCATTATTCTTAAAAAAATCGGTACCAAAATACTTTTTCTCCACTCCTCAGGCATCCTCTCACTTTCCAAGATTTCATTAAATAATCTGGTTAAAAACTCCACTGCCATTTCACCTAAACACCTCCATGCCTCCACAGGTATGTCATCTGGACCAACAGCCTTTCCATTCTTCATCTTCTTCATAGCTATCCTCACTTCCTCTTTGCTAATCAATTGCACTTCATGATTCACTGTCCCCACATCATCCAGCCTTCTCTCTCTCTCTCTCTCTCTCTCTCTCACTCACATTCTCTTCATTTATCAGCCCCTCAAAGTACTCCTTCCATCTGCTCAACACACTCTCCTCATTTGTGAGTATGTTTCCCTCATTATCCTTTATCACTCTTACCTGCTTCACATCTTTCCTAGCTTGGTCCCTCTATCTAGCCAATTGGTACAGGTCCTTTTCTCCCTACTTAGTGTCAAACCATTCATACACTTCTCCATATGCCTTTTCCTTAGCCTTTGCCACCTCTCTCTTTACCATGCTCCTCATCTCCTTATACTCCTGTCTACTTTCTTCATCTCTCGACAATCCCACTTCTTCTTCGCCAACCTCTTTCTCTGTATACTCTCCTATACTTCCTCATTCCACCACCAGGTCTTCTTGTCCTCCTTCCTCTGTCCAGATGTCATACCAAGCACCTTTCTAACCATGTCCCTTATTAGCTCTGCTGTAGTTACCCAGCTATTCCATAACTCTTTACTGCCACCCAGTGCCTGTCCTAACTCTTCCCTGAACTCCACCTCAGAATCACCCTTTTTCAATTTCCACCATTTGATCCATGGCATTACCCTAAGACTCCTCCTCCTTTTTTTGATCACCAAAGTCATCCTACAGACCACCATTCTATGCTGCCTAACTACACTTTCCCCTATAACCACTTTACAGTCTCTAATCTCCTTCAGACTGGCCCTCCTGCATGGAATATAATCCACCTGTGTACATCTTCTTCCATTCTTGTACGTCACCCTATGTTCCTCCCTCTTCTTAAAATACATATTCACCACAGCCATGTCCATCCTTTTCACAAAATCCACTACCATCTAACCTTCTCCTTAACACCATACCTACCCATCACTTCCTCATCCCCTCTGTTCCCTTCACTAGTATGCCCATTGAAATCTGCTCTAATCACCACTCTCGCATACTTAGGTACAGTCATCAACACTTCATCCAACTCACTTCAAAATTTTTCTTTCTCATCAATTGCACACTCCACTTGCGGAGAATATGCACTAACAACATTCATCATTACACCATCAATTTTCAGCTTCATAAACATTACTCTATCCGACACTCTTTTCACCTCCAAAACACACTTGGCATACTGTCCCTTCAGGATAACCCCTACTCCATTTCTCCTCCTATCCACACCATGATAGAACAATTTGAACCCACCTCCGATACACCTGGCCTTACTCCCCTTCCATCTGGTCTCTTTCACACACAATATATCAACCTTCCTTCTTTCCATCATATCAGCTAGCTGTCTCCCTATACCAGTCATATTGCCAGCATTAAATGTTCCTACCCTCACTACCATACTCCTAACCTTTCTCCTCTCTTCCTGCCTTCGGTCATGCCTTCCCCCTCTTCTTCACCTTTGGCCAACAGTAGCCCAATTTCTGCCAGCACCCTGTTGGATAACAGTACTGGTGGTGGTCATTGTTAACCCAGGCTTTGACTGATCCAGTATGTAAATCTGTATTGTTGTCTGCATATGTCAATTGGCATACATTTTACTGTAAGAAAAGCAGCACGCTTATAACAAGGCACAAATCCAACAGAAAAAACGCTGGCAGAAAACACAGAAAAAGGTTTAATCCACAAATTCTCCAGATACAATACGTCAACCACAAGTAAGCGCTTTCATCTCCTGACAAAACGGAGACTTCTTCAGACTAATGGTTGAATACAAGAACTGCATTTAAATACATAAAAAGTCAGTTAAGAAATCAATTAAAAATTCAATTAAAATTAATTGACAAAAAGTTTAAAGACACATATCTCAGCATAATGCTAATGTTTAAGTCCCTTTCTTTTTAAATACATAATGAATTCCTCTCTGTTGTTTAAACCTGGGGGAAAACATGCATTTAATCTCACCTGCCAGCAATATTCAAGCCACCCCAGTTCTTCCTCTATATTCATCTTTTTAACATTGGGGTCGATTGAATCAATAACAAGACACTTGAAATTTATCCTACATCCATTTTCTACATAATGTTTGTCCATAGCATTCTTAACATCACGTTTGCCTATAGCATAGTGATGTTCATAAATTCTTCTATATAATTCTCTTCCTGTTCTACCTATATAGAAAGAACTACATTCTAAACATACTATTAAATTAACAACATTTCTAGACTTGCAAGTAAATTTGCCTGGAACTTGTATCAAAGTTTTACCTAATAAAATTTCATGGCTATCAGTGTATAAATATTGACAATATTTGCAATTGAAGCACTTTAACATTCCTCTTTTTTCTTCAACACCCTTATTTTTATTTAGCTTTTTTTGAAAAAAATCTTTAAAGTTTTTTGCTCTTTTTTGTACAAATTTGGGTTCATCTCCTAACTTCTGTAATAAGTTGCTATTGCCTTTAAAAATTCCTCATTTTTTTCTCACTATACTTTTGATCGCATTTGAATCAATACTATTCTGTACCGCTAATGCTGTAGTATAATCTATAGCAGTTCTTTCTCCCAACTCATCAACTATAACATTATTCCTTTTAGTGACTTCATCTTTCATTACCTTTTCTACCAGTTCTTGGGGATACCCTCTATTTAACATCCTATCATAGAAGTTTTTAGCTTCAGCATAAAAAATGTGATCATCATTGGTCAAATTACTAATTCTCTTTATTTGACCTTTGACGATATTCCACTTTGTTTTTTTGGGATGTAAACTTGAATAATGTAAATACATATTATTTTGGAATTCTTTCCTATACATTTTCGAAACTAATTTTCCATCCTTTTTATAGATCATAAGATCTAAAAAATTATTTTTTCTATGCTAAAATTGTGTGTAAATTTAATATAAGAACACACATTATTAATGTATTCCAAAAAAGTTGTTAATTTTTCAATAGTACCACCCCAAATTATCAGAATATCGTCAATAAATCTCAACATTTTAATTATATTTTTGGCAAACTCACTTTCAAAAAATATTTGCTGTTTCCCATCCTTGCATAAATAAATTGGCATAGCTGGGGGCTAAAGCAGCACCCATAGCTACGCCATTTTCCTGTACAAATAGTTTATCATAGAATTCTAAGTAATTATAACTCAGAACAAGATCTATCATTTCCATTAGCAGACTTACAGTGCTGGTAGAAAATTCTCTTGACTTTAATAGTTCCATTCTAACCATTTCCATACCTTCCTTATTTGGAATCATGGTATAAAGAGAATTGATGTCAAGTGTTAGGAGTATATCAGATTCAGAGACATTAATATTGTTGAGTTTATTCATACAATCATAGCTGTCTTTTATATATGTAATGCCTTTTGGTACTACTTTTTGCAGATGTTTATCTACTAAAATTGACATACCCTCAGACTTACTATTTCTGCTGACAACAATTGTTCTCAATGGGGGAGAATCTATATTTTTATGGATTTTGGGGATTCCAAAAATCCTACTGATCTTAGGATTATTGTTAGTTATATTCCTCTTCATTCTCTCATCAATTCTCCCTGCATAGAACCATTCAACTATACATGATTCTATTACTGAAAAACCTTTCTTAATTTCAGTCATACCAACTGATCTATAAAAGTTGGAATCTGATAACATTTCTTTCATTCTTTTTTCATAATCTTCCCTATCCATAAGGACCATTGCTCCTCCTTTGTCAGCCTTAAAAATAAGTATGCTGTCATCTTTCAGTAGAGCATCAAAGCATTCTTTTTCTTTTTTTGTTAAGTTATAATATTTAAACTTTTTACCATCTTCTAACATTTCTAACATCTGTATTTCACACACATTAAGAAACATTTCCAATTATTTGCATAATGGTGGATTATAACAGCTAGGTTTGTAAAACTCACAGTTATTTTGTTTTTGACTTCCCAACAATAATTTGAGATTTAATTTTCTCACATAGTCTCTTAGCTCATTAATCATAACAAGTTTATTGGCTCTCTGTGCTGGGGCAAAATTCCATCCCTTGTTTAACACACAGCAGCCATCATAAGAGATGTTTTTATTGCTTAAATTAATCATTTTGAAATTGACACTCTTTAAGTCTTCCATTGTTTTTGCTGGTAATTCCAATTCTTCCTTGGGACTTTCCTGCCCCTCCATTTTTTTTGTGCCTGCTGTTTATTATAGTTGGTCTTTTCATTATACCCATCCGCTGTTACTTGAGCCATGTTCTTTTTTGATTGTCTATTCTCTGATATACTTATATAATCTGTCTATTATCATCCTTTACAGATCCTTTGGAATTTATGTCTTCATTACTGTTTTTTGCTCTACCAGTGTCTTTTATTTTGGGTCTTACTGCTGGTTCATTTGCATGTTGTTTCATTTCCCCTATGGTATTAAAATGAATCTCAGCCACAGTCTGAATGTTGTTTTTACTACCAAGTCTTTCTGACCTTCTGACTGAATTTACTTCTTCTTCCACAGTGCTACTGTTTGTTTCCTGATCTTTTTGTACAACATTATTAACACTAGCTTCCAGTCGAAGCCCACAAGCTGTGGCCATACCATTCACATATTCATTTCTGTCTCTTTGAAATTTTTTACTTTTTCTTTGGCACAATTCATCATTTAATTTGTGTAATTTCTCTTGTATAAGAATCATTTTACTGTTAAAATTGTCTCTGGAGGTCTTAATCTTAAGAATATCATAATTGCTTTTGACTTTCATAGTTAATTCTTCTATTTTACTCATATTGGTTTTGTGCAACAATTCCATATACTGTAGTCCCGCCCTTTGGTTTATATTTAACCATTTGTCCGTAAACTCTTTGGGTAAATCTTTATGATCTATAAAAAGGATGGAAAATTAGTTTCGAAAATTTATAAGAAAGAATTCCAAAATAATATGTATTTACATTATTCAAGTTTACATCCCAAAAGAACAAAGTGGAATATCGTCAAAGGTCAAATAAAGAGAATTAATAATTTGACCAATGATAATCAAATTTTTTATACTGAAGCTAAAAACTTCTGTGATAGGATGTTAAATAGAGGGTATCCCCAAGAATTGGTAGAAAAGGTAATGAAAGATGAAGTCACTAAAAGGAATAATGTTACAGTTGATGAGTTGGGAGAAAGAACTGCTATAGATTATACTACAGCATTAGCGGTACAGAATAGTACTGATTCGAATGCGATCAAAAGTATAGTGAGAAAAAAATTGGGGAATTTTTAAAGGCAATAGCAACTTATTACAGAAGTTAGGAGATGAACCCAAATTTGTACAAAAAAAGAGCAAAACACTTTAAAGATTTTTTTCAAAAAAAGCTAAATAAAAATAAGGGTGTTGAAGAAAAAAGAGGAATGTTAAAGTGTTTCAATTGCAAATATTGTCAATATTTATACACTGATAGCCATGAAATGTTATTAGGTAAAACTTTGATACAAGTTCCAGGCAGATTTACTTGCAAGTCTAGAAATGTTGTTTATTTAATAGTATGTTTAGAATGTAGTTCTTTCTATATAGGTAAAACAGGAAGAGAATTATATAGAAGAATTTATGAACATCACTATGCTACAGGCAAAGGTGATGTTAAGAAAGCTATGGGCAAACATTATGTAGAAAATGGATGTGGGATAAATTTCAAGTGTCTTGTTATTGATTCAATCGACCCCAATGTTAAAAAGATGAATATAGAGGAAGAACTGGGGTGGCTTGAATATTGCTGGCAGGTGAAACTAAATGCATGTTTTCCCCCAGGTTTAAACAACAGAGAGGAATTCATTATGTATTTAAAAAAAAGGGACTTAAACATTAGCATTATGCTGAGATATGTGTCTTTAAACTTTTTATTTGTCAATTAATTTTAATTGAATTTTTAATTGATTTCTTAACTGACTTTTTATGTATTTAAATGCAGTTCTTGTATTCAAGCATTAGTCTGAAGAAGTCTCCGTTTTGTCAGGAGATGAAAGCGCTTACTTGTGGTTGACGTATTGTAACTGGAGAATTTGTGGATTAAACCTTTTTCGGCATACATTTTACACCAGATGCCCTTCCTGATGCAACCCTCCCCTTTTACCTGGGGTTGGGATTGGCACTAAGAAATACACTGGCTTGTGCATCCTCAGTGGCTGGGTTATGCCTGACATGTCTACAATGAGAAATAATTCTCATGGATTCTAATGGAAAATAAACTACATAACTACAATAGCAAACAATATAAATGATGAAAAAAAGTGCAACTCAAACACAGACCACAAACTACTAAAATTGCACAAAACATTAGTACAAACTAATGCAACATTTAAATATAACTAACTAACCACCTAATTAACTAAATACATCCCATTCACTTCATTGCAAAGAAGGTAATAAGATTACAAAATAAATACACACGCACACACACACACACACACACACACACACACACACACACACATATATATATATATATATATATATATATATATATATATACATATACACACACACACACACACACATATATACATATACACACACACACACACACACACACACACACACACACACACATATATATGTATATATATATATATATATATATATATATATATATATATATATATATATAGGCAAAAAACTTCTGCAGCTATAGGAAAAAACAACACCAGAACAAGTAAGTGAGCACGCTTTCGTTCTTTTAACATGTAAGAACTTCTTCAGAAATGAGACGGAACAAAGAAAATCAGTAAATATACACTACATGTCGTCATATGGCAATAAAGCAGTAAAATAGTAACAGCCAATGAAATAACCCTATCCTTCTTAAAATATGCACATATCATTAAAAGATAATGAAGTGACCTGAAAATCCATGTACAGTATAAAGCAAACTAGTGAAAAGCAAGTCTGTCATGTGAACTCATGTAACCCATTTCAAAGCACATTTTAAATTGATATTATCATTCAAACCAGGAGCTGAATCCACGCCCAGCAAAAGTTGCCATCTGAGTTCCCTACCCTCCAGAAGCATAACATAGTAGTCAAAAAACAGTTCAACTTGCTCTAATACTAAAAACAGAATTTTTTCAAAATTAGTACAAGTTAATGGATGTCTAGCTAGCCCATTTCAAGAGTCAGAACTTTTGATAGCCCCACAATGTTCCTTTATTCTGTCTGACAGCTTCCTGCAAGTCTTTCCCACATAGAAAAAATGACAGGAATTCCAAACTGTAGCATCAACCAAATTACTGGATGAGCAGTCAAAATGACGGGCAAATGAAACTTTAAAGTCATTGTGTTTAAAAGTGTAGCAGTTCCTTTGAAAATAAACTTGCAACAAATGCATTTGCCACACTTGAACATGCCAGGCTGGTCAGTAATGTTTCTAACAGAATTTAACACCAGTGCTGAGTCTCTGTTCTCATGTGAATTTCTAATTGTTTTAGTTTTTTATATGAAAACAATGGAGAATTGCCTAACAAGTTGGATAAGTTGTCTGAACTAGTAACAATGTTCAAGTTGTGAAAGATGACATTTCTGGTATTTTTTATATCCCTGCAAATAGGTATCGGGAAACTCAATGTCCTGTCTGGGAGATCAGCGGTATTATTTTGTTTATGTGTAAAAGCACAGTGAAAAATGGGCTGAAATTTACTGTATCTGTCTCTAGCCACTTCATGAGCCATGCTATACACAAGATCCTTAGGGTAGTGTTTTTGCAAAAATGGATTACACAAGAAGTCCATCTCAGCATAAAAAGTAGTACCATGCTAACCAGTCTGGAGAGTCTAATGAATTGACCCCTTAACACGTTCCTTTTCATGTAAAAGGGTTGTTGGCTGGTAAAATCCAAAAAGTTGTTACGATAGGTTTCCTTTCTGACATCAGTAGAAATAGAAGCATCAAGAAAGGAAACAGTGTTACCAGAACCTGATTTAACAAATTCCAAAAAACTTATGCTGTCACTCATGGCTAGTAAAAAGTCTTCCAGCTCTTGGGCAGGGCCATCCATGCAAAAAGATGTCATCAATATAATGGTGGTATAAGCAGGTGTGCTGGAACCCCAGTAAATGAACAAGAGTGTCTACTTCCCAGGCAGCAAGTCCAAGATTGGCATAGGACGGAGCCATTTTCGAACCCATGGCTACCCTTTTAATTTGCTGATACACTTTGCCATTGAAATGGAAAAAATTATTACACAATACCGTTCCTATTAAACACTCAAATTCATAATCCTGGTATGTCCAAAATTTGCATATTTTCTAAGGTATTTTTCACATTTTTCAACCCTTCCTGATGTGGAATATTAGTATACAAGGACATAACATCTAGTGTAACAAAAGAGCAGTTATTAATGTCTTATTTTGCTTTAAATATCTTATTTAAAAATCCTCAAGAATCTTGAATATAAAACTGTTTTTTGCACTATGGGGTTTAACACACTGTCACTGTATTCTGAAATACGTTCAGTTTTGTCCATTAATGTGAAATAATGATTCTGAATGGGAGGTGCTGAGCATTTTTATGAATCTTGGGGATGCCAAAACATTTTCCCAAACTTGGACTAAATACCTTTAAGTATTGTAATTCCTCTAATGTGATGAATTGGTCATTCTCCAGAGACTGCAGTAATGAATCAATTTTATCAAATTGTTGTTCAACATACTCAAAAGAAACCATTTTGTAGTATTCATTATCTGTTAAATCCGCTTCTATTCTTAATACGTATTCAGCTTGTTCCATTAGTACTACCTCTGTACCTTTGTCAGCTCACAATATTCTTATTGATGTGTCTGTGGAAATGGATCCGAGTGCAAGAGACTCCTTTCATGACAAATTAAACAATTTGTCTGTAATCACATTATTGCACTTTACTGTCATCCTTTTCACACACATTAAGGAAAATAGACAGTGTGCTTTCTAGAACTGGGATGAATCTGTACAGTTAAAGAAAAAGAGTTTGTTTAACCCAGTTCTAGATAGCACACTGTCTACTTTCCTTAAAGCTATACCTAAGATACACAAAGATCCTTATGACCCACCCTTTAGACCCATTGTCTCTGGCAGGGAATGGGTCACAGAATTTTTTTTATATGGGCAGAATCAAAATTAAAACTGGCTGTTTCCTGTGCCTCCAGGGTGTTAAAGGAAAGTGCACATTTTTTTAGATTTACTATATGATTCGGTCAATGGTACGGTTTAATCTAATGATGTCTTGTTAGTGATGTTAGATGTAAAGAATGTATTTACGGTCATACCTAATAGGTATGGGCTAGGAGCTGTAAAGAAGTTTTTAGGATCTTGTGACCAGTTTGATAGGGATACTATTACTCGATTCTTGTTTTACTTGAATTAGTGTTGGAGAACATTTTTAGTTTTGAAGGACAGCATTATTGACAAACATGGGGGGGGGGTAGCCATGGGCACCCCCTGTGCCAATTCGTATGCCAATCTGGTCTTATCCCAGTGGGAGGAAGATGTGTTATTTGGGAGGAGACATAACTGGGAGTGTTCTCTTATTTTTTAACACAATTTGTGGATGATGTCTTCCTGTTGTGGCAGGACACTATAGACACTCTGAAAGATTTTGTTACTTATTTGGAATCCACCACTAGCTTTTTAAGGTTCTCTTGCAATGTTCTCACTCATAGATTTTCTAGATATCAAGATTTTGAGAGATTTCAGTGGTGATTTTAGTACTAAGGTTTTTCACAAAGCCTGTTGGAGGAATGGTGGGCTAGCAAGGGACAGCATGCACCCAGGATTTTTTTTTCAAAAATATCGTGAAGGGGCAAGCCCTTAAGATGTCTAGCCTTCATACAAATGAGTTAGAACTACAGAAGGAGATTGATGAGTTTACTTCTAGATTTACATCAAGGGGTTATAAAATGGAAGAAGTGAAGTAAGGGGTTCAACACAGCATTCGTTCATGGAAGGATAGAGCTGCCCCCTGGTAGTTGAACCAAGGGAAAGAGAATAGAAAACATACTGCTGAGGGGAGAAATAGGGTTAGTACCTATGGCAATAGGAATAGAAGTAAGGTGAATATGTAGATTAAGTATAGTAGTGACATCAAGCAGGTTTGTGATATAATAAGAGGCAATTGGAGGATTCTATCCTCTGATGATACCTTGAGGGACATAGTAGGGGATGCTCCCAATTTTGTTTATAAGAGGAACAAGAATTTGAAGCAGATACTGTGTGACAAGGATAGGAGTAGGACTGCAGCCTACAAGAAGATAGGCACTTTTCCATGTCAGCACTGCAAAGCCTGTAAGTATATTTACACAGAACATAGGTTTGTTCATTCCATCACTAATAGAATTTATACACCTAGACTTTTTGCTACCAGCAATACACAGAATGCTGTTTATCTTGCTCAGTGCATGTGCTGCAAATCATTCTATGTAGGCAAAACCAACTGTAGGCTGAAGGATAGAATATTTAAGCTTTTTCAGCCATATGCATGAATGATACATATATTGCTTTGTAGCAACATATTTACAAATGTCCTGAACACTATTTTAATTTTATGGTGCTGCAATCCATTCAGTCTAATAAAAAGGGAGGATATTTAATTGGGTGCACTGAGTACTGTGAAACAACATGGATTATTACTTTAGGAGGTGATAGAAGCCCAGTACTTAATGGGGTTGTGCCTCTGAAGTCTGCACTTAAAAGGCGTAGACATAATGTTTAATTGTTTAATTAATCAAGCAATTCTATTAGTTGTTTGTATTTTAAATAATGTTTCTGTAAGACTATGTTGTTGTCTGATGAAGGGTTTTCACCTGAAAGCGCTAACCATCATTTTCTTGGATTAAAAGTCTTATGTTTTTAGCCTGGTGGTCTGCTGAGTTCTTTTTTGACTTGGTTCGTTTTTTACTGCAACAAACCTTTGCTGCCATAGTATCTGGTTCCTTCTTTTCTGTTTTAAGCTCCACACTTATGAATCTCATATATATTCATAAATTAAAGAGCACCAAAAATACAAGGTTTAGGGACCTGAATTTTATCTGTGACATAAACAGAACATTCTAGAGAGACAGATATGTGTCTTAGAGACTGCCCTTCCTATGGATCATGCTTTCAATCCATCTGAAGTTCATTTATTGCCAAGTTTAAGCACAACCTAGACAAGTTTATTGGAAGTAGGAAATTTACAATGGCATGGCACCCATGACTCTTATGGAGAGAGGTAGCTAATAAATGCTTGACATTCAATGACCTATTTGGATGCAGGACATCATTATTCTTTTGGTAAAACTTGTCTAGGCTTAGAAACGCCCCTTGGATCATTAGCCTAGTAAGAGTCTATGAATCGGTGAATTGATAAATCCAATAGTTTATTTGAAACTTGAAGGTCCAGTTGTCATAGAATCAGTGCATATATATATATATATAAAAAATGTTAGGGCACTATGCCCTCAACTCAGAAAATTTAACCACTTTGCAAAAACCCACCAGTGCATGTTTAAGAAATACCAGCATTGGTAAAACAGCTTCATCATTCAACATATAATAGTCAGAGATGACAATTCACGATTACAAATTTTCTAGTTAAGATCGGTAGCCACAAACAAAATAATTAATAATAATAGAAAGCTCAGAAAATAGCATAAAATAATGAAATAAGTGAAAAGTAGAAAAAAGATGAAAGAAGTAAAAAAAAATGAAGAACAAGAAACAATCATACATTAAAGAGGAAAGGAAGGGCAAAAAACCACATAATCAATGAAAAAGAGTAACTGAAGTAAGAAAACTCATTACATTATTACAAACAAACAAACAAACAAACAAACAAGAAAACAAAATCCAGCTTTTTGGAGTACAAGACATATCAATTACTCATGTAATCATATTCAACAAGCAGCTTGTGTAAGGAAAGATTATGCAGCCTGCTTTGCTCAGTCCGACATTGAGAATTAGTCAGCCAGTACCTTGACTGCAGTCTTCACACAGACTTTGTTGTGAAGATCTGAGATCAATGACGGCATTTTGCCTTTAATAGAGAGGGTCACTCAATGACTGTAAACAAAGTATTAAACAAAATAATTCATCATTCCAAAATATCATGCAAAGAAATATTATAAAAAGAAGTCAATCTTATTTTATTTTTAAGAACATCACTTATTATTCAAAGAAAAAAACTACTGAGCAATGAACTTCAAAATAAAAGACAACATACCTAAACAAGCTGCTATACCCAACACAATAAACTATTACATGTATTCAATGTATTTAAAATCAATGAAATAACTAAAGCATGTTCAAAAAGCAGAAAAAGTATCCCCCACACATTCCCAGCAGAATGCAACAGTCCCAACACAGTGAAAGAATGTAACACAAATCACAGCACACACCTCATCAATGTAGAATATGCATACAACAATACAAAACCAGAACTGACCACGGCATACACAGCTCCCATAAAGAAACACAACCATGCACATATATAAAGGTAGCCAAATAATGAAGAATACCACACATGCAAAATACACTCACTCACAAGAACAACCCAAATACATACACATAACACAAACTCGTTACAAAAAATCAGCCATACAAAAGCAAATATGCAACTTAAAAGCACAGCAGTAAAGGCACAAAGAAACTCCACAAAAAGCATACATAATAAAATACATAATAAAATGCAACATTGACACAAACTAAACACCTATAACTACACCTCATTTATGTGTGTGTGTGTGTGTGTAGATATATATATATGCATATATATATATATATATATATATATATATATATATATATTCATTCACACGAGTCTACTTCACTTAGTCGAAAACTCATTTCACTGAAACTTTCTTCACCAGGTTCACTTTGCTGAAAGCTCACTTTACTGGAAACTCATTTGACTGAACGTCATTTCACCAAAAACTTACAAAGCTAAATTTCAATATACTACAGTTTAAACCCTAGATATGCACACTTACAACACCAATGACTATCTCTATCCAGAACCTAAAAACTACTTACTTACTCTCTTAACAGTAACCATACAATATAAAACCAAACTAGGTGGGGGCTGTGCCCCCCGCAACTATATATACTAACTCCAGGATAGCACTACAGTGAGGAAAAGGACATATATATTTTATTTGCCTTACAGTACTGTCCATACTCCCACTACTAACATTCGGTGAAATGAGATTCCGTCAAATGAGTTTTCAATAAAGTGAACTTTCAGCGAAGTGAATCTGGTGAAGTGAGATTCAGTGAAATTAGTTTTCGACGAAGTGAAGTAGACGCATCCATGGACACACACACACAC
The DNA here is from genome assembly GCF_019279795.1 of Protopterus annectens. Classification (NCBI taxonomy): domain Eukaryota; kingdom Metazoa; phylum Chordata; order Ceratodontiformes; family Protopteridae; genus Protopterus; species Protopterus annectens. Next base: position 1,528,912,541 of record NC_056728.1, on the reverse strand, counting down.
ACACACACACACACACACACACACACACACACACACACACACACACACACACACACACACACACACACACACACACACACACACACACACTGTACGCTTTGTTAAAAAGTACAGTGGGTGCTCTTTAATTTAACTGTTTACACTGTTGATGCCAGGAGCTTTGAACGTCAGATTGTCAACTGTGATGGTCACAGCTGGTGCACATAAGTGCAGGTAAGCAGGGTTTTTATTTTAGGGTTAGAGGAAGAGTTAGTGTAGGAATAGGGAATCACTACAGTTGCATGCATGCATGCGTGTGTGTGTGTGTATGAGTGTGTGTGTGTGTGTGTGTGTGTGTGTGTGTGTGTGTGTGTGTGTGTGTGTGTGTGTGTGTGTGTATGTGGTGTACGTGTTTATGATGTGTATGTGCTGTGTGTGCATGCATGTGTGTGTGTGCGTGTGGGCGTGTGTGCGTGCATGCATGCGTGCATGCATGCGTGTGTGTGTGTGTGTGTGTGTGTGTGTGTGTGTGTGTGTGTGTGTGTGTGTGTGTGTGTGTGTGTGTGTGTGTGTGTGTGTGTGTGTGTATGTGTGTGCGTGCACGCGCGTGTGTCTTTACCAATTCTGATCAGTGGAATTCTTAAGGAAATGGTTTATATTAAGGTAATGTCTTGTGCTGGGGGGTAAGGTGCAGGGTTAGTTAGGTTTAGGCTTAGTATGTATGACTAAGGTAAGCAAGGGAGGTCTGTGTGCTTAGCTTAAACTTGGCCCTGCGCCTAAGTCCAGCCTGGCATATTACCTTACCCAAAGCTCTTTCCCTAAGAGTATCACCATTCGGAAATCTAGATCTGCCTGTGATTTTTTTTTATGTTGTCAGAATGGAAAAGGAAAGTGATGTGTTTCCTGTATGATTGGTGTGTTTACATTTTTGTCAATGTAAATGAATGTCAATGTACAGAAGTGAGTTTTTTGAACATTATTTTTTCTGCGTGTCAGCAATTGAGAATATACACACACATACATACATATATATTTATGAATACACGTCCACACAGACAAGTGCTTATCTATATAGATAACTGTATTAGCTACACACACACACACACACACACACACACACACACACACACACACACACACACACACACACACATATAAAGAGAGAGAGAGATAAATAATACTGGTTACAGTCAACTCATTGACAGCTCAATTTGTCAAACACAAAAAATCTTGTACAGTTAATTGAAAAACAGCTAACTACATATAAAATCTTTTTTAAGTGCAAGAATTGGTTACAGTGGTGATCTAGGAATTTACCTTATCCCCACTATTCTGTGATCTCATAGCTGGTATGTATAATTAGCATGGGAATGTAGGGGGTGCAGGGAGCTTGCCTCCCAACAAAAACATGTTTAAACTTTTTTTTTCTTTTCATTTTGCAGGTGATCAATCATATGTTCATAAATTAAAAGGTGTATTCTAGGCTAGTGATCTTGGTGTGTGTGTGTGTGTGTGGGGGGGGTTAACTAGCGATGCATCTTAAATATATCTGAAAAGTTTAGAAACCTTAAGATTATTATAAGGAATATATGTAAGTTTTCTATATATATATGTGGTCAAGCATTTAAAAACTGTCTGTGTCCATTAGGGATCTAGGTGCCAGATCAGGGGTGAAATTCCAATTCTCCACCTATTGGTCCAAATTGCATTAGACTTTATTTAATCAAGACCTCTGCTTCACATGTTTGGGAAGCCTTTTTCAGAGCACGAATATTCTGTGAAACACATACCAATCCCTCCAACATGTTGTATTTATGTCACAAGCAAGGTTTAAGCCCATAGAGTGGGTATTTCTGATATTATTGATTTGCAGATATACAGAAGATCCATCAGAGGGGGATCCAAGGCTGCCGTGTATATCAGGCATCGATCACTCTTCAACAGCGTGTAAGAGACTGAGTAGAGGGATAAAGGTTTGAGGTGATCCACATAGCTCATGTTGTTCAAAGCTTTTTTTCTTTTTGTGAGGATCCTCTATGAATGCACCCTTGCTAACAAGTTGTGCAGTATACAATGATTTCCTAACTACAGTAAACACATGATGTCAAAAGGCAGGTTAATGTCTACATGTCCCCAGTCCATGAGTACATGCTATACTCTTATGTGTGGATTATCTATGATGTAGTTTCCAGTGGTGGCCAACTTTCTAAAGGATATTATTAAGCATTTCTCAGTATTGAGTTTCAAACCATGGCTCTGACACCAGTTATTTGTCTGAGTCAGCCCTTCTTGGTGGATATTTGTATCTTGTGGCGATCCTGTGACTAAACTTAGTTTGCAATTGTCAGCAAACTTGGTCAGCCAGAGGACTTTGTTGTTGAACTTAACTTTAGAGATGTAGATCCCAAAAAAGAATGGACCCAGCACAGAAAACTGAG
>NC_056728.1:1528842624-1528907624 GCF_019279795.1 Protopterus annectens | reverse complement strand
TACATAGGTAACACCAAATGAGCACAGCCCTAAAGCTACCCCCTTACCAAGCCCTTACTCTCTCCCTAATGCTTGAACACTCTCACTTACACTCTGACTCCAATAACATAATCTTGAACATCTTCACAACTGTGAATGTCTCAGTTTAACATTTCTTTTCTTGCACACTCCTACATTCCTACACAAGCATTTGTAATGAGCATTCACTCATTTGTGCATTTTGTCTTTTACACCCACAAAAACATTTCAATGAGAATTTATATAGGTAGGTAGATAGACAGATAAAAACAAAATGAATTTTATAGACTAATGTTCTAACATGGAGACTATTAATAAAAAATCCTAAAGTCTATTCAAATATATTTAAATAAATAACATTTCTTCATGTTAAATGTGTATGCATGCAAATTGCAGCAAAATAATTTCTAACAACATAATATTAAAAGGAGAAATGAAAAACATTGCACCAGAAATAACCTGAAATCCCCCCAAAATAAAGAAAGCAATGCAAAATTCAAATAGGACCATGGGGCATTGAGCTTTTTCTAACCCAAGCCAATGAAGGAAGCTCTAAAGCTGGCAATAATGTCTAGAAACATCTGCAGCCATATCAACAGAACAGAATGTCAGTCAGACCAGCCCAACTCAATTTTAAACAAAACAACCCATAAACAGTTAACAACATGCCCTTGATAAATACTACTACTACTGCTACCACTGCTACTAGTACTACTGCTGCTACAACTATTAGTATTCCTGCTACAACTACTACTACCACTACTAGTGCTACTACCATTGCTACGGGTCTATATTATAACACCAAAGTGGCGTTTAAGCGAATGCCTCTTCGTCGACATGTAAAGACCAAACACACTAAAGTGCGAATGGTAAAAGCAGTGAATTCTTTCCCTTGGAAAGAATTTGCTTGCACAAACACACACTCACACTTACAAACATAACTATGTAGGGGGATTCACCCCCCTAACTAAATATACCAACTCTGAGATCGCACTACAGTGGAGAAAAGGGCAACACTGTATAGTTGACCAACTACATCTTTGCCCTGTAAAGTATTCATCGAATTGCTTAAATGCATTTCGATGAATATGTGTCGCTCATTTGGTGTTCGATATTACAATGTTTCAATGTTGTAATGTAGATCCCACTGCTACTACTATTAGCACTGCTATCATTACTGCTACTAATACTACTACTACTACCACTCCTACTACTACTAATACTACTACTACTACCACTGCTATTACTACTGCTCCTACCACTGCCACTACTGCTTCTAATACTATCACTATTAGTACTGTTACTACTACTACCACCATTACTACTACTACCACTACTACTGCTCCTATTACTACTAACACTACTGCTACTACTATTACTGCTGTTACAACTATTACTGCTAATACTGCTGCTACTACCACTGCTTGTACTACTAGTACTATCACTACTACTGTTATCACTACTAGTAGTAGTAGCAATAATAGCTACTAGTATTGCTCTATTTCTTCTGTTAATAACACCTGGATGCATCCATGATATGTTTTCCCGTGGCAACAAAATATAATACCATAATCACACAAAGAGACCCCACCAGCAGTGATTTCCAGTGGCTAACAGTAATCAGCATTTTAATCATAGGTATACTTTAACTTTGGCATATAATACACAGGGAAGAGCAGCTCAGTGCCAAGAACCAAAATCGGAAACTTGACGCTGCACTTTATTAGACAAAGAATAAAAAACAAAAAACAGTAGATAAGCACTTTCATCCCCAGTGGGACTTCATTAGAACTACTAATCAAGTCAATCAGACTGTTTAAATACTCATTTAAAATCACATGACCCTTCAATTGCATTACTTAATGTAATAGTATATTTAAACCACAAAATATGAATATATGACTTACAAATTTGTACACTGAATTTTAAAATATATTATCTATAAAAAAAATAATACAATAAAATCAACATTCAAAACTTCTAAGTTTTAAAAGAGGAACAACAGAACAAGCTTCATTTAAACAGGGAAACAATTTTGTGTTCAAACTAAGTTGACACATAAGTTCCTGGACAAGTAAATGATCTTCAATAATCCTACCCCTCATATCCCTTTGTAATTGTTCTACAATAGAATATTTAAAACAACGGGATGGAAAATCCTTAATATGCCTTTATAATGCATTGGACTCATTACATTCCTAATATCCCTCTCATGCTCATAAATTCTATCTGTCACTTTCTTTATGGTTTTACCAATATAAAAGGCGGGGCACGTCTGGCACCAAGCTGTATAGATTGCTCAATTAGTTTCACAGTTGTATCTTCCCTTAATTTTAATCCACTGTCCATTCAAAGTTACTGAGTCACCCACTGAAATGTATTTACACAAAGAACAATGTCCACATTTGGACATACCAATTTTAACTCTTTCACTCCTTCCTTGGATACAAGATTCTCTTTTCATTAATTCTTTAAAACAAGTGTTTCTCCTGTATGCTATTACTGGATTAGCACCCAACACTTTCTGTAGTTGAGTATTAGTTGTAATAATAAACCAATTGTTCCTAATAATATCACTATATTAAAAATGTATTAATTAATTAATTAATTAATTAATTATTTGGGGAGCGCAGTGGTGCAGCGGTAGCTTTGTCGCCATACAGCAAGAGGTTCTCCAGTTCAATTCTTGGTTGAGGCGCCTTCTGTGTGGAGTCTGCATGTCCTCCCTGTATTGCGCTGGTTTCCTCCCATGGTACAAAGACATACATCTGCAGTCTTTCTCCCCAGGCCTCCACTGAAAATTAGTTGCATTCCAAGTCAGACTTTCCCGGTAACAAATGCTAAATAAATAAAAAGAATCCATTGTAAAAGTTAAAATCCAAGGTTCTGAAAAATCCTTTCTAACCAGTGGTTCAGAGTAGCTCAGTGATATGTTCCTAAGTTATGTTGTGTGCTTCAGTAGTGCAGTGGGAGTTATGTTAGGTTTTTTTTTTTTTTTTTTTTGTGCTTTTAGTTAGCTTTGATAGAATTAGACCTGCTTGCATTTAATTTTAATAGTTTTTATTCTATTAAGAAATTCGTTGCTAGGAGACTGATTTTGTTAGTTGGTGAGTGTGCTGTTTAGTAGGTTGTGTTTATTTTTGTGTGCAGTATGTAAAGTTAATACAACAGAAATGTGGAATATCACCTATCTCTTAAAGCATGTAGTAAAATTAATGATAAATCATGTCAACCACACTATTGAAGACAGGGGCGGCTCGTGGCATAGGGCTGCCGGACTGCAGCCCCCTCAAAAATAAAAAAAGAAAGAAAGAAAAATGAAAAATAAAAAAAATTATTTTTTCAAAATTCGCGCATAGACCGAGTCCCGACTACTGTCGGTCTATGCGCATGCTCAAGGCAGTCCGGCCGTCCCCATAGGGGGACACAAGGAGACGTCTGTGCACTTTTACAGTGCACAGACCCGCCAGGATTATGGGTCGTGTCCGGACTGCAAGGACTCGGGATAGAGCATTAGGGATCTCGTCGGCGTCGGGATGGAGCATTGGGATCTCGCGGGTCTTCAGTATTGCACGGGAAGGATGTACGTTAGCTGGATGTATTCAGGTAAGGTGCTTTTTAATTTACAATGTTTATTTGTGTGTGTATGGTGCTTGTGCTTTACTGGAGTTTGTGTATGCTGCTTGTGCTTTACTGGAGTTTGTGTATGCTGCTTGTGCTTTACTGGAGTTTGTGTATGGTGCTTGTGCTTTACTGGAGTTTGTGTATGGTGCTTGTGCTTTACTGGAGTTTGTGTATGGTGCTTGTGCTTTACTGGAGTTTGTGTATGGTGCTTGTGCTTTACTGGTGTGTGTGTGTGTGTGTGTGTGTGTGTGTGTAAATGCCCCAGGTGCTTATGGTGGTGTGGTAGGGAATGCCTCAGGCTTGAACCCTGTACCCTGTATGCAGGTGTTAAAGACTTGAGTTCCCTACCCACCACCATTTGTAAAAAAATTTCAGATTTTTGCCTCATATTGATCTGTTCCTCATAATATCTGTGGTTTGTAAATGTTGCAATGCTTGATATTTGATGGTGTAGTAGTAGCATTGTTGCCTCACAGCTGCAGGTTCTTGGGTTTGATTCTTGGCTGGGGTTCCTTCTTTGTGGGGTCTGTATTTTCTCCCTGTGTTTGTGTGGATTTGCTTTTGTGTCCTCCCATGTTACAAAGACATGTCTGCATTATTTCTTCCTGGGCCTCTGCTGAAAATTGTTTATTTGTTCCAAGTCAGACTGTCCTGATTAAAAAATGTTAAATAAAATTGACAGGCATTTGAATTTCAGACTTAAGGGTTTCTGAATGTTTAATTCCTTGCGTATTTGATGGTGCAGTGGTAGTATTGTTGCCTCACAGCTATAGGTTTTCTGGTTTGATTCTTGGTTGGGGTGGCTTCTGTGTGGAGTCTGCATCTCCTCCATGTGTTTGTGTGGATTTGCTCTGGTGCCCTGCCATTTTACAAAGACATGTCTGCAGTTTTAATCCCTGCGTCTCTGCTGAAAATTGTTTTTGTTCTGTCCGCAGTAAAATTGACAGGCATTTGAATTTCAGACTTCAGGTTTCTGAATGTTTAATTCCTTGCAGATTTGATGGTGCAGTGGTAGTATTGTTGCCTCACAGCTGTAGGTTTTCTGGTTTGATTCTTGGTTGGGGTGGTTTCTGTGTGGAGTCTGCATCTCCTCCCTGTGTTTGTGTGGATTTCCTCTGGTGCCCTGCCATTTTACAAAGACGTGTCTGCAGTATTAATTCCTGTGTCTCTGCTGAAAATTGTTTTGTTCTGTCCATGATAAAATTGACCGGCATTTGAATTTCAGACTTCATGTTCTTCAGAATACATAGTAGCACAACCTTTTTTTTCTAGCAATTTTCTAAGTTTATAAGATGAATATTTTAAATTTGTCCCTATTTTTGGGACTGTATTCCCCCATTATTGGCTTCGTCCAGGTTTTTGTGCTAAGGTTGACAGCTATGGTAAGAACTGAATTCACTGAATATGGACTGTAGAATTGTGCATATTTACTGATAAAGGTGCACTGTAGAATTGTGCATATTTACTGATAATGGTGGACTGTAGAATTGTGCATATTTACTGATAATGGTGGACTGTGGAATTGTGCATATTTACTAATAATGGTGGACTGTAGAATTGTGTATATTTACTAATAATGGTGGACTGTGGAAGTCTGAGTAGACTTTTTATGATAAATGTTCTCAACTGGGCAGTTTTGCCATTATGGGTGCATATGTTTTGTTTCATTGCTTACTGGAAAAATGTTCAAAACAAATTTAAAACACCCTCTAACAAGTGTACTGTATTGTACAAGGAATATAATTTTTAGTACAATGAGGAAGGTGTATCAAAGAGCACATGTATGTTTCATATGCAAGGGCCTATGATTCAAAACAGCCCAAAATTAATCTTTATCTGCCACTGGCAAAATGTATTTTCTTTGAATGTGGGTTTCAATGCTGTTTCAATGAATGTGAGTTTCAAGGGCATACCCCAAGCTAAATTCCAATCTGAGATGCATTTGAAAGGACTTATGTTGCCAATACATTGCCCTTAAATAGTATCTTAAGATTTATGAATGTCTTTGGTTAAGTTAAATGTCAAGTTGTAATTGATCCCTCAATAGCACTGCTATCATTACTGCTTACTAATACTACTACTATAAATCTACCACTACTAATACTACTACACCCCCTCCCCCCCATTCACAACTGTGAATGTCTCAGTTTAACATTTCTTTTCTTGCACACTCCTACATTCCTACACAAGCATTTGTAATGAGCATTCACTCATTTGTGCATTTTGTCTTTTACACCCACAAAAACATTTCAATGAGAATTTATATAGATAGGTAGATAGACAGATAAAAACAAAATGAATTTTATAGACTAATGTTCTAACATGGAGACTATTAATAAAAAATCCTAAAGTCTATTCAAATATATTTAAATAAATAACATTTCTTCATGTTAAATGTGTATGCATGCAAATTGCAGCAAAATAATTTCTAACAACATAATATTAAAAGAAGAAATGAAAAACATTGCACCAGAAATAACCTGAAATCCCCCCAAAATAAAGAAAGCAATGCAAAATTCAAATAGGACCATGGGGCATTGAGCTTTTTCTAACCCAAGCCAGTGAAGGAAGCTCTAAAGCTGGCAATAATGTCTAGAAACATCTGCAGCCATATCAACAGAACAGAATGTCAGTCAGACCAGCCCAACTCAATTTTAAACAACAAAACCACCCATAAACAGTTAACAACATGCCCTTGATAAATACTACTACTACTGCTACCACTGCTACTAGTACTACTGCTGCTACAACTATTACTACTCTTGCTACAACTACTACTACCACTACTAGTGCTACTACCACTGCTACGGGTCTATATTATAACACCAAAGTGGCGGTTAAGCGAATGCCTCTTCGTCGACATGTAAAGACCAACCACACTAAAGTGCGAATGGTAAAAACAGTGAATTCTTTCCCTGGGAAAGAATTTGCTTGCACAAACACACACGCACACTTACAAACATAACTATGTAGGAGGATTCACCCCCCCCCAACTAAATATACCAACTCTGAGATCGCACTACAGTGGAGAAAAGGGCAACACTGTATAGTTGACCAACTACATCTTTGCCCTGTAAAGTATTCATCGAATTGCTTAACTGCATTTTGATGAATACGTATCGCTCATTTGGTGTTCAATGTTACAATGTTTCAATGTTGTAATGTAGATCCCACTGCTACTACTATTAGCACTGCTATCATTACTGCTACTAATACTACTACTACTACCACTCCTACCACTACTAATACTACTACTACTACCACTCCTACCACTACTAATACTACTACTACTACCACTCCTACCACTGCCACTACTGCTTCTAATACTATCACTACTAGTACTGTTACTACTACTACCAGCATTACTACTACTACCACTACTACTGCTCCTATTACTACTAACACTACTGCTACTACTATTACTGCTGTTACAACTATTACTGCTAATACTGCTGCTACTACCACTGCTTGTACTACTAGTACTATCACTACTACTGTTATCACTACTAGTAGTAGCAATAATAGTTACTAGTATTGCCCTGTTTCTTCTGTTAATAACACCTGGATACATCCATGATAAGTTTTCCTGTGGCAACAAAATATAATACCATAATCACACATAGAAACCACACCAGCAGTGATTTCCAGTGGCTAACAGTAATCAGCATTTTAATCATAGGTATACTTTAACTTTGGCATATAATGCACAGGGAAGAGCAGCTCATTGCCAAGAACCAAAATTGGAAACTTGACGCTGCACTTTATTAGACAAAGAATAAAAAAAAAAAAAAAAAAAAAAAAGCAGTAGTTAAGCACTTTCATCCCCAGTGGGACTTCATTAGAACTACTAATCAAGTCAATCAGACTGTTTAAATACTCATTTAAAATCACATGACCATTCAGTTGCATTATTTAATGTAATAGTATATTTAAACCACAAAATATGAATATATGACTTACAAATTTGTACACTGAATTTTAAAATATATTATCTATAAAAAAATAATACAATAAAATCAACATTCAAAACTTCTAAGTTTTAAAACAGGAACAACAGAACAAGCTTCATTTAAACAGGGAAACAATTTTGTGTTCAAACTAAGTTGCCACATAAGTTCCTGGACAAGTAAATGATCTTCAATAATCCTACCCCTCATATCCCTTTGTAACTGTTCTACAATAGAATATTTAAAACAACGGGATGGAAAATTCTTAATATGCCTTTATAATGCATTGGACTCATTACATTCCTAATATCCCTGTCATGCTCATAAATTCTAACCGTCACTTTCCTTATGGTTTTACCAATATAAAAGGCGGGGCACATCTGGCACCAAGCTGTATAGATTGCTCAATTAGTTTCACAGTTGTATCTTCCCTTAATTTTAATCCACTGTCCATTCAAAGTTACTGAGTCACCCACTGAAATGTATTTACACATAGAACAATGTCCACATTTGGACATACCAATTTTAACTCTTTCACTCCTTCCTTGGATACAAGATTCTCTTTCCATTAATTCTTTAAAACAGGTGTTTCTCTTGTATGCTACTACTGGATTAGCACCCAACACTTTCTGCAGTTGAGTATTAGTTGTAATAATAAACCAATTGTTCCTAATAATATCACTATATTAAAAATGTATTTATTATTTATTAATTAATTAATTAATTAATTATTTGGGGAGTGCAGTGGTGCAGCGGTAGCTTTGTCGCCTCACACCAAGAGGTTCTCCAGTTCAATTCTTGGTTGAGGCGCCTTCTGTGTGGAGTCTGCATGTCCTCCCTGTATTGCACTGGTTTCCTCCCATGGTACAAAGACATACATCTGCAGTCTTTCTCCCCGGGCCTCCACTGAAAATTACTTGCATTCCAAGTCAGACTTTCCCGGTAACAAATGTTAAATAAATAAAAAGAATCCATTGTAAAAGTTAAAATACAAGGTTCTGAAAAATCTTTTCTAACCAGTGGTTCAGAGTAGCTCAGTGATATGTTCCTAAGTTATGTTCTGTGCTTCAGTAGTGCAGTGGGAGTTATGTTAGGTTTTTTTTTTTTTTTTTTTTTTTTTTGCTTTTAGTTAGCTTAGATAGAATTAGACCTGCTTGCATTTAATTTTAACAGTTTTTATTCTATTAAGAAATTCGTTGCTAGGAGACTGATTTTGTTAGTTGGTGAGTGTGCTGTTTAGTAGGTTGTGTTTATTTTTGTGTGTAGTATGTAAAGTTAATACAACAGAAATGTGGAATACCACCTATCTCTTAAAGCATGTAGTAAAATTAATGATAAATCATGTCAACCACACTATTGAAGACATCATAACGGTGACAAGTGCATTTGTTTCCCACAGGTGAAGCTTCTTCAGCTGGATTTCACATAGCAACTCCAGCCTTAAACTCAATTTTTGCAATTATGCGGCATTACATCTTTGTTCTATTTAGAAATGAAATAAACAGCAATGTTAAATCAAAAACTAATATTGTAAAGCTCTGTCAAAAAATATTAAAATAAACAATATCATTTAAACTAGATAAGGACTAATCATTAAGTCCAAACTGCCATATAGCTTCACTTCTTGTAAAGCAGTATCTGTACCCCAACCCTAACTTCTAGTGCTGACTTTCTGCAAAGCATAAAAAACAAAACAAACAAACAAAAAAAATATATATTTAAAGTCTGTATAAACAATACTGTTTGGACAAGACATTTTGGCTATGATTATATTTAAAAGAATCAACACATTCAGGATTTTTTTCTGTAATGGTCTTGTAGTTTGATCAATTTAGTAAGATTCACACTTTGTAAATTATTCCTAGTTAATTACAATGTCTATTACAAGTTTTCTAGTCCCAGCTGTTTGAAGACCAAAGTCTCTCAGCCAGGGACTCAACTGTCTCATAGCTGACATGGGCATCCACTCACACTCTAACAAAAATAATCAGCAAAAGTAAGATGTGGCAGCCAAGCAGAGATTGTTGCATTGCTGTACCTTGCTCAAATACACCACTTGAGTTCAAACAAGGTAAATGTGGCAGCAGTGAGGATGGATTGGGAGGGGGTGAATATGTAGCCTAGATGTTAGGTAATGATCAAGATGGGGATTTAGTTTTAGGGAGCTGTAGAGAAGCTTAGGTTTAATTAGTGGGATGGGAATTTTATTTTTAAGGATCGGGGAGTTTAGATTTAGTGAGGGTGTTAATGTGTAACTGGGGAATTTAGCTTTACAGAGGGGAAGCAGACTTTTAGGACATGGGAATTATTGCAAAGTTTAGACTTGGGCATCTAGAAGGGAGCTTTAGTGTTAGTGGCGCAATCGGTGACTTTAGATCTAGGGAGTGGGAGTGGAGTTTTAGGGTTTGGGACCATGAATTTATGTTAACATTAGGGTCCAGGCAGAATGTTTAGGCTTAGAGATGGGGTTCTGGTACTTATGCAGGTTGCGATGTTTGGATAGAGAAAGGGCTAGATATTTAAGTAGGACTGTGCAGTGAGAACTAGGGCATTTGCCATTTACAGCAAATGATGGACAGGAAGCACATCATGAGCTACTGTTATGCAAGCATTTGAAGTAGATCATAAAGTATACAATTTGCGGAGCAAGTGAATATACATTCAGAATTCAAAATTAATCTAGTACTTGGAGATACAACCCTCAGATGATTGGATTTGTTCCTGTATTGACTGTTGTATGCACAGAAAAAAGAAAACAAAAAAGAAAAAAAGAAGACTTTTGATTTGTCACTACATATTTGGGTATTGTCTTACTATCTTGAATGTAGCTCTCTAAGTTCCTGTCCATTTAATTCACAGACCTGAGAAGTTTACTAATAATTTTCCTTATATTATCATTCCCCATAAGAATGTTATCTTATAGTACTCTTAATCTCAAGGATATTTGCAATAAATTTAATGACTATCTCCAAAGAATGTTCTGCATATCTGTGTAGCCTATGTTACAATCCCTTGATTCAGAGTCAGACTGATCATTATGATTATTTAAAACAACTTTTATCGAAGATTCCAGAACCAGCAAAACCCGCTGCCCCTAAAAAGGGTTCAAAGAAGGTTGTGAAGAAATCAGCTAAGAAAGATGGAAAGAAGCGCCGTAGGAGTCCAACTGCTTTATAAGCAGCCTAATCCTGCCCCCCTTTTTCTGATTTCACAGCAATAATAATGTCCTGTCACTGGCAATAAGATATTCACTCATTTTCACTACCTTTTTAAATCAAAAATATGGGTCTGGATTCATTATCAGCTATACAGCCTTGCTGTTTGGTATTCATTAAGTGACTCTACCTGATGTGAGGAGCTACCAAAAACAGATAAATGGTAAACTATGCTAATGAAAGTGTAAAGAGATGAAGTACTTGCTAATTAATCATTCTATCATGCTGGAGCTATTTAGGAAGCTACTAAGCAATCATATGCACTCAGATTAGGCTTTTGTATGTACAACAACACTCTTTCAAATACAGGCTTGAATATACTAAGGAAAAAAAATAATATTTTAGGCGTTGTTGCTGCTATTTGTATGCTGTATGTGCAACAGGCTTTAAACTGGAGTGCTGCTACCCAACTCTGGGCAAGAAGAAGAGTTGCATATAGACTCCATTTGACTTGTCATGGAATACATGAAAGAGAAATTGTTGATACAGGATGGACATCGAAACACCATTGGAAATATGCACCCTCTGCCACTGCCACCTCAAGTTACACATGGAGAAACTATCCAGAGGAAACAAAGGTATATTTAGCATTGCATACACTATCAATTGGCACTTTCCAGAGACCCCACAGGGGATATGTTATGGATGTCACAGGCAACAGTCTCTAGAATATTACATCAATTTTTAAATGCAATACTCCTACTACATGCAAAGGATCACATTCCTTTCCCCACATACCCAAAAGGAGTGAGTAGGAACCATGTAGGAATTCTTTAGAATAATACATGTCCCTAAAGTGTTGGGGGGCAAAGACTGCACACACATAGAAATAAAAGCCCTGTCTGAGGAACAGGGAAGGAAGTACGTTAACAGAAAAGTTTTCCACTTGATAAATGGGCACGTTGTCTGTAATGTCCAAGGGATCATCTACAATGTCTGTGCAGGTAATCCAGGCAGTTTCTACAACTCACACGTATGGCACACGTGAGCTGTATGCCAGGTTTGCTAGGGGTGACATTTCTTAAGGGCATCTTGTGGGGGCTGCAGGTTATGCACTGGTGCCCTGGCACATGACACCCATGAGATACCCACACAACCCCACTGAACAAGGATATAATGAGGTCCATGATCAAACTAGGACTATCACAGAAATTGTGTTTGGATTGCTGAAATCAATATTCCATTGTCTACACACATCAGGAGGTGCACTACAATATGACCCAGGCACCTGTGCTGAAATACATATAGTCTCTGCCATGTTACAAAATACTCAGGAAACAGCTTCAAGAAGCACAGCTAGGAGCTGAGCTACAGTTTCAAGGACAACAGGCAAGGCCAGCAGTAGGCACAGATGAGGAGTCTGAGTGAGAACCACCAGCTGCAGATGGTGCTGTCAGACAGATGTATGCACAGTATACCCTGGCTCTGGCTAAGAGATAATGGACAGCACATGCACACACTCAAGACACAAAGGGCAAAGATGTAATGTTTTGGTTCTTCTAGGCCCAAGTTAGACCACATTTTGTATTGCATGCAGCCCTAGAATTCACACATATAGGTGGATATCAGGCTGCTGAAAGAGCACTAGAAATAAAAAACACCAGAAAAGTGTACTGGATGCCAGGGAAAGTATATGTCTAGAGAACAGAAAAGCTTAAAACCTTAGAAATTTAAACTTCAAAAGCCTGTTTTGACAAAATAGACATGATTTTGATGGTGATGTTAAGTAGTCAGTTTTAATATGAAAAGTAGGTTTTGGAGGGTGCATCGAGTGTACAAAGTAGGAAACAATTGCTCACTGGATCTGTTGAAGTGTTTCTTTAATGGAAATGCCATGGACTTATGGAATGAGACACCTGAATGGGTTGAACAGAAGAAATTCATAGAAGCTTTCATAAAGTGTAGAAAAATTAAGCATGATATGAATGAGTCGATAAAGTTTAGAACCTAGAGGCTGAAAGTCTTTTTTTCTTTTCCATCAGACAAATGAAATGTAACATTACTGATTTCTTGTATATGGCTTAATAATATAGATCAGTTTGAAATGTAATGGCTTATGATTTTGTGCCTTAAATTGCATGAGGCAAGATCTCCATCCCCTTCTCACTCTATCTCTGTTTATTTCTGGATCATGGCAGAAATATGGAATGGGCCAGTTCCAGCAACAGACACACAAATGAAAATTAACATTATGTAGTGGATAGAGCACTGTGATTATACTTCTAAACTGTAGAAAAGACTGGCTTGTTAAAGTCAAAGTAAACTTTATTGTCGATCAGATATACACAACAGCGCAAGCTGAATGAAATTACTCTGCTTTGGTCCCAGTGCAAGACATAACAATGAGCACATAGTTTGAATGACAGCAGGACTAATGCAAGACTAATGCACATACAGTAATACTTAAAATATTAACAACACAATAAATCACCACAATTGGACAGGAAGACATTAGACAATATTATACTAGTAGGTATTGCAAAGACTAGATAAAGCAGGTACTGAAAAGTTCATTTCTGATTTCAGCTTTTGTTAATCACTGCTCACCACTATTATGTAATAGTGCCATGCTAGAGGGAGCACTAGCAATGGCCTGAAGCTACCTGAAGATGAGCAGCAAGAAGCAGCTGAACACTTCATTTGGAAATTAAAAAAAAATGTCTAAAGTGTTTAAGAGCTTCCTGGTGCATTTCTATGGTGAGCACTCATGTTGTGGCAGCAGTAAGTGAATTGTCACTTTCAGATATGTAAAACACTTAGTCCTACTACATTTTTTTCACAACTTTTTTAATATATGAGGGAAAGTACCGTTTATGCACTACAAGGAATTATGATTGTGTTGCACTAATTTTAACTCTGATTTTTAGATGTTATCTATATGGATTTTGACATTCACCCCTTTAACTTTGTTGTTGAGATGAAGTTCTTGATGTCCATGTCTCAAACACTTTACATGGGGAAGATTAAAATCCCAATCATAATTATCTGCATAGTGTCACAAGGCTGTTTACTTGTGTGTTTATAAATAGGGGTTACCTGCACAGTAAGTAAAGTCCATGGCATAATTCTAGCTTCATCTTTTTTCTGCGTGTCTTGCACTGGTAAAATCAGTAGCAATGTAACTGAAAGAATTTTCTTCAGTTACAGAAACCAGAAAAATAACATTTTAGTTTATCATGACATTGGTGTAATATAGCTTGAGGGCAGAATGATGCTTTTAATAATAATACAGAAGTAGGAGCTAGGTTTAATAGAAGGGAAGTAATCTGTAATGTTTTGCTCCATTCATACATACATTTTAAATTGCTTGTTGTCATAAGTGTCCATATAATAGAAGGCTGGGTGGGATATTCATGGCTCTTCTTTCCCCAGAAAAAGTGCATAGCTTATCCTGCAGGATACACAGGCATTTATAGAAAAACTGGGTGAAATAATTCTCCCAGCATGTGCCGTGTCTACCTCGGTCCTCCTTCCAGACGTCTTTGCCCAGTATTTCACTCATAATATGCACCCAGTTGCATCTTCACTATGTGCCCAAACTACATTAACTGGCTTATCTATACTCTGATATTTTCTCAGTTAACATCTCCTCAGTCTTTCTTGGGAAATGATTACAGTGTCCTGCATACAGAGAGAGACACAAAGTCATAAAATATCAGGATTTGCAAGCAGAAATGAGAACAATGTGGAAGAAAGATACCCAGATAGTTCCAATAGAAGTAGGAACAGTGGATCTTATAAAAAGACTCTACAATCCTATTTAAATACACTACCAATACATGTAACTCCATACAAATTGCAGGAGTCATTACTGGGCACATTGCGGGTGCTACGAAGAACACTTTTGGCAGACATCAAAGAGTGAAACAATAATTATTTCATGAACTTTAATCGTACTTTTACTTAGGAATGGGGTCCATTCCCATCATGGTATTAGAAAATCAAAGGATTTGGAGAAATTAAAAAGAGGAAATGAGCCTAGCCAACATACAAAGGAAATATATATCTAAATTATCTACACCTAAATCAACTTCTCTCACCAATTCAACATGGGTTTAGGCCAGGGCACAGCACAACTAACGCTCTTATTTCCTTCATGGACACAGTCAGTCAAGCTAGAAATGTTGGTAAATTTGTATATTCACTCTTTCTTGACCTCTCAAAAACATTTGCTATATTCTCCCATCCTCTACTCCTCACTAAACTCTCCAATCTTTGTATCACCTCCCCCAACTCTAAACTGGTTCGCTAACTATCTATAAAAACACACAGCAATCTACTAGATGGATCAGCTCTTTCTCTCCATTTCATGAGTCTTCCACAAGTGTTCCCCAGGGCTCCATCTTAGGACCCCTTATTTTCAGTATTTTTATAAATGACTTTCACTCCACTTTTAAAAATGGATGAGTAGTACAATATGCAGATAATTCAACCATTATTTCCTCTGCCAAATCAACAACAGAACTGCTGCAAATAACCCAGAATGCCTTCACTGCTACTGAAATTTGGATCGGCAATAATCATCTTGCTCTAAACCTTAATAAACCAAATTTCAATTATTTACTCCCAAGAAAAACCTCTCTGTAAATAAGACAGATTTCATCATTCATTCTCAAAACAACACCACTATAGAGGTTGTCTCCCACAATAAATTACTAGGAGTTATTTTGGATGAAAACTTGACATTTGACCTCCATATCCATAATAATATATAAAAAATCCACACCAAAAACTAATTACCCTCTATAGACATAAACTCTTTCTTAACTCCTCTGCAAAGCAAACTCTCACCTTAACCTTTCTCTTACATTCTCTGCCATATGGTGCTCCTCTCCCTATCAATATCCAGCCCTCCCTAAAAACCAAGCTTGAGTCCTGTTCCTCTTCCCATCACTGCATCTCCCTACAATCCTTAACTGGCTCGAACTTCCACATTACCTACCCTACCTACAACTAATCACAGAAGACAGAATCATTTACAAACCATTAGACTGCCCAGTCCTTTCCACCATTTTATCTCACTATCACCCAAATTGGCCACTCAGATTTGAAAATCAACTTCTCCTGCAAACAGGCAAACCAAAACTCCCAGCTGGCCATATGGTTTACTCTTTTTCTGTTGACAAACTGTGGAATGCTTTCCCAGTAGCTATCAGAACCTGCAGTAATACCTTCTTCAAAAAATCTCTGTGGCAATACCTCTCCACTCTGTGGTAATACAGATGCCTCAGTCCTCATCCTTCCATAACCCGATTCCTCACACCTTAATTCATATTCACCTTTTTTCTCATCTTCCACCCTTCTAATATTTCCTTTACCACCAATTAAAACATGCATAAGATATCTATGCCTAACTATCAGGGAATAATTCTATACATGTTGCCAGGCACCATTGTTCTGGCTGATACTCTTAGAGCACCTTGAAAAGCATAGCAATAGGGCTGTTTTAACTATTATATTTTCTTTAAATATATAGTAATATGATTGCTTAAGTTACTAATACTATGTATCCTTAAACTATATTCATCTGTACAAATTGTACATTACATGCATCTTATTCTGTTTTAGTATAATACAGTTTGTATCTACTAACTGATTTGAATAATATGTATTAGTATACTACCTGCCTTGTGCTGCTTTTCTCCCTGGGCCTCCACTGAAAATGGGTCTTTTGGCCCAGTGGACTTTCCCGGTAAACAAATGCCATTAAATAATTAAGTAACTAACTAAATAAATAAATTGTATCATTCCTATTCATAAGCTCATCCTTTCAGTCACCCCCAAAGTTCATGGTAATATGTGAGGAGGGTACAAAAAACTAAAAGATAAGCAGGGAGCCTCATATTGTGACTCTTCTTTAACTGAGGGTTACTACCCATCTCTCTTTATGCATGATAGTCCCTATTTGGCAGCTGAGGTCTGCAGAAAAACATGAAAATGAAAAATGTTCTGAAATTTTAAGACAAAAAACTAAACACACTGAGCAGAGTGGATGAAAGGTGTTGACTACAACTCTTAGCTGAGATATATAAGTATCCTGCTTTTTTTATTATTTATACTGATTATTGTTTCTAGCAATTTATATATAGCACTTTTATTGCCTGCTGCTTAGGTTTTGAGTGTATTTTATTGCTATTAACTAATCTGCATGGGTAACTGATTTGTTTGCAGTTAAAAGCATTCTGTATCTTTACAAATCTTTATCTGTTCAAAAACTTTCATTTTCTGGCTTTCTGTAGTGCTTACTGTCTGTAGGCTAATAGCTTTAGTATTGTCCCCATCCTCCCTCCCAGCTGGTGTCTTGCTGTTATACTTGGTGGCTTTGCAGTTGCCCACCCCTACTGTAAATCTGATCTGGGACACTCCTCCCAGTCTAGTGTCATTAGCTCATTCTACCTAATACAGAGAGAACATTTGATAAGGCCTTCTGTTTCTCCTTTTTCCCTTTCAAAAAAAAAATAAAATAAAAAAAATAATTTTTTTGCCTGAATCTCCTTGTGTTCTGACTATGCTTCTCAAACATTTTGGAAATATAGAGTATATTTTAAAGCATTTATTATAACTGTAATTGCCTTAATATTGCTACAACTCAAGTGCTCTAGGTTGCACTGCATCTGAAGTGTTTATGTGTTTCAGTTGCTTTTCTGTATATATTCTCTGCATATGTAGACTAGCTACTTATTCTGCTCTGTTACTGCCTCAAATCGTTTTTCAGTTGTGCACTTGCCTTGCTTCATTTAAAAAGTTTTAAATTGCTAATTTTGTAGAGTTTTAATTGCACTTACTGTTTAGGACTATGTTAGCCTTTTCTGTGTTTATTTACTGTATTATTACATTGTTTAGCCTGTTTCAAAAAAAAATACTATCTTGTTTGCTTGTTTCCCACCTTTTCTAGCCAGTCCATATCCCAGGCTTTGCTTGTCTCAGAACTTTATTTTCTGTGCTCAGAGCTATCCAGACCTTGCTGTGGTAGAGGGAAGTCCTACTGCCTACCAGTGGGACTGGTGAGCATTGCACTGCCTATCTAATGCTAGAGGAGTGATTTCCAGCTCTGAATTTGTAATTTTATTAGCTTTTTGGGCTGATTTCTATCCCTTTCAATTTTCTGGCTTAAAAAACGCATGTGTTTGCACATTTTTCACATCGTGCAGCACTGCGAGGCTGCAGTTAAAATATTCCAGGTGCCAGAAAGTCTGCTCTTCAAATTTTCCCTTAAAACTAGCTGGTTTCTCAGTAGTAGCACTAAAATCTGAACCCCTGTGACTAGCACTTGCTCTAGAACCTGCTGGAAAGCACTAGGAAGCCTGAAACTGATACAAGCACTCAGCTCTCCTTGTCAATAAGGAGAAATTAATCATAGGCACTAAACAGCCTATAATTGCAAAGTACCTTGCAAAGGTAAGGGAAAACAGCTCTTAAACTTTACAAAAAAGCACCTAAACAGGCATGTTCAAGGGTCAACTTCCGGTGATTTCTCCTGTCCACCTGGTGAATCTGGGCATACTGGGGCAATGCGGTAACTGCCTCATGTACACAGACAATCCTCTCCTCCTACCACCCAACACTATAACCTGCGAGAGATGCACTTACATAGCCAAACTGGAAGCAAAGCTCTCTCTGGTCAAGATTGTGCTAGACAGTCAAGAGGAGAAGGTTAACACCTACATTACACCTCAAGCAACTCATAGCCCTTCAAAACCCACACCATCAACACCCACACATAGCAACACTAAACCCACATATGCTGAGACCCTTAACATTAACCTGCCCAAGTAACAAGGACCTCCGAAGCCAAAACACAAACAAACACCAGTCACTACCAAAGTGACACATAGCTCACAACACTAGTGTGCCACCCAACAACAGCCCCTAAGGCAAGACAATGTACCCAACACTTTAGTCATAGGTGACTCTATAGTCAGGCACACTGATGTCCCACTCACCAGGCTGAACAAGGAGAAAATTACAGTCAGCTGCCTGTCGGGTGCCAGGATCCGCCACATAACGCATGCAATCAAGTCACTCCACAACAAGTACAAATACGACTCTGTCATTGTCCATGCTGGAATGAATGACTTGAGACGTACCTCCCTGGACTACATGAAAAGAGACATGGAAGACCTCTTGGATCATGTGACCCAGGCAGGTATGACCCTAGCCCTGAGTAGCATCCAGCCTTTGCCCCGGATGATACCACAGTATAAGGACAAAATGATTGACTTCAACAATTGGCTAAGCTTCTGGTGTCATTCAAAGGGGATCCAGTATTTGTCTGCCTGGGAGGACATGATCGACAAACCATGATGCTTTGCCAGAGATGGTCTGCACCTGTCACCCCTGGGATTCAGGTTACTGGCTAAAGCTCTTGCCACCCCTATAGTGCCTTTTTTAGGCAAGGTTCAAAGGATGAAACCACCACTGTAACAGATACAAGCATGGAAAATCTGAAGATAATGCTACTCAATGCCAGAAGTCTAAACCTCAAAATGCACTCTCTCGAGGCACTCCTAAAAATGGAGAACATCGATATCTGTGCAGTAATTGAAACCTGGTTCAAGGCTCCAGAGAGCACCCCTGCAATACCAGGCTACAATTCTTACCACACTTTTTGGCCACAAAACCAAGACCAAAACACTAAAGGTGGAGGAGTGTCCATATTCACCAAGGATATTCACACCTCCAGGCTAGTTGCCCAACACAATGCATCTGAAATTCTCCTAGTGCAACTAACACTAGGTAAGACTGCAATCCAAATTGTAGCTTGCTACAGATCCCCCACCATACCCCAAGATTCTCACTACACCTTTCTAAACATACTGGAAAATATTAAGATACAACCAAACACCCTAATACTGGGTGATTTCAACTACCCTACCATTAATTGGGAAAACTACTCTGGTACCAACTCCTTTTCCCAATGGTTCTTGGAATTCATAAATTCCAACGCCCTGGATCAGCTAATCCATTGTCCCACCAGGGGCTCAAATATCCTGGACCTAGTCATTACCAACATGGGAGATAGATGCTCCACACCAGTGGTCACCCCCTCATTGGTCAGGTCTGGACCATAAGCAAATCACCCTTGACATCCACATCCCACCCCTACCCCACAGTAAGGAAACTTCCTTAAAAAACTTCTCCAAAGCCAACTTCAAGCTACTGAAGTCAGAAGTGACAAACTTCACAACACCCATGCAGATGGGATCTGGCAGTTCGACTGCAGAATACTACACTAAGGCACTGTACGAGCACATCCACTTGTGCATGAATCGTGCCATCTCGAATAGAACCAAGATGCTCTTCTCCAAAAAAAGGAAGCCAATCTGGTGGTCCCCTGCTATAAAGAAACTATACAACAGAAGGAAGAAATTGTTGCAAAAAAGAGGAAAATCCCAGGATGCAAAAAACCCCCTCTCCAGCCTCAGTAAGAAGCTGAGATCCCTCAGAAAATCCTCAAAAGCTAGTTACGAAAATAAAATTGCCAAAGATTCCAAAGAGAATCAGAAGCCATTCTATAGTTATGTCAAAAATCTAAATGGCAATGCTCAGATCTGCTCTGAGCTACAACAGAATGGCATTAAATATACTGATCCCAAGGATATTGCCAATATTCTGGCAGATCGATTAGTGCCAACTTCACCCCCCTCTCACCCCCTAAAGGGCCCATCTCAATACCAAAAAATTGCCAAATTCCGATAATCACGGCCACACAGGTAGAAACCGCACTCTCCAAAGCTAACAATAGAGCATCCATGGGACCAGATGACATCCCAGGCTGTGTACTACATGAGCTACAAAATGAACTGGCACCTCACCTAAGTGTCATGTTTAATCAGAGCCTCACCTCAGGCTTCGTGCCCACTGAGTGACGCACAGCTACAGTTATCCCGCTCCACAAGGGAGGATCCGCCTTGGATCCTGGGAACTACCGTCCTATCAGTCTGATCAGCCTAATCTGCAAGGGCATGGAACGCATTATCATGGAACTTATAAACAAAGACATTGGCAACCTTCAAACACTGGACCCCACCCAGTTTGGGTTTATGAAGGGCTGATCATGTCTCCTGAATCTGATTGACTTCTTTGAATCAGTCTCCAGAGATGTGGACGAGGGTAAGGCGGTTCACACAGCCTATCTGGACATCGCCAAGGCCTTCAACACCATCCCCCACTCTGGAATCATAGATAAACTTACTAAGCTGGGCATAATTCCCTAAGTCATTCTATGGGTTGCCAACTGGCTTACTGACAGAAACCAGACTGTAAAAGTAGCCGACTCCAAATCCAGCTCCAGACAAGTGACAAGTGGAGTACCTCAGGGTTCAGTCCTGGGACCACTCTTGTTTGGCATCTACTTCTCTGAAGTACAAGCCAACAGTAAGGGACTCTGGCTAACAAAGTTTGCAGATGCCTGCAAACTGGGAGCCATTATTGAACCCCCAAATGATGTGGATATTCTACAAAAGGGCCTTACAGAAACATGCCAAGAAATGTATAGTTATCTCCTTTGGAAAAAAGCATGTACCCATGAATTACCACATAGGTGGCAGGACACTAAACATTGAAAGTGTGATGAGAGACTTAGGGATACAGGTGGACAGTGGTCTCACTTTCGATAAACACATCGCTACAACAGTCAGGAAATCCTTCTATGTGGCACACCTCATCACTAAGGGCTTTATATCTAGAAAAAAGGAGGTCATTGTCCCACTGTACTCATCCCTCATTAGTCCCATTATAGAGAATAATGCCCCGTTTGGTATGTACCTCACAAGACATCTGCAACAGCTGGAAAGGCCACAGAAATACCTCACTAAAAGAATCACAGGCCTAAAGCAGATGCCATATGCTGACTGTCTAAAAAAACTCCAGCTATACTCTGTGGCATATCGTCTACTCAGAGACAATCTCTGTTTAACATACAAGGCCATGTCAAACCCTGAGCTGTTGGACATGCTCCACTTAAAGAAATCCCAATCCCTCAGAGCCACATGCTCCAGGAATCTAAACCTTGTCATCACAAAGAACAAACATGCTAGAGGGATAGGTTCCTGACCCAGAGACTCCCCATACTCTGGAATAGACTGCCCATACATGTCAAGCAGAGCGCCTCATTGGCCCTCTTCAAAAGGAGCCTTGATGATTGGATGGGAGATAGGAAATTCACCCCGGGGATCATGTAAGTCGCCCTGCTAGACAGGGGCCCAGAGAAATAAATATCGTGGGAAGAAATATCCAGAGAATTGTTATGGCTATGCTTGCATAGGCCCTAGGGCCGATAGTCTAGTATCAACCTATGAACCTATGAACCTAAAAAATATTTCCAAAGTTTCCTTTAATGTTTGCATATAACAATCATTTTGCATTCAGAGCATGTATGCACTATATTAAACAGCATAAGCAATTTAAATTCTACAAGAAAAATTTACTTTGACAACAAAATAAATAAATAAATAATATGAAGTCCAGACCTTAGTGGTAAACATGGTTTGTCCTGCAAAATGTCATGTTTTATTAAAAATGTATCACTATGGACATTTGAAAATGTGTCAACCTTATGTTTTATTTCTTTACTATAGAATGCCATAATGAGTTCATAGTTAATAGGCATGTGGCCCAGCAGACCATTGTGAAGCCTAGCCCAATATTACAAATGCTCCAAATCGCTTTATGGTTAAATGACTTTCGCAAGGTTACACAGCAGTCAAATGAAGGCTGAAGGAATCAAATCCTGGACCTCAGGAAGCAGCTCATCAATAGCTTAGAGCCTTAAACCTCCATGTTAACTGCCAGTCTCTGGTGTGCTACTGCCTACAGTACATCTAGTGTGCGTGTACCAGCTGGTTGATTTCTTCCATGTCCCTACCCCAATTCAGACAAGAGCCCAGGATTATTTACTTGCTTATCATAAGGTATCTGATCTCCTCTCACCTGCAGAGAACAATCCTCTCCCTTCTTGAACAGAGCTGTGACCACTGATTTTACTCCAGAAACTTCACCTTAGCATCAAACTGTCACAATGCACATTACAGATCACAATCACATGAGGCGAAGAGGACAACATCTACATATAGCAACAACAAAATGCTTTAATTTTATGATACTCAGCAATCCCTAACTGTTATTTTATTTGTTTCTCAATAACCTTTACACAAATACACATGTATACACAGACACACACATACACACACACACGCACACACACACCGGACATATTGTGTGTGTGTGTGTGTGTGTGTGTGTGTGTGTGTGTGTGTGTGTGTGTGTGTGTGTGCGTGTGTGTGTGTGTGTGTGTGTGTGTGTGTGTGTGTGTGTGTGTGTGTGTGTGTGTGTGTGTGTGTCGGATAATGTGAATCCAGCACAGTTTATCATAAAGATTCTTCCCATTTGGAACATATGACTGCCTATTATTTAAGGTGAAAAACTTGTTTTTGTTAAAAATAAAATACACTTTCGGTAGTCTGGCATAATGTATTAACGAATCACATAGTCAAAGTTGCCATAAATGCTGTATAACATTTCTTTTTTCCTTTCCTACAGTATTTCCATTTCAGGTAGTGTTGCTGCTCTTTACTCTCATAAAGACAGATAAGTGAAGGTAAAACAGATAATTTATTTAGTCAGACTATATACAGGGGTAAGCACAATTGCAGTGCTAAGCTTTTAGACACTCTGTTGTTACCTAGATCACTTTATTTTTGTTGGTTTTCACTGATACTGAAGTGATGTCCAAAAATAAATTGGCATAGGTTTCTGATCCACTACCACATAACACGTGCAAGGCTTCATAAAGAGGAAGTCATTGTGTATTCTGCATTAGCATGGACTTTCTTTTACTGAAAATCTTGATAAGGAGGTCTTGACATAGCAAAAATTACATGCCAGTTGATGAGGATGAATAAAAAGATGTTTTGATGAACAACAGCATACTTCTAATTTTCTTATCGATATTTAGCTAAATGTACCCTCCTGACAAAAGAAGTACAACTTGGCAAATAATGCTAACATAAAAGTGGCATGGCTTCTCATTTATGGATTGATTAACATAAGAATGCAAGTACAGCACTAAAGTATTTATAGGTAATGGCATGTTAAATAAAATCTATGAACCTTTAAATGCATAAAAGATGAGAACCATTACATTTGGTGTCATTTGCCTTTCAGATAAACTGCTGTAAATGCAGTTTGGAAGACACATCAGTGTTGCTTTAATGTTACACTTGATCATGTTAACAGTCTGTTTACCATATTAATTTAATAACTTGTCTGGGAGCCCAGACAAGCAATTCTTACATTAGTGGCTCAAAAGCTACATAAATGTAAATACTTGCAACTGTGCATACCCATAACAAGTTAATGTATTTTGTCTGATTATTTTACAAACAGAAGAACAAGCAACCATCTTGTTTCCCATACAATCTGTTAAGAAGTGCTAACATTAAGTATTGCACCCTAAAGCATGTAATAAAATACATTACCAGCTGATAGAATCAAAATCAGAATATGCGGTGCTAAAAACTGTGTTTGTGCCTACTGCAGTTTTATTAACCTTAAAAAGTTTACTTTGATTAATGGATCAGTGGAATCAAATCAGCTATAAGAAGAGGTGCATTCATCTGTGCGACTCTCAGCCACAATCTAAAATTACTGCATAGAGACCTGCACTGTAATTGTAGAACAGCAGACCTGGCCTGTGAAGTGACAAAACATGCTGGAGGGGCAGATATGTTTCTTAGAGATCACACTCTCTAGAACAGGTTACCTATTCATGTTAAGCAGTGCCCTTTTCTGTCCCTCTTCAAATGCAATTTGGATCGATGGACGGGAACTGTAAATTCACTCCTGAAGTTGTGCTTATGTCCCTTATTGATGGGGACAGTCTGTAAAATACTCAAGGCATAGGCACAAATCTAAGCCATCCTCTAGACCTTACGTATCAAAAATTTGGGTAAATCCAGGTAATACTGTCTAAGCTTGTAAGGGCTCTTGAGCCATTATCCCAGTAATCTCTTATGAGCGTTTTTGCTCAAACCTAGTATCACTGGACCACAGGAAACACCTCATTAACAGATCCTTAATCCTCTAAGCTAATTACCATATATTAAAAATTTGGGTAAATCCAGGTAATACTGGTTAAGCTTGTAAGGGATCTTGAGCCATTACCCCAGTAATCTAATATGAACTCATTTGTTCAAACCTGGTATCACTGGACCACAGGAAACACCTCATTAACAGATCCTTGATCCTCTAAGCTATACTACATGGCAGTCAAGGGCCTCTGGCTGACTAAGTTAGCATGTTAGGAGCAGTCATAGAATCCCCACATTTATTTAACATTTGTTAACTAGGAAAGTCTGATTTGGAATGAAACCAATTTCCAGCAGAGGGCCAGGGAGAAACACTCCAGACGCATGTCTTTATAATGGGGGAGGAAACCAGAGCACCTGGAGGAAACCCACACAAACACAGGGAGAACATGCAGATTCTGCACAGAAAGCACCCCAGCCTAGAATTGAACCAGAGAAACTCTTGCTGTAAGGCAACAACTCTACCGCTGCACCACTGCACCATCCACAAGACACTAATATCTTACAAGAGGGTCTAACACAGACAAATGACTGGTGCCAATGGCACGCCTTAAAACTCAATGCCAAGAAATTCATAATAGTACCTTGTGGGAAGTCACACACCCCAGGAAATTGTGCCATTGATAAATCATCCTTATGAATTGACCCAGTAGTTGAGGATTTGGGTACTCATGTAGATAATAACTAAGCATTTGACCAATATGTGCCCAAGTTAGGAAAGGCGATCATGCTATTTTGCTCATCTTATAAGCAGGGGTACATCATCTAGGTCCAGGAAGGCCAAAGTGTCACTTTATTTGGCCCTCATCAGACCCATCATTGAGTATAATTCACCCATCAGTATGTATCTGGCCAGGTATATGTAGCAACTGAACAGCCACAAAGATTCCTTACAAACAGAATACAGGACATAATCACAATGTCCTATGTGGATCACCTCAAACCCCTGTGTCTATACTCAGTCTCCAATTGACTACTGAGAGGTGATCTATGCCTGGCATACAAGGCATCCTTGGACCCCATTCTGATGAATCATTTGCATATTCACAAAATAGGTTCATAGGTTGGTACTGGGCTATCTGCCCGAAGGCATATATTAGCCCAGCCACATTGTGCGGTATTCACCTCCCCTTTAGTAGTTTCCTAGACCCTTCTACTAGCAGCTAGTATGCTTGGCCCCTATCTAGTAGTGCTGTTGGTGTGATCCCCGGTGTGAACTTTCTGTTACCCATCCACTCATCAAGGTTCCTCTTGAAGAGTGATAGTGAGGGGCTCTGTCTTATGTAGATCGGGACCCTGTTCCATAGTAAGGGAAGTCTCTGCGAAGGGAATATATGCCTCCAGCATGTTCTATTCATTGTTGTGTTGAGGTTTATATCCCTAGAGCATGTAGCTCGAGTAGATTTGGTTTTGCTAAGATGGAGCATGTTCAACAATTCTGGGTTGGACATGGCTCTGTACGTTAGACAGAGATCACCTCTGAGAAAGCGGTATGCAACAGAGAACAGTCTTAGCTTTTTCAATCGTGCTGCATATGGCAACTGCTTGAGGCCAGTAATCCTCTTGGTTAGGTACCTCTGTGGTCTCTCCAGCTGCTGGAGATGTCTAGCCAGGTACATTCCAATTGGTGCATTGTACTCAATAATGGGTCTGATGAGGGAAGAGTAGAGGGGCACCATTACATCCTTAGATCTTGATGCAAACCCTTTCGTGATCAGATGGGTCACATAGAAGGATTTTCTAACCACTTTGGCAACATGGTTATCAAAGGAAAGTTGACTATCTACTTGGGTCCCTAGATCCTTTATTTCTTCTTCAGATTTCAGGGGATTACCTCCTATGTTGTAGTTTGCGGGTACTCTGTTATTTCCAAAGGGGATTACTATGCATTTTTTTGTATTTAGCTTGAGACCATGGCTTTGACACCATGCATCAGTCTCATTTAGGCCCTTCTGAAGGATCTCCATGTCAGCCAGAGACTCTATTATAGCACCCAGTTTGCAGTCGTCCGCAAACTTAGTCAGCCACAGCCCTTCCGTGCTTGCCTGTACTTCTGAGAAGTATATGCCAAACAGGAGGGGCCCATTCTGAAAACATCAACAGAACTACTATTTCTAAGGACCAAAATTTTGCTTGTGACATAAATAGGACATGTTGGAGAGACAGATCTGTATCACAGATAATTCTAATTCTCTAGAACAGGTTCCCCATCCATGTGAAACAGAATTCCTCCCTAACCCTGTTCAAACATAAACTGGACCAGTGGAAATTCACCCCTGGTTTGTTGTCCATGTCTCAGATGCAAAGGCAATCAGTACATCATGTCCTAACCAGCACACACCCCTTAAATAAATGTCTGTGATGCACCTATTTGTTGGGCACTCTTGGGTCTTATAACTAGGCTAATAAAGGCCTTTGCAGCCACTGGCCTTGTACACACCTATGAAACTATGAATAAATAAGAAATATCAAAACAGCATATACAAAAGATGGAAGAGAAATGCTGCCTTAATTTATAGACTAGTTGTGAACATTTCTAAGGAACAACTGATTTGTGTAACTAGAATAAACATTATGGGGTAGTGTACTGGAATGCCTAAGAGCCAGAAATACTGTATACCTTTTTCCCCTTTTGTACAATGTTTACATTTTCCAGAATACTCAAATGATTTACTAATGCTTAGTCCTACAATTACCACACTGTAATTCTGAAGTGTCTGCAAACAAGTTACGCAACATCTGCTCTGCTCATGGCTTAAAAATGGAAAATGACAAGTTGCGATCAGTGTGTGCTAATGTTAAGGATGCATTTTAAATTTTACCAGATATAGTGGTATTATTGTTGGTCTGAAATAGACTAACCTCGTGATTCATGAAGCATAAAAGTCCATGCAGGAACAGTGTAGCCATTTCTGTATGGAACATGGCAGCCGAGCGATCCAGGAAAGTACAGTTTTGTACCTACCATAAATGTAGATGTTCGAGTGTTCACCCTGCTGCAGTCATCACACTTGGGTTATCCTGCCATCAGGTGGTCCCACAGTCGGCCTGAATTCCAAAGTCTTGGTCCAGCGTCGGTTGCTGTTGCTTCTTCCGTGACATCAGAGCACCAGGGGTATATAAGAGGCATCTGATGCATTTTCTTCAGTTTTTCTTGCCCCAGATGTCAGGTGCCCCCAATAGGTACGCAAAATATATATATATATATATATATATATATATATATATATATATATATATATATATATAGCTAGATAAAAATAAAACAATACCTTTAGGCACAAGCAAATACACCACAGAGGTTGAATAAGATAGAGTGGTATAGATAAGTTCAGCTAGTTCAGAGGGGATGGAGGGAGGGTAACCTGGACTGCAGCAGGGTGAACACTCGAACATCTACATTTATGGTAGGTACAAAACTGTACTATGTTCATCGTGTTACCCTGCTGCAGTCATCACACTTGGGTTGAATCCCAAAGCTGAGGATGTGAGGTGGAGTTAAACAGGGTTAGAAGGAGCTAGTAGGCCCTGCAAAACTGCAGTGGCAAAACCAGCTCTAGTCTTAGAATATAGAGGTAAGTGATAGTGTTTGGTGAAGGTGTGCACTGAACTCCAAGTTGCAGCTTCCAGACTATCCTTGGTTGGCACTCCCCTGAGAAAGGCTGCTGATGTAGCTGTAGGCCTGGTGCAGTGGGACCTTATGTTAGCAGGTACCGGTTTCCCATGATGCGTGTAGCAGAAATGTATGCAATGCCCTATCCATTTAGAAGTGGTCTGTTTTGAGATAGCTTTTCCTTGTGATCCTGTAGCATAAGCTACAAAGAGCTGGTCAGAATTTCTGAAAGCCTTAGTTTTATCCAAGTAGTAACGTAACGTAGTGCCTGTGAATGTCCAAAGAGTGCAGAAGTCTTTCTCCTTTGTTCTGGGGAATTGGGAAAAAGGTGGGCAAATGAATGGTTTGGTTTAGGGCCACACTGGATACCACATTTGGCATAAAGGAAGGGTTAGTTCATAGAGACACTCTGCCTTGATGAAAAATGAGGAAAGGCTCCACTGCCATGAGTGCCTGTAGTTCTGAGACTCTTCTAGCTGAGGTTATTGCAGGTAGCAGGGCAGGTTACCATGAAAGAAATTTTAAATCATCTGAAAAAGCTAGTTCAAAGGGCGTCAGTGTAAGCTTTTCCAGAACAAAGTTGAGATCCCAAGTAGGTGTTGGTGCTCTCCTTGGTGGTCTTATGTTCTTAGCCCCTCTGAGGTACTGTCTTAGGAGTGGATGTGAGAATAAAGGAGGATCCGTGTTGTAATGAGCTGAAATTGCTGAGGCATGGATCTTGATAGATGAAAAGGAAAGACCTTTGTGCAACATCTCAGTTAAATATTGTAGAATGAGAAATGGTTGGATCAAGGGGATTCTGGCCTTTAACCTGGTTCCAGGCGCAAAATCTTCTCCATTTGTCTGAATAGGTTTTCCTGGTGCTGGGCCTCCTGGCCTCCAGAATGACATCCATAACTGTTTTGGATAGAGGTGTTGGCTGGTTGTTTAGGTAATTTGCCATGCAGCCAGGTTTAAAGTCTTGAGCTGGCTGTGTAGAATCTGATTGCCTCGCTGGGTGAGCAGGTGAGGAATTTGTGGTAAAATCCATGGTGGGCCGTGGGCCATGTTCCTTAAAATTGGATACCAATGCTGGCATGGCCAGTCTGCTACAATGAGTATCATTCGTGGCCTCTCTAATCTGACTTTCAGCACTACCTTTTCTAGAAGAGGCAGTGGAGGAAAGGCATACACTGTTAATGTTTTCCAACTGAATGAGATGGCATCCACATTCCAAGCTTGTGGATGGAATGTCCTTGTGCAAAATTTTTGAAGTTGGTAGTTTTGGGGGCTTGCAAACAGATCTATGTCTG
Organism: Protopterus annectens; assembly: GCF_019279795.1. Lineage (NCBI taxonomy): Eukaryota > Metazoa > Chordata > Ceratodontiformes > Protopteridae > Protopterus > Protopterus annectens. Next base: position 1,528,877,828 of record NC_056728.1, on the reverse strand, counting down.
GGCGTCCCCATTTTTGAGTTATCACTGCAAATATTTGTGGATCTAGTTTCCACTCGTGTGGATCCATGATGTTTCTGCTTAGGTCGTCTGCCAATGTGTTTTTCTTTCCTGGCAGGAATTGTGCTTGTAATTGAACCTGGTAAGACAGTGCAGTGTTCCACAAGGTCATTGCTTGCCTGCATAGAGGGTAGGAATGTGTGCCCCCTTGCTTGTTTATGTACCACATTACTGTGGTATTGACCGTCTTTATTATTAGTTGTCCTGGGTGTAAGAGGTTCTTGAAAGCTGTTAGGGCATTCTGTACTGCTAGCATTTCTTTTTGATTGATATGCAGATGTCTCTGATCTGTAGTCCATTTGCCCTGAATGCAATGTCCTGCCATGTGTGCTCCCCAGGCATAGTTTGATGCATCTGTTGTCATAGTTTGCCTGGCTGTGGGTAAGGTGAAAGGCTGACTCTTGTTGAGGTGACATGCCTATGCCCACCATAGAAACTCCTGTTGAAGGCAGGGAATGAGTGGTATCATTGTTTCCAAGCTGTGGCTGTGCTGACTCCATACGCTTTTCAGGTACCATTATAATTTCCTCATATGCAGTTTTGCAAATGGTATTAGTAGTATGCAAGATGCCATGAATCTCAAGGCCTGCAGAATTTTTCTTGCATGGAGTTGGGTCTTTGTTGCCATTATTTTGAAATATTGAGTCAGCTGTTGTTTCTTGTCTAGCATGAGATAAGCCATCTGGGCCATTGTATTCAAGCTGGCACCCAGGAATATTATGTTTTGTGAGGGCATTAGTTTTGATTTATTTTCATTTACTGTGTACCCTAGGCAACTTAGAAGGGGGTTGACAAATGCCAGATGCTTTAAAAGAATGTCCTTGCTTTCTGCTTGAATAAGGCAGTCGTCCAGGTATGAGTATATTTGAATTCCTCTTTATCTGAAGTATGCAATTACTGGTGCCAGGCATTTTGTGAAGACCCTGGGTGCAGTAGATAAGCCAAAGGGCAGTGCAGAGAATTGATAATGTATTGAACCTGCAATGAAGCAGAGGTATCTTCTGCAATTTTGTCTGATAGGGACATACAGGTATGCCTTCCTTGAGGTCCAACGTTACTAGCCAAGCATTATTGCCCAGCATGGGAAGAAGCTGCTGTAGTGTTAGCAACTTGAAGTTTGGTACTTGCAGATAGGTGTTCAAAATTGAAAGATCCAGAATGGGTCTCCATGCTTTGTCCTTTCATGGGACTAGAAAGAGTCTTGAGTAAAATTCTTGTCCTTGCTCCTGTGTAGGCACCTGTTGAATGGCTCTCATGTCCATGAGAACTGTAATTTGTTTTTGTGCCTCTGCCCATTGATTTGGTGGCAGGTTTGGCATTCCTTTTATCCTTGGTAAGGTATGAAAGTGGAATCTGTATCCTTGAGAGACAATGTCTAGAACTCATTTGTCTTTTGTGATGATGTGCCAGTTATCTGCAAAAAATGATAATTTTCCTCCCAAGGGAGCTGCCAGGAGAGATTTGCTTGGTAGTTGAGGATTGAGTCATTGTATGTGTCTTCTGCTAGCCTGGGGCCTGTCTTCTCCTCCTTTCTGGGTAGCAGTACCCCATTGGCAAGGTTTGTAAGGGCCTTGTGACTGACCTCTGCCCCTTGGGCATCTGTATTTGCCTCTCTGTGATCTGTCAGAAGCTGGAAAGGACCAGTTTTTCATTGGCCAATTTCTGCTGAAACGAGGGGGTTGTACCTGCAATAAATCCTTGAACATCTGCATAGACTTTGCCTTATCCTCCATTTTCTTTAAAACCTCTTCTGCTTAGATACCAAATAATACATCCTGCTGTAAAGATGCATCCAATAATTTTGCTTTAACATGATCAGGAAGGGTTTGTTCTTTTAACAAAGCATGTCTACGTATGACAGAGACAGTAGCAGCTGCTCTACAGGAAGCTTCCAATGAATCAAATCCACATTGTAAAGTGTGTTTGCCCACCTGTTCAGCTGCATGCAACAGATCCTGCATTTCCTTGAATTCAGACTGTTCAGAATGTGTGCTTATTTTTTGTTTTAATTGAGACATTAGGAATTGCTGATATTTCAGCATGTGAAACTGACAATTTAATGCTCTAATAGCCAGAGTTGCTGAGGTGCATATTTTCTTTCCCCATCTATCTAGAGCTCTGGAATCCCTTTCAGAGGGCACAGGATTTTTAGCCATACAAGCTTTAGCTCCTTTAGGACCCTGGGAAATCAAGAGGTCTGTGCTGGGGTAGTAAAAGGAACTCTCGGAGCCTTTTCTTAGAATCAGAGTAGTCCTGGCCTTCCCAGTGGAAATGTTCCCTCATGGTATGTAAAGTTTCCCCAAAGGAGTAGTCTTCAGGGGGAGATGCTGAGGGAATAGAGTCTTCAGCATCAGAGTCTTCATAAGGTGGAGAAGTGTAATCCTGTTCCTCAGAAGAATCTGAGGAAATTGAAACCTGGTCAGAGGAAGCATAATCCTCCTCTTGTCTTGGTCTTTTATTAGGAGGGGGATGGGAACCCCTGATTAGGGTAATCAAATCTTCAGCCATCTTAAGCATGTGTTTCTTTGGCATGGGGCCTTGAACTGTAGACTGACGTACAGTCTTCTTTGGTTTTAAAGGAGTTTTAAGCTTAGCATAAGATTTAGTGGTGAGTGTAGTCGGTCTGAAGACACCTTCTGCACCCGAAGGTGTTACCACTGCAACGGGGTCTACTTCTGCTCCGGTGTCAGAAGGGCCTAATGAAGATGGCTGCGTCAGCCTAGTAGGCTCTGCTTGAGAATCCACAGCTGTGTGGGGTTCCAATTCTGCAGTCATCAGGGGCTGCATAGGCGCCTCACTGAAAACCGGAGAACCGGCAACAGGCCCAGCTGAGGCCTCGGAGTCTGGCTTGTTCTTAGGCTGCCTGTCCTTATCCTTGCGTTTTTTATGCATGCCAGTCATCGGCTGCTCCAATGGCATGATATAATTAAATTTCCTACCAAAGTAAAGATGTGCGAAGTCAAAACGGCGTTTGATAGTTTGTTTATTAAACCTAGCACAAAACCGACAACTTGTGACATCGTGGTCTGGGCCTAGGCAAGGAATACAATAGGAATGGAAGTCCTTATGAGGTATTTGCTTCCCACAAGAAATGCAATTGTTAACTTTTTCTGACATCGGACTGAGGCAAGAAAAGGTTCCCCAATGAGGTACTTAGCTTTATTGAAGACTTCGGACTGAAATTCGAATTGAAAATCTCAGGTGTCGGCCGACCGGCACTTGAGAACTGCTTCTGCTTCGGGCACCGCGCGGCAAGAAAGACTGAAGAAAATGGCATTGGATTCTTCTTATATACCCCTGGCGCTCTGACGTCACGGAAGAAGTGACAGCAACTGACGCCGAACCAAGACTTTGGAATTCAGGCCGACTGCGGGACCGCCTGCCTGCAGGATAACCCAAGTGTGATGACTGCAGCAGGGTAACACGATGAACATCGTTAGTTCCTGATGTGCACGAGCCTGCCTACACTGTTCCTGCATTGAGATTCATGCAGAATGCTAATTTCCTCATTTGCAGGTGAAAATCATGCAAATGAGGTAAAATAGTGATTCTGCAGGCAGGCAGATCTTCGTGCAGGAATGGTGCAATGTGCAGAACCGTATTCATCTAGTAGCCGAATACAGTTCTGCATACAGCAAAATGGAGATCCAACAGCTCATAGAAGAGCATGTCTTAAGTTAATTAGGCATGCCAGTGGCTAAATATATAGCCATATGAATAAAAATGATAAAAATAACAATTTCTGTGGCCAATTTTGGCCGTTTAAGCACAGAGCTGCGCAATCGAGAGGGGTCCAAAAAAAAAAAAAAGAAAAACAGTTTAAAATAAAAAAATACTGCTTTTGGCCATTATAGTCAATGGCATGGAGACTGTAAACAACAGGAGGCAACACTGTTTGATAAGGGGAAAATCTGTGCTATAGTGCAGAAACTATGGGCTAAGGCAGTAGGGTATGCAAATGAGGGTAATGTTCCTGAATTACAGATTTCTTCTAAGTGTCACACTGCACCTAACTGTGTAGGAGCAATAGTACCATGGTGTAAGAATAGAGAGCATCAGACATGGGGGTGGGGGTGTCATGGTTTCTGTAAGAACATTGGAGCTCCACGCAAATTGGCAGCGTGGAGCTAAGTTTAGCTCAGCAGGGGTGTGTGACTGATAAGTGTGTTCTTGGCCAGGGGAGGGTCAAATGATAGTAAGCATTGTTTACGTTGGCTCCACAGGCATAGAGGGACTTGGGGGAAGAACCCCCTGAGCCTGGACTTGTAGGCAGAAGAAGGCATGACCAGTATGCCCAGGCCTTGGCAAAGAGACATGCATAGCACACACACTGAGACTGTAAGGGCTCAGGGACTGACACCCCTCTCTGACTCTTTCACACAGTAAAATGGATGCCACACACACCACATGACCAGTTACCCACCTGGTATAGGCTGTGTATTGTGTGCATCCAACATATACAGCCCTGAAGCACTGTCATCACCTCTGTTGCAGGCACAAGGTAAGTGTGCTTTCTTAACAATAACTGCATGGAATACTATGTTCTCCTACCATACCTATGGTATTGCAGCATGCATGCAAGGGACTGGGGTGGGCTACTGGGACAGCAGCATACAAGTGACAACTATATAGGACACCAGAAGTGTGTGGCCAACACTGCAATCACCACACTATGCAGTACCCAAGGCAAGTAATACCACAGTAGTATATGTGTGGGGGCCAGGTAACTGGGGGGCAGAGGTCACAGGCATTGGTGGCACTGTGGGAGTGCAATACTCTACCCACATAGATCCACCCAGCAACTTAGCTATAGAAAACCATAAAAAATGTCTGGCACAGGCTAGGCTCACAAATGGCAACAATAATGACACACACCCATCCATACAGAGCTATTCAGTGATAGCACAGCAGGTTCTGCAGTCACAGTAAGGCTTTGAAAGGCAAAATGTCTGACAATCACATGTTTGCCAACCCAGTCTGACCTCATTCTCTGTACTGATATGCCTGTAGTCTAAAACACAGGGCACAATGTAATGGGAAATGGCAACAAAATGTTAAGCAAATATCAGCACAGTCTCTGTAAATGTGTACAATTCAGAGGTGCCCCCCCTACAAAAGCAGTAACATGCAGGGAAGGAACACATTGCAAGGGCTGTCACAATCAACATAATAACCTGTGCCATTACAACACAATTGCTGAATACTCCTACCAATGTGCTATCTGTAGATGTGCACGGGGAACACACACAAATGTCCTCTGATCCCTCTGTGTCTCTGCTGGACAGGGGCTCTGTGTACTGACATGTTGTAACATGGCCTATACTCTCATCTGTGTGGGTGATAAGGGCCTCAGGGGCCTCTACACTACTAATGTCATAATGACCTATCAACCCACATAGACGTGTGTGTCAGGGGTCACCAGATTGATCTTCACTGCTCTGCAACTGATACTGTAAGTTACATTGCCATCCTGCTTATACTACACATATGATGGGCATTTCTGCACAGTAGACTGCACTCAGTACCCACACACACATACCAACAAAACTGTGACAGCAACACATCTGGACAAGGTCATAAGTGAAAGTGGGACAATTGCAAGATGATAGGCATGTGTACTGAATACTGCCCTACCTACTGAGGAGCTGGTAGGGTAAGGTGTCTTGCATTCCCAGGTGTGGAACTTTGATTAAATAATGTTGGTTCCTAGGTTGTAATGTTATTCTTCAAGTCCATGCAACTAACTTGCCATAATAACACCAGTCTATGTAGACTGCATGAAAGTGCTAGACAAGGCCCTGGACCATCTGACCAGAAATATAATATTCAGAGGTATGCCTAGAGCAGAATATTACCTGTCAGGTAGGAAGAATAACACACAAGCAGGGGATGCCTAACCAGTAGACTACCAACTTTCTGGACTGTTTATAAAGCGGTAGCAGTCAAGTGGCCATAACCACACCTGTAAACAGGCCTTATTGGGCAAGAATGTGCATAGTGTGGCTCATAATATTGTTTTGTGCATAATACATTTTGTATTCCTCTGGTAAAGCACTGTGATGATTTCAGGATGTCTGTCAGTAGGGAATGACAAAATAAATTGCAGAGTCAGACCTCACATATATCAGAAAACATGTCTGCTAAAAGAAACCCAGTACCTGTAGGGCAGTTCTGTTTACATTTGGGAGGTATGGTTGTAGCACACAAAATCCTGGACGGGACTATATGTATCTCTGGAATGGAGTCCAACAACACTATGGAGGGTCATAGTAGGCATGCTCCTACACTTAGAAAATCACAGCCCATGTGTACACTCACTATGGAGGGTCATACCTCTCAACCTTTAAGAGCAAGAAATCTGGAGAAAGCCATAAATAAAAGTGAGGCAAAGACCCAGAAATAGGGACAATATTGAATGAATTCTCTTACAAATGTAGAAAGTTGATAGAATAGCAGATTTTGCATTAGCATGAAATTTCTGAAGGATATGGAGTCTGAAACTCAAATGTCTGTCATTATATTTGCATGTCACCTTTAGTGATTTAACGATATGTCTAAAAAAAAAATTTTATGAGAAATGGATCAAAAATATGAGGCCACATTCTGGACGTTTTCACAGTTGAGAGGTATGTGGAGGGTCATACTGGCCATGTTCCCACAGTTAGACAATCACAGCCCATGTTTACATATGGAGGCTCATACTGGACATGCTCCTAGACTAAGATAATTACAGCCCATGAGTACACCCACTATGCAGGGTCACACTAGGCATGCTCCTACACTTGTGTACACCCACCCATTTTCCTTGTTTGGTCAAGGGGTAGTTTCTTTACTCACTAGTGGGAGTAGGGAGTACTGAGCTGCCTGTTTGTCCTCAGAGGAGTGGTTTAAGGCAGTAACTTGTAGTTTATTGGCCATTTTGGGTCATTTCCTGTCTTTTCCAGCCCCCTGCTATAAAGCACATTTTGGCGGGCTTTTCCAGCTATTGAGAACTCAGCACAGCTACTCGTGGTGGCCAGCAGTGTTCCTCTAGCAGCAGAGACCAGAAAAGACTACCTTTCCAGATTTTAAGTATTTTTCTTGGCTTTTTCGACTTATTGTGCCTTTCGACTACTGTTTCTGCTTATTTTATCAAAGTTTGCACTGTTTTTACTGTGTTTATAAGCTAAAACTGTTTACTGCACTTGCTAGTTTAAGTTTTGCCTAAAAGTTAAACTACAGGCTAATACACTCAATTGTACTAGCTTTTGATAGCATTTAATCGAAAATCATAGCATTTATTGTGTTTTCTGCTTTTCTGTAAAAAAAAACTTGAAAAAAAAAAAAAAATATCCTTGCTTTCCATACTTTCCTAACTAGTGTTCCAGAGACCAGATTTTGCTGATCCCTGGGCTTTGTCTTGGTTCCTGTTTTCTCCATTTTCCTTGTTTGGTCAAGGGGTAGTTTCTTTACTCAATAGTGGGAGTAGGGAGTACTGAGCTGCCTGTTTGTCCTCAGAGGAGTGGTTTAAGGCAGTAACTTGTAGTTTATTGGCCATTTTGGGTCATTTCCTGTCTTTTCCAGCCCCCTGCTATAAAGCACGCTTTAGCGCGCATTAGCGCGATTTAGCGCGATTTAGAGCGGAGCTGCCACTGTTGCACACTAGGGCAGCACCGGTTAAGCAGGTTTAAACTATTCGGGCTACCTAAAGTCCACTCTTCAAATTTTCCCTTGAAACTACCTTCCTCGACCTATACTACTGATCTAATCAGCGTATCCTATAACTAAAAAGATCATCTCTACTTGACTCTAAGTAGACTATTCTCTATCTGTTAAACCCAGCACTTGCTCCTACAGTACTTATTACCTTGATAAGGCACTCTTATAGATAGCACCCCAAAAAGGCAACCCCCCATTTCTCGGTCACCCACATCCCCGGAATCTTTTTAAAGTTTTTATCTATCCTTCTAGCATGTCGAGTGATCAGTTGCTAGTGTCCTCTCCTGCTCAGCTGGTGAACCTGGGAATATTGAGGCAATGTTACAATTGCCTCATGTACACAGACAACCCTCTCCTCCTCCCACAAAACACAAATACATGCGAGAGATGCAACTATACGGCCAAACTGGAGGCTGAGCTCTCTCAACATAGGACTGGCAAGACCAGTCAGGAGGAGAAGGTTACCACACACACTATAGACCCAGTCTCACATAGTACCATTACAACCTCAAATCATACACATAAACACACAAAGACATACTCGGAGGCTCTGATCAAAAATCTACCAAAACAGCAGAGGCCACCAAAGCAGACACCCAAACAACCACCACCTCAGAACACAACACCTGCAACACATAGACCTCACAGTCAGAGTGTCAAACAGTCACAGCCCTTAAGGCCAAACACAATGCCAGACACACTAGTCATTGGTGACTCCATAGTCAGACACACTGACGTCCTGCTCACCAGACTGAGTAAGGAGAAGGTCACAGTAAGCTGTCTGTCGGGCGCTAGGATCCGCCACATAACGCAAGCACTCAGGTCTCTCAACAGCAGGTACAAATACGACTCAGTCATTGTCCACGCTGGTGTAAACGACCTGAGACGTACCTCCTTGGACTACATGAAAAGAGACATTGAGGAGCTCTCTGATTATGTAGCCCAGGCAGGTATGACCCTGACCTTGAGCAGTATCCTACCTTCACCAAGAATGATGCCACAATACAGAGATAAGATGATCAGCTTTAACAATTGGCTTAAACACTGGTGTCATTCAAAGGGGATCCAGTATCTGTCTGCCTGGGATGACATGCTGGACAAGCCACGCTGCTTCAAGGGACGGCTTGCACCTGTCACCCTGGGATTCGGATATTGGCAAAGGCTCTTGCCACCCCATAGTGCCTTTTTAGGCAAGGATCAAATTCTAAACCTACCACCCTAGAACACAAAAAGGAAAAAACTAAGGGTAATGCTGCTCAATGCCAGAAGTCTAAATCTCAAAATGCACGCACTCGAGGCCCTTCTCAGTATGGAGAACATCGATGTCTGTGCTGTGACAGAAACCTGGTTCAAGGCTCCTGAGAGCACCCCAGCTATCAGGTTTTACCTCATATCATGCGTTCCGGCCCCAAAATCAGGAAAATACCAAGAAAGGAGGGGGTATCCATATTCATCAAGGACACCCACACCTCAAGACTGGTGGCAACGCATGATGCATCGGAGACCATCCAGGTGCAATTAACCGTAGGCAAGACTGCTCTGCAAATTGTAGCATGTTACAGGCCACCCTCACAAACTCAGGAACCTCACATGGCCTTCCTGAAAACACTAGAGGGATAAATGTATCACCAAACACCATCATACTAGGTGACTTCAATTACCCAAATATAGACTGGGAACACTACTCAAGCCCAAACACCCTAGCCCAAAAGTTCCTGGAATTCATAAACTCAAATGCCATGGAACAACTAGTCACCATCCCCACAAGAGGAGATAACATACTTGATCTCATCATCACGAACATGGGAGCACAATGTTCAACACCGGAAGTATACCCCTCACTGGTGAGATCAGATCACAAACTAATCTCGCTGGAGGTCCTCATCCCACCCCACCTGAAATAAAAAGACCACAGTAAAGAACTTCTCAAAAGCCGACTTCACACTTCTAAAGACTAGTGTGGTCTCCTTTAAGGCCCCCGAGCCGGCGGAAAACAGTACTCAAGCCACTGAATCACTTACAAATGCCTTTTACCAGCACCTGCAGGACTGCATGGATAAGGCAATCCCAAGCAAAACAAAGACTCTTTGTACCAAAGGCAAGCGTCCAGTCTGGTGGACCCCAGCCATAAACAAACTCTACAACAAAAGGAGGAAGCTACTACAAGATAGAGCAAAATCCTTAAAAGGTAAGACACCCTTGATCACTATAAGTAAAAAACTACGAGCTCTCATAAAATCATCCAAAGCAAATTTCGAGAGAAAAATAGCTAAAGACTCAAAAGACAATTATAAGGCCTTCTTTAGCTATGTTAGAAACCTAGGAGGAAACTCCCAGATATGCTCAGAACTAGTTCAAAATGATGTGAAGATTACTGATCCTGCAGACATTGCCAACATACTGGCTGACAGGTTCAGTGCAAACTTCTCCCCTCCCCAAAGGAGAGATATCTATACCAAACGATTGCAGCCCCAAACATCTCAAGCGACCAAGTGAGAAATGCTCTCTCCAAAGCAAAAAACACAGCATCCATGGGACCTGATGGTGTCCCTGGCTGTGTGCTCCACGAACTCAATGAGGAATTAAACCCACAGCTAGGACAGCTGTTTAATCAAAGTCTTACCTCTGGATACGTACCCAGGGAGTGGCGCACTGCAACTGTGGTCCCACTTCACAAAGGCGGTGCCTCCACCGACCCTGGAAATTACCGGCCCATTAGCTTGACAAGCCTTATCTGCAAAGCCATGGAGAGGATCATAATGGACCTCATAAATAAAGACATAAGGAATTTGCAGACCTTGGATCCAACCCAGTTTGGCTTTGTCAAAGGCAGATCATGCCTTTTAAACTTGGTTGACTTTTTCGAAACAGTCACCAAAGCCATTGATGAGGGAAAGGCAGTCCATACAGCCTACCTCGATCTGGCTAAGGCCTTCGATACAATACCCCACTCGGGTATCATTGAAAAACTCATCAGCTTAAATGTTAACCCATACATCACAAGATGGGTTGCAAACTGGCTGAGTGACAGAACCCACAGGGTCAGAGTTGCTGGCGCCATGTCAGACTCAAAGCCTGTCACAAGTGGTGTCCCACAGGGCTCAGTCCTGGGCCCACTCTTGTTTGGCATCTACTTTTCCGAAGTACAAGCAAACACAGGAGGGTTATGGCTGACAAAGTTTGCAGATGACTGCAAACTGGGCGCCATAGTAGAAAACACATCTAACACAGATATCCTTCAGAAGGGTCTCACACAAACGGATAACTGGTGCCAGAGCCACGGCCTAAAGTTAAATGCCAAAAAATGCATAGTCATACCCTTCGGGAAAAACAAGGTTACCCTAGCTACCAAATAGGTGGCAATCCACTGAGCACAGAAGAAGTTATCAGGGACCTGGGGACCCAGGTTGATAGTAGTCTGTCATTCGACACCCATGTAGCTAAAGTAGTTAGGAAGACCTTCTACATTGCCCACCTTATCATGAAGGGATTCTCATCTAGATCAAGGGAGGATATAGTCTCCTTTACTCATCACTCATCAGACCAATGATTGAGTACAATGCCCCATTCGGAATGTATCTGACCCGACACTTGCAGCAGCTGGAGAGGCCACAAAGTTCCTCACCAAAAGGATAAAGGGTCTCAAAAATCTATCCTATGCTGCCCGACTGAAAGAACTCCAGCTCTATTCAGTCGCTTACGCTTGCTCAGAGGTGACCTTTGCCTAACATACAAGGCCATGTCAAACCCAGATTTGATGAATATGCTCCACCTCAAAAAATCTAGATCCATCAGAGCCACAAGGCGGAGACTTAAACCTTGACACGGCTATTAATAGGACGTGCTGGAGGGATAGATTCATCACCCAAAGACTCCCTATGCTGTGGAACAAAATCCCGGTACATGTGAGGCAGAGCACCTCGCTGGCCTTGTTCAAGAGAAATCTTGACCAATGGATGGGAGATCGCAGATATACCCCAGGGATTACCTCAGTGTCACTGCTCGACAGAGGCACAGCAAAATAATGGGTATAGTTCCCCATACTAAAGGGGTGGCGTAAGCCACAAAATGATGGGCTAGGCTTGTAAATGCCCTCGGGCAGATAGCCTAGTATGAACCTATGAACCTATGAACCTATTATACTTAGATAATCACCATGTGTAAACCAAGATCACCTTCCACAACTGTATTGTGCCTATATGCCACTACACACAGACAGCTATGCATGGCTGACCTGTCTCTCCCAACACCTATCACACAGCCATATTGTCAGCTATCTCTAGGGGGCGCATATATCATAGGTCTGCAACTGGTGAGTGTGATACACATGCATATGTAAGGGCAACTCATAAAAATATATCAATCGTACAGTGGCAGAGAGGGAGGGGCATAAACACACACACACACACACACACACACACACACACACAGTCATAGACAGATACAGATACAATGAAAGACATAGAGGTTTATAGATTAGCACTCAGCTACCTGCCCTTGCAAGCCATTTTAAGCCTAGCCAATTATCCCTTGTGAGATTCCAACCCTGTACCTTGCGTTTGTAAGGCAAACACCTTAACCATTAGGCCACCCTCCCAACCTGTTTTATCGTCCTGCTGCAGATATTTGCACACCTTGTGTTACTACTGCCATGTCCCACTATGAAGGTGAGTCCCATTGCCTAAGCAATGCTGGTATGAATGACCTGAGACGTACCTCCTCGGATTACATGAAAAGAGACATAGAGGAGCTCTCTGATCATGTGGCCCAGGCCGGTATGACCCTGACCTTGAGTAGCATCTTACCCTCACCAAGAATGATACCACAGTATAAAGACAAAATGATCAATTTCAACAATTGGCTAAAGTATTGGTGTCACTCAAAGGGGATCCAGTGTCTGTCATCCTGGGATGACATGCTTGACAAGCCACGTTGCTTCACTAGGGATGGCTTGCACCTGTCACCCCTGGGTTTTCGAATACTGGCCAAGGCTCTTGCCACCCCCATAGTGACTTTTTTAGCAAGGCTCAAAAGACAAACCCACCTCCTTAGACAACACAAGGAAAAAGAAACTAAGGGTAATGCTGCTCAACGCCAGAGGTCTAAACCTCAAGATGCACTTTTCGAGGCTCTCCGCAGTATGGAGAATATCAATATATGTGCAGTAACAGAAACCTGGTTCAAGGCTCCCAAGAGCACCCCAGCACTACCAGGCTATACCTCATACCATGCTTTTCGGCCCCAAAACTTGGACCGAACCACAAGAAGAGGGGGATTATCCATATTCATCAAAGATACCCATACCTCCAGGCTAGTGGCACTGCACGAAGCATCTGAGACCATCCATGTGCAACTAACAGTGGGCAAAACTGCCTTCCAGTTTGTAGCCTGCTACAGACCACCCTCCCAAACTCAGGAACCCCACTCGGCTTTCCTGAAGACACTGGAGAATATGAAGGTCTCTCCAAACACCATTATATTGGGTGACTTTAACTACCCAAACATAGACTGGGAGCACTACTCAAGCCCCAACACCCTAGCCCAAAGGTTCCTAGAATTTATAAACTCAAATGCTATGGAACAACTGGTCACCACTTGGACCTGATCATCACCAACATGGGAACTCTATGTTCCATACCAGAGGTATACCCCTCATTGGTAAGATCTGACCATAAAATAATCACTATGGACATACATATCCCGTCCCCACCCCCAGCAAAGGAAACCATGGTCAAAAACTTCTCAAAAGCAAACTTCCCACTTCTCAAAACTGAGGTGGAATCCTTCAAAGCCCCAAGGCCAGTGGAAAATATGGCCCAAACCGCAGAATCCTTTACAAACGCATTCTATGGATACCTACAGGAATGCATGGATTGCGCTATCCCAAATAAAACCAAGACACACTCCTCCAAAGGCAGGAGACCTGTCTGGTGGACCCCAGCCATAAATAAGCTGTACAACAGAAGGAGGAAACTACTACATGATAAAGCAAAATCCCTGAAAGGGAAGGCAACTCTGATCAGTACTAGCAAGAAACTACGATCCCTCATAAAATCATCTAAGGCTAGCTTTGAAAGAAAAATTTCACACGACGCTAAAGATAATCACAAGGCTTTCTTTAGTTATGTCAGAAACCTGGGTGGAAACTCCCAGATATGCTCAGAGTTAGTGCAAAATGACAAAAATACACTGAACCCATAGACATTGCCAACATCCTGGCAGACAGGTTCAGTGCAAACTCCCCCCTCCCCCCAAATGAGCAAATGACTATCCCAACAGAGTGTAGCCTCCCTGACATCACAGATGCACAGGTGAGAGCTGCCCTCTCCAAAGCAATAAACACAGCATCAATGGGACCGGATGGTGATCCGGGCTGCATTTTACATGAACTCCAAGAAGAACTGAACCCTCACTTAAAATCACTGTTCAAGTCTCAGCCTTACAACATTATATGTACCCAAAGAATGGCGTACAGCAACAGTGGTCCCACTCCATAAAAGTAGTGCCACAACGGACCTCGGAAACTATCACTCTATAAGCCTAACTAGCCTGGTCTGCAAAGCTATGGAGCGTATCATCATGGAACATGGAAGGGCAGATCTTGCCTCTTGAACCTGGTCAAATTCTTTGAAACAGTCACCAAGACCATAGACGAAGGGAAGGTAGTCCACACAGCCTACCTTGAACTTGCAAAAGCCTTCGACACAATACCCCACTCAGACATCATAAATAAGCTCACCAGCTTAAATATCAACCCCTATGTCACAAGATGGGTTGCAAACTGGCTTAGGGATAGAACCCACATGGTCAGAATTGCAGGTGCCATGTCAGACTCTAAACCAGTTACAAGTGGCATCCCACAAGGCTCAGTCCTGGGACCTCTCTTGTTCGGTATATATTTCACTGAGGTACAGGCTAACACAGGAGGACTATGGCTGACAAAGTTTGCAGATGACTGCAAACTGGGGGCCATAATCGACTCACTGGCTGACAGAAGCATCCTCCAAAAAGGTCTCACAGAGACGGAAAACTGGGGCCAGAGCCATGGCCTAAAGCTAAATGCCAAAAAGTGCATAGTCATCCCCTTTGGGAAAAACAAAGTGCCCACAAATTACTACATAGGTGGTAATCCATTAAGTACGGAAGAAGTAATTAGGGATTTGGGGACCCATGTAGATTGCAATTTCTCCTTTGACAATCACATTGCCAAAGCGGTTAGAAAGACATTCTATATAGCCCACCTTATCATGAAGGGGTTCACATCTAGATCAAGAGAGGTCATTGTGCCCCTCTACTCATCACTCATCATGCCCATAATTGAATACAATGCTCCATTTGGGATGCACCTTACCCGACACCTGCTACAACTAGAAAGACCCCAAAAGTACCTCACCAAGAGGATCAAGGGACTCAAACAGATGCCCTACACAGTTAGGCTAAAGAAACTCCAGCTCTACTCAGTAGCTTACTGCCTACTCAGAGGCGATCTGTGCCTGACGTATAAAGCCATGTCCAACCCAGAATTAATGGACATGCTCCACCTCAAGAAATCCAAATCCATCAGAAATACATGCTCCAGTGACTTAAACCTCAGCACAGAAATAAATAGAACATGCTGGAGGGACAGATTCATATCCTAGAGGCTCCCCTCACTCTGGAACAAAATCCCAATCCATGTCAGACAGAGCCCCTCAATGACCCTCTTCAAGAAGAATCTTGACGTTTGGATGGAAGATCATAAATTTACCCCTGGGATCTCTTCTGTGTCACTGCTAGACAGAGGCATGGTAAACTAACCTTAAATGGGCTATCTTCTGTGACCTACTATACAGAGGCACAGTCAACTATTCTAAGAAGGGTGGCGAAAGCCAAACACACTCTGGCTAGGCCTGTAAATGCCCTAGGGCAGATAGCCTGGTATCAACCTATGAACCTATGACATCACCTACTGTTGTGTGAGTATTTGCAGGTGACAGTTTTTTGAAACCTTGGCCGGCAAAACAACACTGGCCATTGCCAAAGTTTATAGTGCCATCTGATGACACTCACCTTGGAAGTAAATTCAGATTCCTTAGTAACCCAGTAAGCTGTATGGCACTTATAAATGTGTAATACTGTAGTACAGATAACTAGATAGGTAGGAGTTCTAATCCCAGCACTGACTACTGTGTGTGTTTGTATGTGTGCGTGTGAGAGAGAGAGAGAGAGAGAGAGAGAGAGAGAGAAGCATATCTTCTGCATAGGTGTTTTGACAATAACATTTTGGGACCAGTGGAGGGCAGTATGGTACTCATGTCCTCACTTACAAGGCTCTGTGATGATACTCAGTTTAGAAACTACCTCAGACTATGTGTAGTGCAACAAGCTCCATGGCACATGTAGTAACTGTGTAATACTGTAGTACAAGCAACTAGATAAGTAGGGTTCTACTCCTAGCACTGGCATCTGTGCGTGTGTTTGTGAGTGAGAGAGAGAGAGACAGAAAAGCATATATTCTGCATAAGCGTTTTGACAATAAGATGTGGAGGGCAGTATGGTACTCATTTCCCCAATTTACAAGGCTGTGTAATGACACTCATTTTAGAAGCTACCTCAGTCTGTAACTCAGTAAGCTCTGTGGTGTGTGTAGTAACTGCAAAATACTGTATTACAAGTAGCTTGATAGGTAGTGTTGTAATTCCAGTGCTGGAAAGTGTGTGTGTGTGTGTGTGTGTGTGTGTGTGTGTGTGTGTGTGTGTGTGTGTGTGTGTGTGTGTGTGTGTGTGTGTGTGTGTGTGTGTGTGTGTATGTGTGTGTGTGTGTGTGTGTGTGTGTGTGTGTGTGTGTGTGTTGCTTGAGAATCATATCCTCTGTGTCAATACCATTCATATGTGTATCCCATCCATGCTTTTGCCACCTCCCGATAGCATTACTTTATTTAGCATCTTACTGGCATCTGTCTCCCATGCACTATGTTACACCACTGCACAGGCCATTGCAGTCATCTGTACAGATGTCTACACAATATTTGATAGTTGGCAATCCATATGTAGTCTGTGTCCCCCAACAATGATCATGCATGTGATATTGATGGAAAATAGGTCACAATTATTGTACCCACACACATGCTAGCATCAGATATCATACATGATGGAGACCTCATGTTGACATCATGTGTGTTACCCTGTCACTTGTCCAGGCTTGTAGGAGCAATACATAACCACAGTCACTATTCCTGGTGGGTTATGTCACTATCCATAAAGGTTGTCACAACATTAGGTGTTGTAACAGGTACTGGGTTATGTCCCATCCATTCCATGTATATGGACCATGTCATGTGTATGTAACAGTATACTACATTAAAGTGGATGTCTTGTTTTAAGAATCTGTCCATTAACAACTATTTTTGTGTTACTGTATGCACATCCAATGTGTCAGTCTTTACTGTGTGCATGCTAAGGATATCCCAGTTTCTCTACCTCTTCCACTCTGTGAACTGCAGAATACATAACACAAACCTGTCATACACAGTGCCATGCATGTCCTCATCAACCGCATCAGGCTTGAGTGTATTTGAAAGAAATGACAGGGCCAACAGGTGCTCACATGTGCATCTGTTGTGGTAAATAATGTGACAAAGCTTGTGAGGGACCTACTGACAGTACTCCAAAACCTGTTCCAAATGTATGGGCCTGCCTGTGTTACTACACTACACCGAGGTGACATGTCTGATGTCTACCTGTCTGTGACAAAGGGTATGTATGGCAGATCACACTGTATGACAACAGTGTTCATCAAACACTGTTACACGCATACACATCTATTAAACATGCATATAAAGGTGTACCTTGGCTACGAAATGGTCAGTGTATGTCCACTCAGCCACACTCCAAGCTGGTATTGTCTGCAGGGTCACAGCCTGCAGACACACAGACACCTGGAAAACAAACAGAATACAGCATGTCAGACTACATTCAGGCACTGGTACTAACAGCAATAATGCATCATGGCTAATAAGGTACACACACCTCTGCATGTAACCATAACAAATGCAATCAGACAGCAGTTTAAACAAAATTACATATCTACAGTGTATGATATTCACCCTAAGCATCAGACCCATATTAGCCTGTCCCTGTATTGATGGTATGGATGACAGGGATGTGGCACAGGTATCATCATATGCACAGGGTGTTGTGTGGGTGTGCCAGAGGCCTAGACTACGCCATACGGTTGACATCCACTTGTGTGTGCGTTTGTACTGCTATTTTATACATGGGCTGTGTAGAGGTGCTGTGTGTGTCTGGAGATGACTCACCTGTGATACAGATTTTTGTGTGTGTATGTATGCCAAAGTCATGCCATGTCTTTTTTTTTAATTTTTTTGGGTGGCGAAAGCCAGGGTACCTTTTTGGCTAAGCATATATAGGCTCTATGGCCAATAGCCTAGTACCTACCTATGAACCTATATGGCTGCCCTACACAGGGGTATGTTGGACAGCTGTGGACCATACAAGGCAGAGTGTCCAGTTCATTGTCTCTGGCCACATACACCTGAACTGGCCCTGCCAGGGGTCTCACTGGCACCACCAGGTCTAAGGCTAGATGCAGTACTGCTCCTTGATTGGAACTGCATCTTTGATGGGACCAGCCAGGACCATGTCCTCATAACCTGCTCTGGTGTGCTGTTGACAGTATCCCCCCTTCAGTGGTACTGGTGTCACTGCCACTATGGGAATGTGAATGTGCATGACCCTGTAGACTCTCAGCTGATGTTGCTGCTGACCTACTTCCACATGGCCGATGGTCATCTCCCGCCACACACTCTAGCACAGATGTGACACGGTCGAGGACTGACAAGGTCTCACCCCACAATCTATCCATGACCTCAGTTTGTTGGCATGTGGCCTCAACAAGGTCATGGATTTCACCATGTAAACCAAAAATACATGAATCCAACACCCTGAGTAGTTGTCTGGTGTTGTGTTCATTATGTGCCTGTGCATCCATCACAGCCCAGAACATCCATTGGGTGACACCTGCTGTGGCACTTACAACAGTGGCTCGATGAGCAGGAGACCTCCTGTGAGCACCCCTGTCCATTTGCCTGTGTGGGAGCTTGCCAACACTTTGTCTATGGCCAGTGTGTACACTCACACCTGCCATAGTCTCCATACTAGGCTGCTCCATGCCACCACCTGACAACTGTCCATCATCTGTGGGTGCTAGGGATGGGGCATGTGTGGGCATTGTGACTATGTGCGGTGACAGTGTGTATGAGTGAGGGATGCCAACTGATGGCACAGATTCAACCCCAGACAACACCACCTGTGCCTACATATTAAATCCTTAAAAGGTAAGACACCCTTGATCACTATAAGTAAAAAACTACGAGCTCTCATAAAATCATCCAAAGCAAATTTCGAGAGAAAAATAGCTAAAGACTCAAAAGACAATTATAAGGCCTTCTTTAGCTATGTTAGAAACCTAGGAGGAAACTCCCAGATATGCTCAGAACTAGTTCAAAATGATGTGAAGATTACTGATCCTGCAGACATTGCCAACATACTGGCTGACAGGTTCAGTGCAAACTTCTCCCCTCTCCTCCCCAAAAGGAGAGATATCTATACCAAACGATTGCAGCCCCCAAACATCTCCAGCGCCCAAGTGAGAACTGCTCTCCAAAGCAAAAACACAGCATCCATGGGACCTGATGGTGTCCCTGGCTGTGTGCTCCACGAACTCAATGAGGAATTAAACCCACAGCTAGGACAGCTGTTTAATCAAAGTCTTACCTCTGGATACGCACTCCAGGAGTGGCGCACTGCAACTGTGGTCCCACTTCACAAAGGCGGTGCCTCCACCGACCCTGGAAATTACCGCCCATTAGCTTGACAAGCCTTATCTGCAAAGCCATGGAGAGGATCATAATGGACCTCATAAATAAAGACATAGGGAATTTGCAGACCTTGGATCCAACCCAGTTTGGCTTTGTCAAAGGCAGATCATGCCTTTTAAACTTGGTTGACTTTTTCAAACAGTCACCAAAGCCATTGATGAGGGAAAGGCAGTCCATACAGCCTACCTCGATCTGGCTAAGGCCTTCGATACAATACCCCACTCGGGTATCATTGAAAAACTCATCAGCTTAAATGTTAACCCATACATCACAAGATGGGTTGCAAACTGGCTGAGTGACAGAACCCACAGGGTCAGAGTTGCTGGCGCCATGTCAGACTCAAAGCCTGTCACAAGTGGTGTCCCACAGGGCTCAGTCCTGGGCCCACTCTTGTTTGGCATCTACTTTTCCGGTACAAGCAAACACAGGAGGGTTATGGCTGACAAAGTTTGCAGATGACTGCAAACTGGGCGCCATAGTAGAAAACACATCTAACACAGATATCCTTCAGAAGGGTCTCACACAAACGGATAACTGGTGCCAGAGCCACGGCCTAAAGTTAAATGCCAAAAAATGCATAGTCATACCCTTCGGGAAAAACAAGGTTACCCCTAGCTACCAAATAGGTGGCAATCCACTGAGCACAGAAGAAGTTATCAGGGACCTGGGGACCCAGGTTGATAGTAGTCTGTCATTCGACACCCATGTAGCTAAAGTAGTTAGGAAGACCTTCTACATTGCCCACCTTATCATGAAGGGATTCTCATCTAGATCAAGGGAGGTTATAGTCTCCCTTTACTCATCACTCATCAGACCAATGATTGAGTACAATGCCCCATTCGGAATGTATCTGACCCGACACTTGCAGCAGCTGGAGAGGCCACAAAGTTCCTCACCAAAAGGATAAAGGGTCTCAAAATCTATCCTATGCTGCCCGACTGAAAGAACTCCAGCTCTATTCAGTCGCACGCTTGCTCAGAGGTGACCTTTGCCTAACATACAAGGCCATGTCAAACCCAGATTTGATGAATATGCTCCACCTCAAAAATCTAGATCCATCAGAGCCACAAGGCGGAGACTTAAACCTTGACACGGCTATTAATAGGACGTGCTGGAGGGATAGATTCATCACCCAAAGACTCCCTATGCTGTGGAACAAAATCCCGGTACATGTGAGGCAGAGCACCTCGCTGGCCTTGTTCAAGAGAAATCTTGACCAATGGATGGGAGATCGCAGATATACCCCAGGGATTACCTCAGTGTCACTGCTCGACAGAGGCACAGCAAAATAATGGGTATAGTTCCCCATACTAAAGGGGTGGCGTAAGCCACAAAATGATGGGCTAGGCTTGTAAATGCCCTCGGGCAGATAGCCTAGTATGAACCTATGAACCTATGAACCTATTATACTTAGATAATCACCATGTGTAAACCAAGATCACCTTCCACAACTGTATTGTGCCTATATGCCACTACACACAGACAGCTATGCATGGCTGACCTGTCTCTCCCAACACCTATCACACAGCCATATTGTCAGCTATCTCTAGGGGGCGCATATATCATAGGTCTGCAACTGGTGAGTGTGATACACATGCATATGTAAGGGCAACTCATAAAAATATATCAATCGTACAGTGGCAGAGAGGGAGGGGCATAAACACACACACACACACACACACACACACACACACACACACACACACAGTCATAGACAGATACAGATACAATGAAAGACATAGAGGTTTATAGATTAGCACTCAGCTACCTGCCCTTGCAAGCCATTTTAAGCCTAGCCAATTATCCCTTGTGAGATTCCAACCCTGTACCTTGCGTTTGTAAGGCAAACACCTTAACCATTAGGCCACCCTCCCAACCTGTTTTATCGTCCTGCTGCAGATATTTGCACACCTTGTGTTACTACTGCCATGTCCCACTATGAAGGTGAGTCCCATTGCCTAAGCAATGCTGGTATGAATGACCTGAGACGTACCTCCTCGGATTACATGAAAAGAGACATAGAGGAGCTCTCTGATCATGTGGCCCAGGCCGGTATGACCCTGACCTTGAGTAGCATCTTACCCTCACCAAGAATGATACCACAGTATAAAGACAAAATGATCAATTTCAACAATTGGCTAAAGTATTGGTGTCACTCAAAGGGGATCCAGTGTCTGTCATCCTGGGATGACATGCTTGACAAGCCACGTTGCTTCACTAGGGATGGCTTGCACCTGTCACCCCTGGGTTTTCGAATACTGGCCAAGGCTCTTGCCACCCCCATAGTGACTTTTTTAGCAAGGCTCAAAAGACAAACCCACCTCCTTAGACAACACAAGGAAAAAGAAACTAAGGGTAATGCTGCTCAACGCCAGAGGTCTAAACCTCAAGATGCACGCACTCGAGGCTCTCCGCAGTATGGAGAATATCAATATATGTGCAGTAACAGAAACCTGGTTCAAGGCTCCCAAGAGCACCCCAGCACTACCAGGCTATACCTCATACCATGCTTTTCGGCCCCAAAACTTGGACCGAACCACAAGAAGAGGGGGATTATCCATATTCATCAAAGATACCCATACCTCCAGGCTAGTGGCACTGCACGAAGCATCTGAGACCATCCATGTGCAACTAACAGTGGGCAAAACTGCCTTCCAGTTTGTAGCCTGCTACAGACCACCCTCCCAAACTCAGGAACCCCACTCGGCTTTCCTGAAGACACTGGAGAATATGAAGGTCTCTCCAAACACCATTATATTGGGTGACTTTAACTACCCAAACATAGACTGGGAGCACTACTCAAGCCCCAACACCCTAGCCCAAAGGTTCCTAGAATTTATAAACTCAAATGCTATGGAACAACTGGTCACCACTTGGACCTGATCATCACCAACATGGGAACTCTATGTTCCATACCAGAGGTATACCCCTCATTGGTAAGATCTGACCATAAAATAATCACTATGGACATACATATCCCGTCCCCACCCCAGCAAAGGAAACCATGGTCAAAAACTTCTCAAAAGCAAACTTCCCACTTCTCAAAACTGAGGTGGAATCCTTCAAAGCCCCAAGGCCAGTGGAAAATATGGCCCAAACCGCAGAATCCTTTACAAACGCATTCTATGGATACCTACAGGAATGCATGGATTGCGCTATCCCAAATAAAACCAAGACACACTCCTCCAAAGGCAGGAGACCTGTCTGGTGGACCCCAGCCATAAATAAGCTGTACAACAGAAGGAGGAAACTACTACATGATAAAGCAAAATCCCTGAAAGGGAAGGCAACTCTGATCAGTACTAGCAAGAAACTACGATCCCTCATAAAATCATCTAAGGCTAGCTTTGAAAGAAAAATTTCACACGACGCTAAAGATAATCACAAGGCTTTCTTTAGTTATGTCAGAAACCTGGGTGGAAACTCCCAGATATGCTCAGAGTTAGTGCAAAATGACAAAAAATACACTGAACCCATAGACATTGCCAACATCCTGGCAGACAGGTTCAGTGCAAACTCCCCCCTCCCCCCAAATGAGCAAATGACTATCCCAACAGAGTGTAGCCTCCCTGACATCACAGATGCACAGGTGAGAGCTGCCCTCTCCAAAGCAATAAACACAGCATCAATGGGACCGGATGGTGATCCGGGCTGCATTTTACATGAACTCCAAGAAGAACTGAACCCTCACTTAAAATCACTGTTCAAGTCTCAGCCTTACAACATTATATGTACCCAAAGAATGGCGTACAGCAACAGTGGTCCCACTCCATAAAAGTAGTGCCACAACGGACCTCGGAAACTATCACTCTATAAGCCTAACTAGCCTGGTCTGCAAAGCTATGGAGCGTATCATCATGGAACATGGAAGGGCAGATCTTGCCTCTTGAACCTGGTCAAATTCTTTGAAACAGTCACCAAGACCATAGATAAGGGAAGGTAGTCCACACAGCCTACCTTGAACTTGCAAAAGCCTTCGACACAATACCCCACTCAGACATCATAAATAAGCTCACCAGCTTAAATATCAACCCCTATGTCACAAGATGGGTTGCAAACTGGCTTAGGGATAGAACCCACATGGTCAGAATTGCAGGTGCCATGTCAGACTCTAAACCAGTTACAAGTGGCATCCCACAAGGCTCAGTCCTGGGACCTCTCTTGTTCGGTAT
Organism: Protopterus annectens; assembly: GCF_019279795.1. Lineage (NCBI taxonomy): Eukaryota > Metazoa > Chordata > Ceratodontiformes > Protopteridae > Protopterus > Protopterus annectens. Next base: position 1,528,854,023 of record NC_056728.1, on the reverse strand, counting down.
ATATTTCACTGAGGTACAGGCTAACACAGGAGGACTATGGCTGACAAAGTTTGCAGATGACTGCAAACTGGGGGCCATAATCGACTCACTGGCTGACAGAAGCATCCTCCAAAAAGGTCTCACAGAGACGGAAAACTGGGGCCAGAGCCATGGCCTAAAGCTAAATGCCAAAAAGTGCATAGTCATCCCCTTTGGGAAAAACAAAGTGCCCACAAATTACTACATAGGTGGTAATCCATTAAGTACGGAAGAAGTAATTAGGGATTTGGGGACCCATGTAGATTGCAATTTCTCCTTTGACAATCACATTGCCAAAGCGGTTAGAAAGACATTCTATATAGCCCACCTTATCATGAAGGGGTTCACATCTAGATCAAGAGAGGTCATTGTGCCCCTCTACTCATCACTCATCATGCCCATAATTGAATACAATGCTCCATTTGGGATGCACCTTACCCGACACCTGCTACAACTAGAAAGACCCCAAAAGTACCTCACCAAGAGGATCAAGGGACTCAAACAGATGCCCTACACAGTTAGGCTAAAGAAACTCCAGCTCTACTCAGTAGCTTACTGCCTACTCAGAGGCGATCTGTGCCTGACGATAAAGCCATGTCCAACCCAGAATTAATGGACATGCTCCACCTCAAGAAATCCAAATCCATCAGAAATACATGCTCCAGTGACTTAAACCTCAGCACAGAAATAAATAGAACATGCTGGAGGGACAGATTCATATCCTAGAGGCTCCCCTCACTCTGGAACAAAATCCCAATCCATGTCAGACAGAGCCCCTCAATGACCCTCTTCAAGAAGAATCTTGACGCTTGGATGGAAGATCATAAATTTACCCCTGGGATCTCTTCTGTGTCACTGCTAGACAGAGGCATGGTAAACTAACCTTAAATGGGCTATCTTCTGTGACCTACTATACAGAGGCACAGTCAACTATTCTAAGAAGGGTGGCGAAAGCCAAACACACTCTGGCTAGGCCTGTAAATGCCCTAGGGCAGATAGCCTGGTATCAACCTATGAACCTATGACATCACCTACTGTTGTGTGAGTATTTGCAGGTGACAGTTTTTTGAAACCTTGGCCGGCAAAACAACACTGGCCATTGCCAAAGTTTATAGTGCCATCTGATGACACTCACCTTGGAAGTAAATTCAGATTCCTTAGTAACCCAGTAAGCTGTATGGCACTTATAAATGTGTAATACTGTAGTACAGATAACTAGATAGGAGTTCTAATTCCAGCACTGGTGTGTGTGTGTGTTTGAGAGAGAGAGAGAGAGAGAGCGAAAGAGAAAAGCATATCTCCTGCATAGGTGTTTTGACAATAACATTTTGGGACCAGTGGAGGGCAGTATGGTACTCATGTCCTCACTTACAAGGCTCTGTGATGATACTCAGTTTAGAAACTACCTCAGACTATGTGTAGTGCAACAAGCTCCATGGCACATGTAGTAACTGTGTAATACTGTAGTACAAGCAACTAGATAAGTAGGGTTCTACTCCTAGCACTGGCATCTGTGCGTGTGTTTGTGAGTGAGAGAGAGAGACAGAAAAGCATATATTCTGCATAAGCGTTTTGACAATAAGATGTGGAGGGCAGTATGGTACTCATTTCCCCAATTTACAAGGCTGTGTAATGACACTCATTTTAGAAGCTACCTCAGTCTGTAACTCAGTAAGCTCTGTGGTGTGTGTAGTAACTGCAAAATACTGTATTACAAGTAGCTTGATAGGTAGTGTTGTAATTCCAGTGCTGGAAAGTGTGTGTGTGTGTGTGTGTGTGTGTGTGTGTGTGTGTGTGTGTGTGTGTGTGTGTGTGTGTGTGTGTGTGTGTGTGTGTGTGTGTGTGTGTGTGTGTGTGTGTGTGTCTGTGTGTGTGTGTTGCGTTTGAGAATCATATCCTCTGTGTCAATACCATTCATATGTGTATCCCATCCATGCTTTTTGCCACCTCCCGATAGCATTACTTTATTTAGCATCTTACTGGCATCTGTCTCCCATGCACTATGTTACACCACTGCACAGGCCATTGCAGTCATCTGTACAGATGTCTACACAATATTTGATAGTTGGCAATCCATATGTAGTCTGTGTCCCCCAACAATGATCATGCATGTGATATTGATGGAAAATAGGTCACAATTATTGTACCCACACACATGCTAGCATCAGATATCATACATGATGGAGACCTCATGTTGACATCATGTGTGTTACCCTGTCACTTGTCCAGGCTTGTAGGAGCAATACATAACCACAGTCACTATTCCTGGTGGGTTATGTCACTATCCATAAAGGTTGTCACAACATTAGGTGTTGTAACAGGTACTGGGTTATGTCCCATCCATTCCATGTATATGGACCATGTCATGTGTATGTAACAGTATACTACATTAAAGTGGATGTCTTGTTTTAAGAATCTGTCCATTAACAACTATTTTGTGTTACTGTATGCACATCCAATGTGTCAGTCTTTACTGTGTGCATGCTAAGGATATCCCAGTTTCTCTACCTCTTCCACTCTGTGAACTGCAGAATACATAACACAAACCTGTCATACACAGTGCCATGCATGTCCTCATCAACCGCATCAGGCTTGAGTGTATTTGAAAGAAATGACAGGGCCAACAGGTGCTCACATGTGCATCTGTTGTGGTAAATAATGTGACAAAGCTTGTGAGGGACCTACTGACAGTACTCCAAAACCTGTTCCAAATGTATGGGCCTGCCTGTGTTACTACACTACACCGAGGTGACATGTCTGATGTCTACCTGTCTGTGACAAAGGGTATGTATGGCAGATCACACTGTATGACAACAGTGTTCATCAAACACTGTTACACGCATACACATCTATTAAACATGCATATAAAGGTGTACCTTGGCTACGAAATGGTCAGTGTATGTCCACTCAGCCACACTCCAAGCTGGTATTGTCTGCAGGGTCACAGCCTGCAGACACACAGACACCTGGAAAACAAACAGAATACAGCATGTCAGACTACATTCAGGCACTGGTACTAACAGCAATAATGCATCATGGCTAATAAGGTACACACACCTCTGCATGTAACCATAACAAATGCAATCAGACAGCAGTTTAAACAAAATTACATATCTACAGTGTATGATATTCACCCTAAGCATCAGACCCATATTAGCCTGTCCCTGTATTGATGGTATGGATGACAGGGATGTGGCACAGGTATCATCATATGCACAGGGTGTTGTGTGGGTGTGCCAGAGGCCTAGACTACGCCATACGGTTGACATCCACTTGTGTGTGCGTTTGTACTGCTATTTTATACATGGGCTGTGTAGAGGTGCTGTGTGTGTCTGGAGATGACTCACCTGTGATACAGATTTTTGTGTGTGTATGTATGCCAAAGTCATGCCATGTCTTTTTTAATTTTTGGGTGGCAGCCAGGGTACCTTTTGGCTAAGCATATATAGGCTCTATGGCCAATAGCCTAGTACCTACCTATGAACCTATATGGCTGCCCTACACAGGGTATGTTGGACAGCTGTGGACCATACAAGGCAGAGTGTCCAGTTCATTGTCTCTGGCCACATACACCTGAACTGGCCCTGCCAGGGGTCTCACTGGCACCACCAGGTCTAAGGCTAGATGCAGTACTGCTCCTTGATTGGAACTGCATCTTTGATGGGACCAGCCAGGACCATGTCCTCATAACCTGCTCTGGTGTGCTGTTGACAGTATCCCCCCTTCAGTGGTACTGGTGTCACTGCCACTATGGGAATGTGAATGTGCATGACCCTGTAGACTCTCAGCTGATGTTGCTGCTGACCTACTTCCACATGGCCGATGGTCATCTCCCGCCACACACTCTAGCACAGATGTGACACGGTCGAGGACTGACAAGGTCTCACCCCACAATCTATCCATGACCTCAGTTTGTTGGCATGTGGCCTCAACAAGGTCATGGATTTCACCATGTAAACCAAAAATACATGAATCCAACACCCTGAGTAGTTGTCTGGTGTTGTGTTCATTATGTGCCTGTGCATCCATCACAGCCCAGAACATCCATTGGGTGACACCTGCTGTGGCACTTACAACAGTGGCTCGATGAGCAGGAGACCTCCTGTGAGCACCCCTGTCCATTTGCCTGTGTGGGAGCTTGCCAACACTTTGTCTATGGCCAGTGTGTACACTCACACCTGCCATAGTCTCCATACTAGGCTGCTCCATGCCACCACCTGACAACTGTCCATCATCTGTGGGTGCTAGGGATGGGGCATGTGTGGGCATTGTGACTATGTGCGGTGACAGTGTGTATGAGTGAGGGATGCCAACTGATGGCACAGATTCAACCCCAGACAACACCACCTGTGCCTACATATTAGCATCATCATTGGCAGGATCCGTGGACACACTGTCATCAGATACTGAGCGTGAGGGACTGCGACCACCATGACCACCTGTGTGGAAAAGAACAACATATGTAACAATACCTGCACTATACTGTTTCCTGATAAACATGCACACAGATACACACACACACATGCACACACACACACACACACACACACACACACACACACACACACACACACACACACACACACACACAAATGAGGTGGCAGACACACATCACACAATACCTCACACTAGGCAAATACTGACATTCATAAAACAGTCAGACCACTACATATCCTGGACATGCTGTCAACAGCATACAGTGCAGCCCTTTAGACTTCCTGTTACAACTTCTGCACACCTCTGTGATATATGAGAATTGTTAGCAGGTGATGGGCATTGTAGTAGCACATACTGCAGACATGTGTGTACACATAATTGCTTTTCACCTGTATAGCACAGTGCCAGCTCTTACAGGAACATATCTCCCAACTGTGCAGAGTGCGCTGAAAGTATACATGTGCAGGCCAGATGTCTGATCTGTCTTTCATAAATCCTGCAGTTGTCTGTCACCTTACTCTGCTGATATGGGTTCTGCTGTCACTATGTAGTGACATGTGACATATGTATAATCTCACACCTCCAATTCTGAAGTACATATATGTCACAGCATAACTGTGTACACTTAACTTCTGAAGCTTACAGTGGATATTATGTATACACAGACATGTGTACATGCCAGCTATGTCCCATATATAACATGAGTGCACAGAAATTATGTGATAACATCACCTAACTTTACTGTGACCTATGACCTGTGCAATCCAATTGCAGAACACACACACTGGGTAGGGGAATATGTTGGACTTCCAATATGTACAGTAGGCTGGTTGCATGATTGTACATACCCTTAGGATAATACGATGTTGCAGCACATTATGATTTCCTAACAGCAGTCCGTGTGCTTGGGAAGGTGTGTCAGAGCATGGCACATCTGCACTTTGCAATATGTGTACATTCGCCCTTGCAGAAGGTGTCAGACTCTGTTGGATTGCAATGGCATGACGTCTGCAAATGCCCCTTCAGGACACCACACAGATCATGTAATGTATGTATGTGTCCACTGTAGCTGGGCCACTCCAAAACTTTTATTGTCCACTGTGGAGGACATTCTTTCATGGATGGTGATGTATGGTATGGGTCAGTGTTGTGTGGAAATGAAGGGCTCTCCATCCACACCTTTCTAGCAGAAACATGATGGGCCGGATTCACGAAACCTCTGTGTAAGACTTAATATGTCTTACTCGGAGGCTGCAGTTGAACGGTATGACATCAGCATGCCATGCATATTCATGAGGGCATGCTGAATCATACCCTAGGCTAACACGGTCCATGTAGGAAAGTAGGGAGTGTGTCCAAATGCCGAGTACTGCAAAGGGACACGCCCCCAGAAGAGTCAGAGGCCTGAAAATAAACACCCACGAGGGAGTCCTTAGAAATGTCAAGAAACACAACACCACACATCCCCAGAGACAAAACCCTACTGAAAAATGTGTAAAATGTAAAAATAGCAGTTTCATTTTTTTTTTATAATTTCAAAAATATTTGCCTGCAATTGCGCTCATATGGTATGCCCTTCGCTCAGCCACAGTTAGCAGATATGACATTGAAAAGCATATAAAAGCTACATATGCAAATTAAGCCAAGTAGCAATAGCATAGCCATAGAGACGTTGGCCAAAGAGGAGGTAGTCACATTTCGAGCCCCCACAACATCATGCACCATTTTTATTTAAATAAATATGAAACAATCCCGACATATATATATAAATATATAACTATAATTTAAGTAAAATGTAATGAAATGGGCCATGTATTTGTGAAGAAATCCAACAGAATAATTTATAAAAAAGGATTATAATTGCCCATAGCTGAGCAATGCTTTAACAAGTTGCATTTCAGCGCCCGTAGGTGAGCAGCGCTTTAACAAGCTGCATGTGAGTGCACGTAGGTGAGCAGCGCTTTAACAAGCTGCATTTGAGTGGCCGTAGGTGAGCAGTGCTTTAACAAGCTTAATAAGAGTGTCCGTAGCTCAGCAGCACTTCACCCAGCGTAATATGAGTGCTCATAGCTAAATAACATGTTACCCAACTTAAGCAGTTTGCGCGGAGTTGCGCAATGTGCCAACCAGCTTACCAGCGGGCAACATTGGGCAAGCTGTATCAAAGCTGCCTTTACACAGACACACCTCCTAGCCTGTCTAGACAGTAGTAAAAAAAAAAGCAATGCCAAGGGTCGAACCCGGGATACTGTGCAGCATAGTCAATGTACTGAACCACTAAGCCATGACAGTTGCACTGAGAAATACAGTATTAGCATATATATAGGAATGAATGAAAATAGAGCCATGACAAAGCAGGTTTGCTTTAAGCTGATAAATATCCAAAATGGCCAATCAGAGATAAGTGAGGGAAAACCGGCATATATAAGCCCCATAGGCGGGAATACACACCATAACTGATTGTGGTATCCATTTGCAGTCAGGATGGCAGGTGCAGGAGAGGGAAATTGCTTTAGAGCACAAAGGTGGGGTGTTGAGGAGTCAAAATATATGGTTTGGCTCCAAGTCCATGATCATGAAGCACAACTCATGCAGGGCCAGGTTCAATGGGGTGTGTACAAGGCAGAGGCGTGGAACTGGTTGGCACATGATCTCACCAGTGCCACAGGCATTCCAAGGACTGGTGAACAGGTCCATCACCACCATGCGGACCAGAAGCGATGTAAGGAGGACCAACTGAATCGTTGGATCCAGGAGGCCAGCCAAATGCCCAATGCCCCACTACTGAGTAAGTATACATGTAATTATGTATGTAAGAAATGCTATCCTAGCCTATAGTATGGAGAGGTATTTTCCAATATTCCTTCATTTATATTACAGCTGCAGATGTCCGTTCCATGAATCAGTGAGCCTATGCTGATAGGCTGCTGAGGTTGCGCCACCAGGTAGGTTAGTAATTATTTAGCTGGTATTGTTATAGAATATATGTGACACAGATTGTAAAAGAGTTCATTGTTGTAACCCAGTAATAATGGTGAAATAAGCCTAGAATAAAGATTCTGCTAGTATTGTAAGATTAAATAAGTGATGCAGCCTGGAAAGGAGTGTATTGCAATCCAGTAATAAAGATTAAACAAGTCTCAAATAGAGTTTCCACCTGTATTGTAATATCAGATAACTGCTTCAGCCTGAAAATGAGTGGTAATCAATCAACAAAGGGTAGACAAGTTTCGAATACATCCTTGTAAATTCTGCCATATGAAATAAGTGGGTCAGCTGGAAAGGATTGTTGTAACCCAGTAATAAATGTTAATAAAGCCTAGAATTAAGTACCATTCTAAAATGTAAATATAAAATAAGAGAGAGAGTGTGAGAAAGACAGTTTGAAGCTACCAAGAAAGCTGTAATAAGTCTGGAATAAAGGTATACTGCAGTCACTACATAATATTATGTTGCTGTACCCTTGCATTATGGAGATAGTATGGTTGTATGAAATGCTGAACATCCACAGTTGTCTAGACCCATATAAATCAAATGTAGCAGAATGCTGTACCTGAACACAGCCAGATATGAACATATATGAATAAAAATGGAATGTATATTAATGTAGCAGTAACATTCCCATTACCAACATTCCTAAGGTTACACACAGGAAACTGTACTAATACATGTAGGGGATATATATCTGCATCTACTAGGAATGTACAGTATATGTATAGGTAGTGTAAGTTGTTAATGTAATATTTCTCCACCCTACCCTATTTTCACAAATTATGCCATTCCACACCAAACTGGGTATGTGTATTCACAATTAATTCCCATGGACATTTGTCCTGTTGGTTCATACATATCTGCATGTACGTTGACGCATGTGCCCTGTTCACATATCCAAACCTGATGGCCTGTTGCCACCAATCAACCCTGCATGCTGTTGGAATGTGCACTGTTGTTCTAAATATGCATGTGTTATGCTTGCTGCTCAATGTTCGGAATTCATGGGTGTTTGGTTAATGGCAATACTGGTGCATGCTGTTACAACTAATTTTGAATGGTGTTGTTTGTTACTAACCCAAAATACCATAAAATACTGCTAAACATAGGACAACAGGGAAGGCGGGTTCCAGCGGACCCACCTCTCCCACCTCTGCTGGCGAGTGCACCTGGCAACAGTGCCCAGGCCAGGACCTCCTCCTCCGATGGCCCTGTGCCACCTTCAGATGGAAGCGCTGCAGGGGATGGGGCTTGTCCCCCCTTTGCAAGCGTGGCCGGAGGAGAGCCCCCACTCACCCTCCATAGGGTCCGGTCTGTGGTGCGTAGTGAGATCAGGTGTTCTGTGACTGATCCCCTGCGCCAGCTCGAGGTGAGAGTGGCGCAACTCACGGCTGTGCCTGTCCGTCCTATCCAGCCCCCAGCACAGCCCCGGCCTGGGCTGTGAAGGACCAGTGGTAACTGCCCATGGGTGGGGATCTCAGTTCCACTGTTGCCATCTGTGGGCTCATGGGCTCGTGATATCCAAACATCCATCCCCGTCAATTGTGTTTACCCCACACATGTGTCATACTCTGACCCTGTATGCATCTTGTTTGTCTTGTCTGTTAACCTCCCCAACCTACCTCCCCAAATATACCTACTTCCTGTACCTCACATTCTACTCTCACCTAAAAAAAAAATAAAAAAGGACACTGTTCCCACAAAAAAAATTACCCCCCATACATAGCTGCCCAATTCACACACATGTTCGCTAGACATGTAAAGTGATAATTCTAATTGACAGTATAACATATTTTGTTGTCCTCACCCCTCTCTGGGGTGGAAGGTTTCAAATTTCACACCAAATTTCAGACATATGCACAGCTGTTGCTGATAAAGAAATGGGCAGCTATGGACCTTTCCTACATCCTTCCTGCACATCCCGAGCTTGTTTTCCTACTGTTCTACCCTCTTTGTGCCCCCTTTTTCACCACTTTCCTATTTCCCCATTTTCTTTTCTTTAAAAGAAAATAGCACAGGTGTTAGCGGGAGTAAGCACTTTTAAGCAGTATTCAGCGGGTGTGCGCTGGTGTGCACTTAGCTAAGCGTAGATAAGCATAGCTAAGCATCGCGCAAACTCACGCAAACCTGCTTACAACTGCTTAAAAGTGCCTTAGTCACTCTATATGACAAGGCCTGTAGTCTGCTCATCAGCAAAATAAAATACCCCTGTCAGTCTCGAACCCCAGAAACACTAGTCTGCATGAATTACAACTGAGCCACAGCAGATATACAAGAACTTGGTGCTGAAAGAAATATATCATGAAATACAAGGAGTGAATGTAAAGGGAAAATAGGAAGGCCATTACACAAAGCTTGTTCTGTGTATCTTTACTGGCAATTCTTGTGGAATTGCATTACATTAGTGTGAGAAGAGAAACAGCCATGCTAGTAGGTAATAATGTTACAGTAGCACCTTACAAACCCCACACAGTATCAGAGCAGGATAAACACCGCCATATTTGAATAGGTAAGGGGCCAGACCTCCCAACTGTGACTGATTTACAGGGATGTCCCTGATTTGCAAACAACTGTTGCCTGTGCCCCACTGACTCCCTGTGAAATGTACTAACAGTAGGCAGAAAGGTGGGGAATCCCACGTAATGGTAACTGTCAATAAGTTAAAGTAGACAATACTTGCATGTCAGAAATGGTGTAGTAATACATATGCTCAAAATACCCCACAGTCACAACTGCAGAATATCTGAAATATATCACGGGTGTATCCCACTGATATGTACCTTTCCCTGAGGCTGGTCAAATATATACCTGAGAGTATCTGAGGCCTGCAAGTATCAGAAACACACAGGCATATCAGCCTGTCTGCTGTTACATACTCTGCGAATAGCTGTAGAATTATTTCCACAAGCATGCCCTTATGTAGGAGTACAACACAGAAATATCAAAGGATGTAGCCATCTAATATACTAATGACAGTATAGCAGTTCACAAGCACTGCATGCGCCTGATATTCATAATTGTTAGTACAATATACTTAGTTGTCCTCACCCCTCTCTCAGGGGTGGAAGGTTTCAAATGTCACAGCAAATGTCGAACATATGTACAGCTATTGCAGTTAAAAAAATGTGCAGCTATGGGCCTTCCATACACCCAGCCTGCACATCCCTAGCTGGTGTCCCCACTGACTTCCTGCTTCCTGCTTACAACTGTTTAAAAGTGCCTTATTCACTCTGTATGACAAGGCCCTAGTACTTCTCAGCAGCAAAATAAAACACCCCTGTAAGTGTCAAACCCCAGACCTTGGGCTCACCAGACTGCATGAAGTGCCACCAAGCCACAGCAAACATATAAGAACTTAGTGCTGAAAGAAATATATCATGCATTACAAGGAGTGAATGTAAATGAAAAAATAGGAAAGCCATAGCAACACATTCCAGTAAAGACAAATATCAGGCATTCAAGGAGTGAAAGTAAAGGGAAAATACAAAAGCCATAGCGACACATTGCAAGAACTACTGTTGTATGCCAGTTAATCCTCAAATCTCACAGGTAAGAACATACTCCCATGCAAACAGTGTTAGCATTAGCAGGTGTAAGTTAACATACACACTGAGAAGAGTGAACTGGAAGAAGCAACAGTCAGGTTTCAGTACAAAATGCATTTCAGTGGCTACAACACAGCATTAGATATGAGAGATATACCAGCCTTCTGACTCACACAACAGTGTCCACAGCAAACCAGCATGGTCCCCACCTTGAAAAACCGAAAGGCCTACGCCTACCTAACCTATCATTTTATAGCAGTGTCCTGAAATCACAGTGAGAACTGCAATTACCACACAGCAGGCTGCATGCAATTAATAAATGCTTGCCACCAATTGGTGCAGAGGCAATCACATGCACATATGCAGATACCTACAAAAGCAGCCTGTACTGCCAGTCCACACATGCAA
>NC_056728.1:1528765124-1528840124 GCF_019279795.1 Protopterus annectens | reverse complement strand
GTGTGTTACAGGGTATGTGTGTGTACATGGCAGCATGTATACTCTGTGACAGCAGTATGCTGGCTATAGTAACAACTGTGCACATATCTCAGGTAGGGGTATGGCATCAAAGACTAGGGTGGATTACCATTGAAACTGTAAATGTGCATTGCATTCATTGCATGGGATGACAATATTCTTCATCCATTAGCTTGATACGTACCCCCAGTGTGAGGTTGTGCATTGTATCCCACACAGTGTGCCGAGTGCTTGTGTATACTAGTTTGTTGCATGGAGTGTTGCAGGCACTGTCAGACAGTTGTGGGCTGAGCATTGATATGTGGTATCGAACATGTGTATCCCTTGATAGACAGATGCTATATATGGCAGTTAAGTGATATCAGTACATTAGAATATTAAGTGTGCCACATGACTTGCTCACATATTTTTCTTTTCCTTCCAGGGTGATGGTGCATCAGCGAAACCCACCTTATACAGCAGCAGAGGATCAGGAGATCCACCAGAGCCTGGTGCAGAATTACTGTGTGCTGTTTTCCAGGACCAGCCAGAACCAGCATGAGAGGGTTGCACTGTGGCAAGATCTTGTCTGTCGGGTAAATGACATAGGCATGCATAACCAGACATATGAACAGGTACGCCATCACTGCAGTGATTTAATTAGACATGTCTGGCAGCATGTGTCTGATATCTACAGACAACAGCTTACCACAGGTGGTGGGGTACCTATCCACCCCCCCTCAGCAGTGTGGAGGAGCACCTCTTAAGTGTTGTGGCTCCAGGCCAACAACAGCAACATCCACAAACATGTGTCATCATGGAGGCCGGAGCCACCAAGCAAGTTGAAATGGAGCGTGCAGGTAACATGCCATATCTGTAGTTGACTGATCTCTGTACTGGAAGTTTATGCGTGTGTGAGATGTGTACTGTTTGTGTAGCTGTTAACCTGCCTATTCTTCTGCAAGATTGATATTCTGAGCATAATCTGTACACCTGTGAAAGCCACCTGTTGTACTACTGTACTTTATCATACTCACAGTAACAATGGCACAGTTGTGGCCACTGGCAATCACTGTCATATTTTTGCAGGTCCCTCTGGAGTGACAGCAAGGCAGCCAATCCATGCGGGTGAGTGTGTAATAACAATGCTATTGCTAATGACATGTGCATGTCATATGGAGGTGTAGTCTTTGCACATGTAACACACCTACGCATAATGCATGCTGTGCATGTTTGCTGTGAGACTATGCATATTCCATTATTCTCAATAGCTGCCCCACTCACATGCAATACACACAGCATGACACACATATGTGGCAACACAGTACTGGACATTGTATAGGCATACCTGATACAGATGTACACAACACACACATGTTTGGCATACATACTACACCTTAGCCTGCTACACATGTCCAATTATGACACCTGCTGTATGGCCACCCTTCAGTATCCCACTTCTCATCTACGCAGCACACATAATATACCTGAGGGGTAGAGGCCTATCATGTCTTTGTGCAACAGTCTTGAACAAATAATACATTCATGTTAGGCAATGCTCACTATTGGCCACCTTACAAACCCATGTAACAAGTGGCTGTGTAGTTGTGGATGTAGTTATGTTACTGCACGTCAGGTACAGCATGCTAGCTGCCTGTCTGGCACACATTATTATTGTTGACTGACCACAAGAAGCATGTTGATCATGGATCACATTACTACACCACATCCAGTTCCGCCGACCACAAAAGTACACATAGCAGTCATTGCGTAGCACCGTGATGTTTTGTGTGTGTGTGTGTGTGTATGAGTGTGTGCAAATATATGCACCCACAGCTTGTAACACTTGCACAACATTGTTATGCCCTTGTACACATTGTGTCCCAGGGTAGAGACAATCACTGAACAACTACACACAAGCATCAAGTACACGTATACTGTTATTAACAAGGGCTGTCCACACTTGCACTGCATGTTCCTGTGCAACACATAATCTGCATGCTGACACGTGTGCAGTGATGTTTTTCCTTGTGATACTGTCACCCACCCTAAAACAGTATTGTGTATGTGTTGGATTGCAGGTGTGTCTGTGTTTGTATCTGCTGAACTGAGGAGTATGCTGTGCATGTGTGCCTGTGTGCATGTGTGCATGTGTGCCTGTGCGCATGTGTGCCTGTGTGCCTGTGTGCCTGTGCACCTGTGCGCACATGTGTGAATGTGTGCATGTGTGCCTGTGCACACGTGTGCATGTGTGCATGCGTGCCTGTTCACCTGTGTGCATGTGTGCCTGTGCGCATGTGTGCATGTGTGCATGTGCGCATATGTGCCTGTGCGGCTGTGCGCATGTGTGCATGTGCGCCTGTGTGCCTGTGTGCCTGTGTGCCTGTGCGCATGTGTACCTATGTGCATGTGTGCATGTTTGCATGTGTGCATGTGTGCATGTGTGCCTGTGCGCATGTGTGCCTGTGTGCATGTATACCTGTGTGCATGTGTGCATGTGCGCATGTGTGCCTGTGCACCTGTGCACCTGTGTGCATGTGTGCATGTGTGCCTGTGCGCATGTGTGCCTGTGTGCATGTGTGCATGTGTGCCTGTGTGCCTGTGTGCATGTGCGCATGTGTGCCTGTGTGCATGTGCGCATGTGTGCATGTGTGCCTGTGTGGTAATATCGTGTACACATTTGTAAACTGTGTTTCCTATCTTCCTCTCACAGGTTCTGATGTTGCTGTGGTGGAGTGCAGCAAGGAACCTGAAGCCACTGCTGGAGATAGTGATTATGATGATACATGTGTAATGGCACAGGGAGGTGTGACAGAGTCTGTCATTGGTCAGCCAATTGACACTACACATCAGTCAACCCCATCAATGCGTACAGTCATCCTGCCTACACATCCATTGTCACCAATGTCCTTAGCTGAGGGACAGCATACAGTGGGCATTGACCAGGGTAGTTTGGTAACATTGGCACATGCATCCCCTCACAGCAGCCATGGCCAGATTCCTGACATGGTACCACACAGGCAGATGTCCAGGGATTCTCGTGGGAGCATCCGTGGTCATACTGCCCCTGTCAGACGTGCCCACAGAGGTCTTTCAACCTCAGCTATGTTCCGGGCTGTAATGCAGGCACAGGCATGTTGGTACACCAGACATGGTCTGAGGGAGCTTAGAGCACATCGCACAGCTATGAATGACACTATGCGTGACGTTGCGTCTGCCATCTGTAACATCAGCGAGGTCATTGATAGATGTTGGGGGGACACATTAGATCTCTTCCACAACTACATGTCCAGGAGCCAGGACAGTGCAGGATGGCTGAGGCGTCGACGTGGATGTATGCCATCAACATTATCAGCTGGCAGTCATTGCGGATGACAACAAACCCGCAGCCGCTCCCATAGTGCCAGTACCAGCCCCAGTAATGCTGGGTCTGTGCTGTCATTAGACTGTCCGAGAAGACTACGTGCATGTGGCTCTGGACAGTCCCAGCAGGGACATGTGTCCAGTCAACAACCCACTGCTTCTGATGACAGTACCCAGTCTGGCTTAGTACCAGATACTGTCTGTAGCACCCCTGCCAGGCACAGGTACCATGTCCATGGCCAGAGACAGTGATCTGTATGACCTGGCAGGTACAGTCTGTGGCTGTCCACAAACACCCGTATATGGCAGCCATGTGGTGGAACTGTGTTCATGCATACACACACACACATAATGCTAACACCTAGGGCTAACACATACACACACACACATTACAGCAACATTGCCCCATGTTGTACTGTTGTCCCTCACTAACACACACACACATACATGTCAACTGGATGTGTCAATGGCAGACTCTGCCAAACCAAGTACACACCCTGTGCATATGATGAACCTGTGCCACCTCCTGCTATCTGTAACATTGATGCAGGAACAGGGTAGCATGGTGCTGATGCACAGGGTGACAACATAGCACTGTAGTAATATTGTCATGTTGTTAACAGTACAGTGTAATGATATTGTTGTGGGTATATTCGAGCATGCATGATGCATTACCCATGTTTGTCATTGCAGTTTTGTATACACCAGTGTTAATTCCCAAAGTGTACTGTCTGCACATGTGCCACATGGCTGTTGTGTGTACCTGTGCCTGCATGTGTTGGGGTGTGGACAGTACATGTGTGATGTTTGCAGCACTGAGTTGCAGGTGTACATTTGTGAACATGGTTAGCATGGAACATGACATAGTTTGACAGTATGCTGTGGGTGATATGGTTTCCAAATGTCAATGGTCTGCATTTTGGTAGTATACACAGCTTACATAGCCTGACATTCAGTGGTCATGACATGGTATCTCCTCAACTGATACACAGATGTAGGAACCTGGTGTCAATGATATCCCTGCAGTACTACACTATATTCTTACTGAGCCACACACATCCCTGGGAACAATACTCTTTGGCATATAGCAGTCTCACGTACATGCCAACACACTACGGATATGTCCATCCACGACTGCAAATACATACAGTGGCCTACAATGCATTCTACACATGACACACCTAACCACCACAAGGGTATCATATGGACAGATACCTGCTTTCCAAGCCATGCTGTATTGCTGTAACACAACTGTGGCATTGGCATCGGCATGTAGTTAACATAGTATTCCAACAGTACCATGTAGGTGGTAGCACCCATCAAGTAGAATGGGTAATGGTGGTTACATGTGGACAAGTGTTATCTTGTCTTTCCTGTGATATTCACATTTCCAAAGGTATTCTGCAGTCCCTCGGTGTATCACCTAAGCAAGAAGGTGTCTGTATGCATATCGGCAACAGTTGCCATACACCTACACTGGGTGCCCATCACTCACAGACTTTGCTGTGTTTTAACATGTCTGACATATACTCCAGACGTGAACCCTCACCCACATTAATCTATCAAAGCTTTCATGGGTGTGTGTCACATAGTTGGCCTAGGACACAGATCACTGCAGTAGCCTGCATTGTCACCAACATACATGTATGGCCTAAGGTCTGGTAAGATGTGGCACATGCTGGAAAAGGTAACAACTGTATTCATATGGGACAGCCTTCACACATAGGAACTATTAAAGGTGACAGGTACATATCTGTATGTGGCACACACATACCTGATGTGTGCATTGAAATTACTGTTATAATAATATGTCATACAATAATAAAAGCAAAACACATTGACAAACTGTGTGACAAATGCCATTTGTAGGATTCAAACCCCTACCTAACAATGTTATGATACTTGAGAGAGAAACATTAGCACAGCACACTAATCGCATTACTGGATGATTGCCCTTCTCCTGCTGTATTTATAGGGTGCTGACATCATCAGTCTTTCCAAAGAGGAATGTACGTCTTTTAATGTGTTATCACAGTCTACAAAAAGGCCATTCCTTTCACAGAGAATTGCATACATACACACCCCCCTGCCCTGTCACCGACATACATGTATGGCCTAAGGTCTGGTAAGCTGTGGCACATGCTGGCAAAGGTAACAACTGTATTCATATGGGGCAGCCTTCACACATAGGAACTATTAAAGGTGACAGGTACATATCTGTATGTGGCACACACATACCTGATGTGTGCATTGAAATTACTGTTATAATAATATGTCATACAATAATAAAAGCAAAACACACAACACATTGACAAATGTACACATGGCATTTGTAGGATTCAAACCCTTACCTCGCTATGTTGTGATACTTGAGAGAGACACATTAGCACAGCACGCTATTCACATTACTGGGTGCCTTCCCTTCTCCTGCTGTATTTATAGGGTGCTGACATCATCAGTCTTTCCAAAGAGGAATGTACATCTTTTAATGTGTTATCTCAGTCTTCAAAAAGGCCATTCCTTTCACAGAGAATTGCATGCATACACACCCCCCCGCCCTGTCACCAACATACATGTACGCAGCCATTTCAAACCCAGAAGTAATGGACATGCTCCACATCATAACATCCAAGACCCTTAGAGCTACACACTCCAGGGACTTAAACCTCAGCACAAAAATAAATAGGACATGCTGCAGGGACAGATTCATTACCCAGAGGCTCCCCTGGAATTGAATCCCAATTAAAGTTAGACATAGCCCCTCGCCAACCCTCTTCCAGTGAAATACAGCCGCATGGATGGGAAATTGCAATTTCACCCCTGGAATCTCCACTGTGTCCCTGCTTGACAGAGGCACAGCAAACTAGCCTTAAAGGGTGCCTTCTGTGACCTACTTTACAGAGACACAGTAGGCTACTCTACTGGAGAGGTGGACGCCAAGTACACTCTGCCTAGGCTTATGAATTCCCTAGGGCAGACAGCATAGTATCGACCTCTGCACCTATGTTCAGGATACACAATATTTGTTGCTGCTACTGTTTGCAGTTCTTTATTGCCAAAGCTTTCCCAGTTTCTATGATCAACTTGTGTATCTGCGTAACATGTTTGATCATGACAGGATTCCAGTATATTAATATATGTGTCTGTTATCATTTAACTGTGTGCACAGGGCAGATTGCTGGATCATGGGAGGTTCCTGGCTTAACACATACAACTGCCAGATATGTGTGACTGACTGCTATACTCAGACATGACCCAAGTGTGTGAGCATGCCCATGTCTCAGTTATCCAAGTGTGTGAGCATGCCCAGTGTGACCTTTCCATATGTTGTGATCTGGAGTCCACTACATTTCTGGTTGTGTGTGAACATGACCAATATTGACATTTATACTGTGTGTGTTGGAAGTATTGTTGTGTTCTTACTGCCAGACTCCTTTGTGTCATAACTCAACAGGGATTATGCTGTGCCTGCAGGGTTTCCATGTAATAGTTTGCAAAGACTTGGCAACATTCTCTTACGGGCTGAGCACTGCAATACTGTCATGGTGTAGTGGTTCAGTGCTTTCACTATGGTGCACAGTATCATGGGTTTGAGTCCCATCACTGCTTTAAATGTTCATACTGAGCAGACCAGACTGGTTAAGGGCCAGTTGGGCAACTATGAGCATGTTGCATTTTGTTCAGCTATGGCCTACTTAAACCAGGCTTGTCCGACATTGCTGTGTATTCACCAACTTGGGTGGCCATTGCCAAACATTACTCCACATTGACCACAGTCCTACTAGTTGGTGTGTGTGATTCTGTTCATAGGTTCATACTACTATCTGCCCTATGGCATTTATAATCCTAGCCAGACTGTGTTTGACTTTCAACACACATTTTAAGTGGAGTTTGCCATGACATTTTTCAAGGTTAGTATACTGTGCCTCTGTCTAACAGTGACATAGAAGTGATACCCAGGGTAAAACTACAATCTCCCATCCACTCATCAAGATTCCTCTTGAAGAGAGTCAATGAGGGACTCTGGCTAACCTGGAGTGGGGGTTTACTCAAGAGTGGGGGGAGCCTCTGGGTTATGAATATGTCACTCCAACATGTCGTATTTATTTCAGTCCTGAGGTTCAGGTCTCTTGAGCACATAACTTGATGGGATTCTGAGTTTCCTAGGTGCAGCATGTCCATTTATTCCAGGTTGGACATGGCTTTATACATCAGACACAGATTGCCTCTGGACAGGCAGTATGCCACTGAGTGGAGCTGCAGTTTCTTTAACCGGGCAGCAAATGGCATGTGTTTGAGCCCTTTGATCCTCCTGGTGAGGTACTTTTGTGGTCTTTCAAGCTGCTGCAGGAGTCTGATAAGGTACATCCCACAAGGAGCATTGTACTCAATTATGGGCCTGATGAGGAATGAGTTAAGAGGCACGATGACCTCCCCTGATGTAGATGTGAATACCTTTATGATTAGGTGGGCTATATGAAATGTTTTTCTAAACACTTTGGCCATGTGGTTATCGAGTGTGAGATTGCTATCAGCTTGGGTCCCCAGGTCCCTTATCACTTTTTCCATACTTAATGGGTTACCACCTATGTGGTAATTTGTGGGCACTTAGTTTTTGACAAAGGGGAGGACTATACACTGTTTTGCATTTAGCTTGAGGACATGGCTCTGGCACCAGTTGTCTGTTTCTATGAGGCCCTTTTGTAGGATGCTTGTGTCAGCTGGAGGGCAGATTATGGTGCCCAGTTTGCAGTCATCTGCAAACTTGTTCACCAACAGTCCTTCTGTGTTGGGCTGTACCTCTGAGAAAGATATACCAAACAAGGGAGGTCCCAGGACTGAGCCTTGTGGGATGCCACTTGTAGCTGGTTTGGGGTCTGACATGGCTCCAGCATTTCTTACCATATGGGTTCTGTCCTTGAGCCAGTTTGCAACCCATCTAGGGACATAGGGGTTTATATTGAAGCTGGTGATCTTATCTATGATGACCAAGTGGGGTACTGTATGGAAGGCTTTTGCGAGGTCCAGGTAGGCTGTGTGGACAACATTCCCCTCATCAGTGGCCTTGGTGACTGTTTCAAATGACTCAACCATGTTTAAGAGGCAGGATCTGCCCTTGACAAAGCCAAACTGGGTAGGATCCAGTGTCTGTAGGTCCCCAATATGTTTATTTCTGAGGTCCATGATGATCTTTCCATAGCTTTGCAGACCAAGGTAGTCAGGCTTCTGGGGCAATAGTTTGCAGTATCCATTGAGGCACCACCTTTGTGGAGAGGGACCACTGTTGCTATACACTGCTCTTTGGGTACATATCCTGTGGTAAGGCTGAGATTGAACAGTGGTTTTATGTTTATGTTCAATTCTTCTTGGGCTTCATGTTGGACACAGCCCAGGACACTGTCTGGTCCCATTGATGCTGTGTGTTTTGCTTTGGAGAGGCTGGCTGTTACCTGAGCATCTGCGATGTCAGGGGGCCAACACTCTGCTGGGATAGATATTTGCCTTTTTGGTGGTGGTGGGGGGGGGGGGAGTTTGCACTGAACCTGTCAGCTCAGATGTTGGCAATGTCTGTGGGTTGGTGTATTGTTTGTCATTTTGGACTACTTCTGAGCATATCTGGGGATTCCCACACAGGTTCCTACCATAAGTAAATGATGCCTTGTGATTATCCTTGGTGTCCTGTACAATTTTTATCTCAAAGATGGCCTTAGACGATCTTATGTGTGGCCATAGTTTTTCAATAATACTGATCAGAGATGCCTTCCCTTTTTGGAATTTTGATCTATCATATAGTAACTTCCTCCTTGTATTGTATGGTTTGTTTATGTCTGGGGTCCACTGGACAGGATGACTGGCTTTGGAGGATTTGGTCTTGGTTTTATTTGGGATTGCATGATCCATGCATTCCTGATGGTGTTCATAGAATGCATTTATAAAGGGTTATGAGGTCTGGGCCATATTTTCCACAGGCACAGGGGCTGTGAAGGATTCCACCTCAGTTTTGAGGAGTGTGACATTTGTTTTACTGAATAATTTTCACTGTGTTTTTCTGGCCATGGGCTGGGATCAGGATGTGAATATCCAGTGAGATTACTCTCTGGTTTGATCTTACCAGTGAGGGATACACTTCTGGTCTTGGGCATAGAGTCCCCATGTTGGTGATGATCAGGTCCAGTATTTTTCCCCTGTTGTGGGAGTGGTAGCAAGTTGTTCCATAGCATTTTGGTTTATAAATTCTGGGAACCTTTGGGCTAGGGTGTTGGGGCTAGGGTAATGCTCCCAGTCTATGTTTAGGTAGTTGAAGTCACCCAATATAATGGTGTTTAGGGAGACCTTCATATTTTCATGTGTTCTCCAGTCGGCCAAATGTGGTTCCTGGGTTTAGGAGGGTGGTCTGTAGCAGGCTGTGAACTGGAAGGCGGTTTTAGCCACTGTTAGTTGCACATGGATAGTCTCCGATGCTTCATGCTGTGCCACCAATCTGGGGGTGTGGGTATCTTTGACAAATATTGATACTCACTCTCCTTTTGTAGTTTGTTCCATGTTTTTCAGCTGTAAAGCATGGTATGAGGTGTAACCTGTTAATTCTAGGGTGCTCTTGGGAGCCTTGAACTAGGTTTTTCTGTTACTGCACAGATATCAACATTCTCCATGCTGAGGAGAGTTTGGAGTGTGTGCATCTTGCAGTTTAGACTTCTGGCATTGAGTTGCATTACTTAAAGTTTCTTATCTCTTGTGATACCTATGGAGGTGGGTTTGTGTTTTGAGCCTTACTTAAAAAAGGCACTATGGGGGTGACAAGAGCCTTTGGTAATATCTAAAAGGCCACAGGTGATAGGTGAAATCCATCCATAGTGAAGCATCATGTCTTGTCGAGCATGGCATTCCAGGCTGACAGGCATTGTATCCCCTTTCACTGACACCAATACCTAAGCCAATTGTTGTAATTGATCATCTTGTCTTCATATTGTGGCCTGATGTTTGTTGAGGGTAGGATGATACTCAAGGTCATCAAGTTTGCATTTACTACATGGTGGTAAATGCTGTTTAGCA
Source organism: Protopterus annectens (assembly GCF_019279795.1). Taxonomy (NCBI): domain Eukaryota; kingdom Metazoa; phylum Chordata; order Ceratodontiformes; family Protopteridae; genus Protopterus; species Protopterus annectens. The sequence continues at coordinate 1,528,829,711 of NC_056728.1, read as the reverse complement.
CTACCTTACATTGCTTAACACATGGTAATCATGCCTCAGGTGGTGCTGCAGGGCTGTCTATGTCAGATGCACATACTGCACTCCCTATACATGTTTGGAAACAGGTAGTGTCAAGTTAGGCATCCTTTTTACTATATGTGCGAGTCAGAGAGAGGTATAATTTCCAGGGTTCCTACTGAGCCAGTGTATGTGCTATGCATTGCCTCTTTGCCAAGGCCAAGGCATACTGGGCACGCCTCCTTCTGCCTACTGGGGCAGGCTCAGGTTGTTCCTCCTCCGAGTCATGCTCTGCCTGTGATGGCCTTTGCACTGGTGGGGGGCTGTTTGTCCCAGGCCTATGCTGGTCCTGCTGCAGCTGTTTTCACAGAATCATATTATGTAGCATAGCACATACCATGACAATTTGGGTACATGTAGTTGGTGAGTATTGCAAGGCTCCACCAGATGTGTCCAGGCACCGGAACCCTGACTTGAGCAACCCACATACACACTCAATTACATTTCGTGTTTGTGCGTGTACCTCATTATGGCATTCCTGTTCAGGTGTGTGTGCGTTTCTGATGGGTGTCATCAGCCACGGCTCCAGTGCATAGCCAGCTTCCCCCACTAAGTGACCATGTGGGATGTCCCCATTGGCAAATGTCTGGTACAGCTGCATCAGATGCCAGATATGGGAATCATGGTAGCTTCCAGGGCATCCAGCACACACATTCATTATTATGCCCTGGGCTTCACACACGACCTGGCAGTTGATGAAGGGGAAGTCATTGCAGTTAATGTAGGCCTTACCCCTCTCACCGGCTGGTGCTTTGATGCGTATATGCGTGCAGTCTATTGCACCCACTACCTCAGGGTATTCTGCTATTTGCTGGAAGAGACGCATATTGCTGGCCAATACCTCACGGGAATTGGGGAAATATACATGATCACCGACATGTGCTGACATGGCATTCAGAAACTGGTGCAGTACCCTGGATGCTGATGCCTGTGATATCCCCATCATATCACCAGTTCGTCTCTGAAAGGTACCTGTTGCTAGTATTCCTAGGCCAACACATACCTTGGTTTCCACTGGGATAGGTTCCCCTCTGTTGGTTCTGTGTGTGAGGTGTGGCCTGCACAGCTCAACTATTTGCTGCAGGAGGATTCTGTCCACTCTATAGCGCTCCACTATCTCCAGCTCATATAACCCCTGGTAAGTGACCCTGGGCATGTACACTCTTCTCTGTCTCCTCACTGTGGGTTGTCCAGCAGCATTTGCATTGTCACCACCCTCAGCATGTTACATATGTCGCCTTATAACAGCAAGGGCAGCCCCTAGCATTTTTTGTCTGAGTGTAGATTTTTCAGTTTTCTCTTCTAGTAGCTTACTCCAGTGTTGCAGTGTCTCTTGAGAGAAACAAACTGCACTGTTGTTTGCAGAGTTTTAAGTGCTGGGCTGGGCTAGTGTTCTGCCAGTGTAATTGCCTGATTCTGATTGTTTGCACCTGCTAGCTCTACTAGTATTCCCTGGTAGCTTCCTACTATTTGTTGTGCTTCCTTTTTCCTTTCTGTTTCCTTGGGGGAGCGACACGCATACAAGTGGAAACACGCTCACAGCAGCTCACACGTGCGCACACATGGTTAGATGGACTAAAACTTGCTTATTCGGGTTAAACCGCATGCACACTAGCGCAAACATGCTTACAGGTCTTCCATCAGCCTGATACATGCTTACTCCAGCTTAAACGCACGCACTCATGCTTCCACGCATGCACTCTGTCTTACTCGAGTTTACAGGCGCGCGCACACGCGCATACCCGCTCAGCAAGAAACTTTGGTGTTATCCACAGTATACACCTTCCATTTCTTGGCTTTACCTGGCCTACCTGTTGACACACCTCTTTCCATGATGTCTAACTGACAGCTAACACATGCCACTGTGCTCCAATGAGCTTCACTACTTTCATACATACCCCCCCTTGTGATGTCACCTATCTCATACTTTGTTCCTTCCCCATATCCTACTCCTACCCTCCACTGACTGTGCTCATTTGCTATGTAAAAGTGTGATTCACTATCCTAACACTCATTTACATAGGATTGCCTACTAATGCTTGGTTACATGTCTTAGACTGGGCTTCTCCCCTTAGCAACCCCTACTCGGTGGCCATGTTGTCTTCAGCCTGCTATTCCCTTACATTGTCATTTAACAATTTTCATAAATTCCACGTTTGTGGCTTTTATTGTCTAATTTTATGATTTTTATAGGGCACCCCGTTTGTGTGGCGCTGCGCTATGCTTAAACATCGGAAATCGCCAAAAAAAAATCTTTTTATTTTAATTTTGCATCTGGGAAACTTTCCAATGGCCATATATTTGGCCATTGGCATGCTTCCTCAGCCATATGCAACCTTCATTTGGAGCTGACAAGGCTCCATTGTGCTATTTGCAGAACGGTACTCAGTTGTGAACTGAGTACATTTCTACAGCTAACACGTCTCCTACTCGGACAGGTTTGTGTTTCCTGGATTGCAAATTTATCTCATTTGCATGCCTTTCAGCTGCAAGTGAGGTAATTTGCATATCCCAGCCCTGTCTGTGTAGGAGACATTTTAGGAGCTCTCTTACACGCCCCTACAGGCTGTTCATGGATCGCTCGGACATGATGGCTGCATGGGGTCTTACTCTACTTGTAGACTCCGTGCAAGCCATTGTGAATCCGGCCCGATGATTGAGTAACATAAATTACTGGTATATTGAACTGCACCTATTCCAATAAATCTTACCCACAGGCACACATCCAGCTCATGAACAGCAACCACAAAGCCGAACACTGCCATCAACATGCTTCAGCATGGGGATGGCATTCCCCTGCTGATGCAAATCGTCATTCTTCTGCCAAACAAAACTGTCGGTATAGTGGACAAAACGTGCAACGTAGGTGTCATTAGACCATAAAACATCTTCTCACATGGTAATGGGGGACCTGCAGTATTTACCCTGACACATCAGCCAGACCTGGCTGTAGTTCAGTGTGTGAGATGCCTTCCGTCTTCCAAGCCCACACCATAGGCCAGACATGTGGAGAATATGTGAGATTGTACTCACATGTAGTACACAACTGGTACATGCCACTGATTCCTGCAACTCCTGTAGTGTTGCAGTAGGACACCTGTCACCCTCCATGACCACTGTGGGTCTTGTCTTTCCCACAAATTTGGAGGGCTGTCCAGTCCTATGCAATATCACTGTTGGCCCATATGTCCACCTCCATTTGATGATTGTCTGCACTGTGTTGCATGGTGCATGCACTGCTGTGGGAATGTGTACCTTATTCTGCCCTGACCCCTTGCACAAAGAAGATACCTTTGCTGCTTTGCAAGCTGTATGCAAAGTATGCCTGTTGGTGTAGCAGGCAACAGAGTACATGTAGGATAATCCTGGTAGGACAGCAGAGCGATATTTGCTCTTAATGTCAGATTGTCAGCAGTTGACAGCAGGTGTGTTCCTAACAACACATACATCTGTACTAATATCTACATTTGCTGCAGCACAGTATTATTTTCAGACTGTGTACACATATACATGTAGTGTCTTCTATATTTATGTGTCAAACTTATTCCTGTAACAGAGTTGTTTATCTTACAAGTGAGTTGTACAGGTTTAAGGTCACATGACAGGTTGTAAGGATGTGTAAATGTATGATAGTGCTGCCATGTTTGTACCTCACAAATGGCCATAATTCTCATGGGTACGTGTACACCATTTAGATGCAATATATAACACTTACTATAAATATGTCCCTAGATTTGGACCTTCCTCCTCCAATTTTGTCAGCCTTTCTCCAGATTTCTTGCAATTACAGCTTGTGAGATATGGCACAGATATATGACATCCCCTAAAGCTGTCCGCAGCACTTTGTCTGTACCTATGGTGCATGTGTATGTGGACGGATGACAGTGATCGCTCACACCATTAAGGTCTGGGACAGAGTACTGGAAGCTATGATAAGAAGGGAGGAGAGGAATACTGATCAGTATGATTTCATGCCAGGAAAGTGCAGTACAGATGCAATGTTTGTTCTGAGAGTGTTGATGGAGAAGTACAGAGTAGGTCAGATGGAGTTGTGTTTTCTCACTCTGGACTTAGAGAATGCATATGACAAGATGCCTAGAGAGGACTTGAGGTGTTGTATGAGGAAGTCAGGAGTTGTGAGGGAATCTGTAAGAGTGCTACAGGGGATGTACAAGGATAGTGTGACAGCACTGGGGTCTGCTATGGGAGTGACAGGTGTGTTTACAGTGTAGGTTGGATTACATAATTGTTCAGCTCTGAGCCTATTCTGACTTGCAATGCTGATGGACAGGTTGACAGGCTATATCAGACAGGAGTCACTGTTTACTGTGATGTTTGCAGATTACATTTGTGATCTGTACTGACAGTAGGGAACAGGATGAGGAGACACTGGAGAGATGGAGATGTCCTCTACAGAGGGGAGTGATGATGGTCAGCAGGAGTATGACAGGGTATATGTGTGTGACTGGGAGGGAGATTAGAGGAATGGTGAGTACATAGGGAGTACAGTTTGGGAAGGTGCATGAGTTGTAACACTCGAGATCAACACTGCAGAGTAATGACAAGTGTGATGAAGATGCGGAGCTTATAGTACAGGTGCCTGGGTAGGTTGGAGAAGAGTATCAGCAATGATTTGTGACAGATGAGTACCATTATGAGTGAGAGGGAAGGTGTACAACACATTAGTGGGACCAGCTATGTCATATGTGTTGCATACAGTGGCACTGACAAAAAGACAGGATTCACAGCTCGACATGGCAAACTTACACATGGCAAGATTTGCAGTGGGTGTGACAAGAGTGGACAGGATTAAGGATATGTATGCTACAGGATCTCCCCAGGTTGGACATTTGAGAGAAAGCCAGAGAGTACTGGGATAATGTTATTTTGGAGGTGTGTTGAGGAGGGATGCTGACTATATTGGGAATAGGATGGTAAGGATGACACTGGCAGATGAGAGGCGAAGAGGAAGGCCTATGATAACATGCATGGATGTGGTGACAGAGGACATGCAGGATGTAGATGTGATAAAGCAAGATGCAGAGGAAATGGGGACAGATGATCCACTATGGAGACCACTAACAGGAACAGCCAAAGGAAAGGGGAGGAGATGTTGTAATGTCAGTCTGCACAGGTTGCCAATTAGTTGACAGACACAACACAACTGTAATAGTAAATGACTACAAATATGAGGCACACCTATAGTCAGTGTGCATAACACCACAGATTTGAATGGTACAAGCTCAGTATATCACATCTTTCAACAAAAACATCTGCAACACTATTGCAGTATGTAAATACCCTGCATAGGTCACTCACATTTCTGAGACACACAACTATATCATAGCTGTACTCACAATGAGCATATGGATATCTATAACATCCCAGTATCTGACCTAGCACTGTCACAGTCAGTATTGTTAACACACACTCCGGTAGTGGTCATATGTGAGCCATCCTTTCCTGGGGTGACTCAGGGCCCTGATCCATGATCTCTGTCACTGCTGACAGACCCAGTTGATATGGCCATAGGTACTGTTCAATAAGATATCAGGACAGCAAGTGTGGTTGAGGCATATTTATTGAACTTCCTATTTTCCCATTAGTACATACCCCCTACTGCATTACATTACAGGCTTACATGTTTGATATACCTTTTCCTCCAAAACGTCTGTGTCCTGCTGGTACAGTCTTCAGATGTGTTGGTTGTTTTTTTTTTCTTTTCTTTCTCTCTCACTCTCTCTCTCTCTTGGATGTAACTGAGACATCTGCTTTGCATACGCAGCATCGTGCCTTTTGTAGGTAATGCTCAAGAGCAGCTGATAGCCTGTGCATCAGTTGGTGTCCCCTACTTGCTAATTGCATGCAGAACAGCTGTAGTGTTAGTCCTATAGCCAACAGCATAGCAACACACTCCTGTAATTGAGAACATCTTGTGGGTGTTGCCCCTTTTCCTTGCCTTTGAGGGAGACATCATGTAGGTGTGTGAACAACAGCATCAAAGAGGTTCCTTTGAAATGCCACTTACATTGTACACTGTAGAGACAAGCCAACAAACTGGGGGAGAATGTTCCACACATAGGGACAGAATGTAACTATTGCTGTTATACAGTTGTATGGATGCTAGTGTTACAGGGTTCTGTGGACATGGCTTTTCTGTGTGATTTTAAAGTCTGACAGTGTTATGTGGTTGACATAACTCTCAACAGTAGGCCAATCTGCAGCATGGTCATGTGTTGGACTCTCATGTTCAGTGTGCTTGTCAGACATGTCTTCTGTTTGTAAAATTATTACCATACTGTGGGGATTGCAGTCAGTAACTTCTATCATCCATTTCTGTTTCTGACTTCATATCCCTCAGACAATATCTGTTTCAACAAACCCTGTTACACCAGCAACTTTGTCAGTTTATGGCAGCAATACTTCATATACGCTCGTGTTTGTGGGCCTCTGTCCCTGAAGTGTCAGACTTTGTTCAGATGTCATGCAGTAACATGTTGATAGATGGCGTATTTCATTCTTTAGTGACTTCATTCCTGATACCATCCTAGTGATGTATCAGATTGCCAGACACGTCATGTGTAAGAGGCCTGATATAGGATGACAAAGTGTGGACATTGTGTGGGACTCTAACCAGTTCACATATCTGTGTATGTATGCCAATTGCTGACAGACTTTCAGGATTGTGTAGCAGTGTAGTGTGTCAGTGTTATGTGGCCTGTGTAGGGAAGGTGGTATATGTATGTCTTATGTCTCCTTTTCTGTCTGCCTGTGCATGCTGCTCCAGTCTATGGTGGTCTATCAGCTGTATGTGTTTGCAGGTCAAGACTTAAGCATGTCCCATACTACAGTCAGACAAAACACTACAGTTTGACTTGGGCCAGTATATGTAGGGGTAGTGTGTGAATGGCAAACATGTTGGGATTTTTCTGTCCAGAAGGTCCTTATACTGTACTGTTCACTTGTTTTCACAGTATGTCACTGTGACTGTGTTGCGATTGGTTGTTGGTATGCACTTTCACAATGGTGTCTGTTTTGCAGTGCTGTTACATCCCTGTAGTGCCTGGTATATTTGCAAATAAAAGTGTAATTCCCCATACTGGATTTTGGTTACTGTTGTGTCAGCCTGTCTGTACTTTGGACAATGCTTGGTAACATGCTTAGGAGCTGGCTGTGGTTTCCATAATGTGAAGTTATGTCCAAATATTTGTTGGATGTACTGTTGCCTGGACCCCACAAGGGTTGTGTATTTCTGACACATCAGTTGGATGATGTGTGGATTTGAGTCGCTAAGTACTGTGATGTAATTTAGTGTTGGACTTGTGCTATTTGTGCAGCAACTGTGCTAGCTTATCTACTCTAGTATTTCAGATATGTCCCTATTTTCATGCCCCCCCACTTTGTCATGCTTGTTGTAGATTGGTTGCAGTAAGGGATTTTGAGCCTACCTCTCGACTGGCCAGATTGTTTCAGACTGTCCAGGTTTATTGGTCATATTTGTGGTGTGTTCCACAGATTCATTATATTATTTCTCTGGTCAGTCATTGTGTAATGTGAGGGTGTCTGACAGTAACTGGTGTCATCACAGTACATTTTGACTAGTGAGATCCTCCCATACATGTATGCTGATATCACTACTGTCACTCAGGCAACATTGTAAAATTTTCAGAGCAATGATTAAAATGATTCCCCACTTTTCGGCCATTGTCCCCCCATTTGGACAGCCTTTGGCTGGATGGGTTGCAGTATGAGTGTTACAGGTATGGTTCTGAGGTATGGGTCCACTAAATGTTATGAGCATACATACACATATATATTTTTTTTAAATATATCTGTATATATCTATATATGTATATATTTCTAGATTGCTATATGTATATATGTTGTTAATTATGTGTTTTTCTTACATCGTATATCATTACTAATATGTAGATAGGTATTTATGTAATATGTATATCCATATTTGTATTATTGATATATTTCTCCATATATATGCATCTCCATGCATATATATGTGTGTATTTGTACATATAAGAAACTGACTTTTATTGTACAGAATGTTTCCGTACTGGTGTGTGACTGTACCGCAGAATATATATAAATAAAACCATTCAATTCTCAAATCCCAGATGGCCTAGTGGTATGATGTCTGACTATAGTGTAAGGGGTCCTGGGAACAATCCCTGGGAGAGCTAGTCATTTTGTTGCTAGGCAGAACACTCTGTGGATGATGCAGAGTGATTAGAGCAGTTATAAGCAGTTGTAAGCAGGTTTGCATGAAGCTCAGTGACGCGTACATCCGCTTATGTCAGCTTAGCGGGTTTTAGCAGAGCTGCATCAGGCTTAGCTGGCCACGAACAATTATTTAAAAAAATATATTTTTGCATTTACATATGGCATTTTCCTAGCCCTACACTACCATACATGAGGCATGTGACTCACAAATATCATTCCATTTCATGAAAATTAATTAACAAGTGCTTCCATACATAAAATATATTAACCACAGCTGGGATTTAAACAGTCCATGTCTTGCACACTAAACCAGAGCTCTACCACTACACTACATCAACAAGGAGGATTTCTCCTTCATAATTCTATCTGACTCTCATACAGTATTTAGGTTAGGCTGAGCAGAGTGCCATGGTGTGCAAACCAACTGCGCTTTGCTTAAACTCTTTTTTCATTTAAAAAAAATAACATATTTAATTTACAATATATATTTCTCTGCAACAGAAAGCTCAGAGACACTCCAAGGCTGTGAATGCAAATAAAGTTCTCAGATGAAAACAATTCCAAGTAGTAAACTCCAATAAATCCAATGGACCAAGTTTGAAATGAAGAACGATTTATTGTGCAGTTAGGTTAGTGCTTTCACCCTGTTGGGCTTCCTCAGACCTTTAATACATACAAAAAAGGGGACACAAAGAATATATAGCCACCTAAATATGACATCACTTCCTACAATTAATCTATTTAAAAACTAAACAGAAAAAAAAAGTCATCTCATGAACATGCCCTAAAAATGGAAATAAAAACATACGTAAATGCATTCATAAATATAAAATGTAAACATAAGTAAGAATACATACTTGAATTTGACTTACAAAAAATAATGCAGTTTTTGAAAAAATATTTAAATTTATAAAAAATATATTTAAATATGTTTAAGTTTTATGTAATTTAAAATGTATAAAAGAACATATCTACATTCAACATAAAATCTCATCAGAAAAGGACATTAGTTATAACAATATAAATTGTGTCATCTGACAGTCAATCTCCTATTTTTCAAAGCTGGCTTAATGGAGACTTTATCATTAAGACCTGGGTTCTAGTCTGCCCTTATCCTGATGATCCAGTCAACTTCTATTCTCTCTGTGTAATTTCTAATGTCTCCACCTATGGTACTGGGTATGTTCACTTGTAGGACCTGGAATGTGAAACTATGCTGGTCATTAGTGTGTGTGACATGCTTCAAGAGTGCATTGTTAGGAGATTGTATACGTATTTTGTACAGGTGTTCCCTAATCTTGTCCCTTAGATGTCTATCAGTTTTCCTACATAATACAGTGCAGGCTATGCACTTAGTCAGATAAACCACATGTTGTGTATTACAAGTAGCAGCTACTCTCAAATCAAACAGTTGTAGGGTGATGGGATCTGTGAAATGAGATTCTACACAAACAAATTCACAAAAATTACATTTGTTACATGGTTGCGTATCTATAGATGAATAAAGTTCATTCTGATCACTGAAACCTCTAGGATAGCATAATAGTCTCTGTAAATTCATCTTATTCCTATAGACAAAATTAGGTTCAGTACCTACTAGTCCTTTTAACTCAGGATCTGCCATTAAGACTCCCAATGCCTATGAAATACATTTTTAACTAGGCCAATGTCCTGTGTGTAGTTAAGGGATACTCTGACTGTAGATTTCCAAGTGTTTGGATGCTCTGTTATACCAAGACAGGTGTAATCACTCCTGTCTGAAAAATAAGTTTGTGCAACATTGTCTCTCAACAACTGGGCCCTCTCAATACCTGCATTAATCACTATCAGATTATAAGACCTGTCTGCTAACCTTTCACATAGATGGGAGAGTTCCCTCTCAAACCCTGTCTGTGTTGGGTTCAAACGTGATGCATGTATGGCCTGCTCCATTCACTATGTTATTAAAAACATAACTGGGATGCATACTCATCCTATGAAGAAGGGAGTTCTTGTAGCAAGGCTTCCTATAAACTTCAGTGTTGAGTAGCCCGTTCGGTAACTTCTCTATATATACATCTAAAAAGAATATCCACTGGTCAGATTTCTCCATCTTAAAATTCAATAATGTGTCAGTGAGTTAATTTCATCATAGAAATCTTGCAATTCAATGTCCGAACCTGTCCACAAAAGAAATAGGTTGTCCACAAAACGTCTATAAAAGACCACATGCTCAGTGAAACTATCCTAGGCAAATAACTTTTCTTTCTTCCAATCTGCCATGACCAGGTTGGCGTAGCTGTTGGCGCAAGAAGTGCCCATAGCTATGCCATCCTTCTGGAGGTATGTTACTTCATTGAACATAAAGTTGTTTGTACGTAACATACAGCTCAAGCTAGACTATGGACAACAATTAGATACTAGTAGCAACCCCAAATATAAGAAACCTAGTATATATGTACCAGTGATAGACACCTAAGGGACAGGATTAGGGAACATCTGTACAATATACATATACAATCTCCTAACAATGCACTCTTGAAGCATGTCACACACACTAATGACCAGCATAGTTTCAAATTCCAGGTCCTACAAGTGAACATACCCAGTACCAAAGGTGGAGACATTAGAAATTACACAGAGAGAATAGAAGTTGACTGGATCATCAGGCTAAGGGCAGACCAGAACCCAGGTCTTAATGATAAAGTCTCCATTAAGCCAGCTTTGAAAATTAGGAGATTGACTGTCAGATGACACAATTCCTATTGTTATAACTAAAGTCCCTTTCTGATGAGATTTTTATGTTGAACGTAGATATGTTATTTTATACATTTTAAATTACATCAAACTTGAACATATTTAAATATATTTTTTATAAATTGAAATATTTTTCAAAAATTGCGTTATTTTTTGTAAGTCAAATTCAAGTATGTATTCTTACTTATGTTTACATTTTATATTTATGAATGCATTTATGTATGTTTTTATTTACATTTTTAGTGCATGTTTATGAGATGACTTTTTTTTTCTGTTTAGTTTTTAAATAGATTAATTGTAGGAAGTGATGTCATATTTAGGTGGCTATATATTCTTTGTGTCCCCTTTTTTGTATGTATTAAAGGTCTGAGGAAGCCCAACAGGGTGAAAGCACTAACCAAATTCTGCACAATAAATCTTTCCTCACTTCAAACTTGGTCCATTGGATTTATTGGAGTTTACTACTTAGAATTGTTTTCATCTGAGAACTTTATTTACATCCACAGCCCTGAAGTGTCTCTGAGCTTTCTGTTTGAGTTTATCTTTGATTCTCAGCATCGGAGCACTTGCTCCTTAGTCACTTGCTCTATTGACTTTGCTTTACGCATATATTTCTCTGCAGGTTGCAGGAATGTGGGACAGGGATCTGGCCATTCTGGGGACAGTGAATTACTGTGCGGACAACTTACTTGTGCTTGTGTGCTTACATTTCTTTTTTCTTATTTCAGTGTCCGCAGATGCTGTCATGTTCACTTTTACATTTCAGTGTCCAGAGACATTGAAATAATGCATAATATTAGAGCCAGGCTCTAATATTATGCTTCTTCCTTATTTGAGTGCAGGGGGTGTGTTTTAAGTGTTGGTGCAGCACTTATACATGCCCCCTGCACTCATACATGGATTGTGTACATGTAGGAATACAGCAGCGCACCCTCATTAATATGTAGAGTGAGCAGCTTCTGTATTCCTACACGGAACAGTCCGGGCAAGAATAGACTATTCTTGCACGGACTGTTCCTGAATCCGGGGGTAATATTTTGTCTTGTTAATATTTGTCATAAAACAAGAACAAGTAACCATGAAAAGGCTGCTAACTAAATGGTTACTTGATTAAAGTAATAAAGAAACAACTAAAATGTTTACGGGATTTAACCCTTCAGTTTCTATCAGTATTGAAAAACCAATGACCATGCTAAGATGTTGGATCCATGCTCTACTGAATGTACCCTGATATTTCAGCTAAACCATGGGAATATGCCCCTTTCTTACAGCTGTCAGAAACTTGTTTTGCTCTCCTTCATGCAATTTTAAACTCACTGAAAAAATATTCAAAAGCACTACCTCAGGAAATATTGTCCAAGGTCCCACCACCCTGTCCATGAAGCAGAACTTCCACATGTTTATCTTGAGTCATGTTATCCCAGTTGTCATCACAACCTCTTTTCTTCTATCTCTCTCTTTCTCTTTCTCTCTCTGTATATATATATATATATATATATATATATATATATATATATATATATATATATATATATATTGCCTCACAGCAAGAGGTTCTCCGGTTTGATCCTCGGCTGGGGTGCCTTCTGTGCAGAGTCTGCATGTCCTCCCTGTGGTCACATGGGTTTCCGCTGGGTGCCCCGGTTTCCTCCCACATCCCAAAGACATGCAGTAGGTGGATTGGACACTCAAAATTGGCCCTAGGTGTGAGTGCATGTGTGTGTGTGTCTTCTGTGGAAGGTTGGGCATGAGGCTGGCAACTCAACACCATAAAACTCCATTGCCTGCGGTGACCCCTAACAGGGAAAAGCTGAAAGAAGAAGAAGCTATATATATATATATATATATATATATATATATATATATATATGTATATATCTTTTTCTATGTATCTATATATATGTATATATAGGCATACATGTGTATATATATATATATATATATATATATATATATATATATATATATATATTTCTTCTTCGCATCTCTATCACTTCATCTTGCAGGATATATTTATATATATATATATATATATATATATATATATATATATATATATATATATATATATATGATTCAGGTTACATTGACTTTTGTCTCAAAACACAATTTTTGTGTCTATTCCAGGGTTACTTCATGAAAACTCTGCCTTCTATGCCTCCCAAAGTGAAGAACTTTGCATTTGTTTAATCCCTATTATATAATGACCCCCCCCCCATTAATATTCCAAAACATGCATGCTGATTTGCGAGCATGCCCATTGTAAATCCCGCAATATACCAATGGAAAAAGGACCGGTCGCCCGGACTTTTTTTCCATTAGCATAAAGTGTCCAAAACTTTTTTTTCTAATAAAAAAAAAAAAAAAAAGTAAAAACAGGGCAACGGAGACTTTCTTTTCTCCATTGCTTCTGTTTCAAAGCATTGATGTACTGGGTATGCATAGGAAGGCAAGTCACATACTCATGCGCAGTACATCAACACAAGGAAGCAGTATACTGCCACAGGCAGAAAAACAGTAATGCTACATTATACAAAGATATTATGTAAGAAAAGTATTATAGGGCTGCGGTGGTGCAGCGGTTATCATTGCCGCCTCACAGCAAAAGGTCATATATTCAATTCTCAGCTGGAGCGCCTTCTGTGTGGAGTCTGCATGTCCTCCCTGCAGTCGAGTGACATTAAAGACATGCAGGTAGGTGTGTGCGTGAATGGGTGTGCCTTCTTTGAATGTTGGGCATTGGGCTGGCAACGCGGCACTGTACAAATCCACTGCCAATAATTAGCAGACTGGAGTTTCACTGTGGCGACCCCTAACCGGGAAAAGCCGAAAGACATTACTTACTTTTTTTTTCTTAAATAATGTCATTGTATAATAGCAATAACTGGCTCTGTGATTGTGGTATATTGAAATTTACCCACGGTTGGCTTTATTTAATCACTTGGGCTTCACCATCATGATTAAACCATGCCAACCATGGGAAAATCTTCAATATACCACACCACGTCCTTGGTTATTGCTTACATATTTAATAGTTTAGCCAAGTGTATGCAACAGCTAGTCTAACTATAGATCCTTGCCTCCATACATGACCAGCACAAAAATCTTATTAGCATCAATACAGAAACTGGTCTTGTTCTCAGAACAAAGTTGGTTATGCAATGCCATATTTATTCATACAAGACCCAGCACAAAATGTTCTGGTATAGGGTTGCTTACTAAATTTTCTTCTGGTGAAAATATGTGCACTTTGTTCCAGTCTGTATATTTTTCAATATTCTGGTCATCCTCAACGAACAAAAAATCCAAGACATGGTTAGAGTCCAAATTCACAGAGGCTCCACATGTCCATGTAATCAGTCAACCAGATATGGAACTGGATTACATTTGATTGGTTACACATTTGTGTGTGAAACTTGTAACTGACCATCAGGTAAGGAATTACCATTCAAAAACACAAAAATTCCACATAACAGCTATGCAGAATATTTTATGTGGCCTTCGCTACAATGGAAGTGTATCTGGGTGGCTTACAATCACTTGCCTTCTTCTTAGATCCACACATTTGAAAGTGGCACCACTATCACTAATCACCAGTGTAGAAGTAGTGTCTGTGCTGTTAATAAGAAACCATGCATTTCAGCCATTGGTACTCAAACCACAACTACTAAACCTTTAAAGTTTTGGAAGACACTCCATCCACATTCCTTATTTTCCTGAAGACTGAACTTCTGTACTAATCACCTTGACATATGACAATTTCTTTCCATATCCACCTGCTTTTTCTTCTCAGTCTGATGTTTGCCTTAACACTTTTTACATTTTTTGGGAGAAAAGCTCCAGTAATTAGTAATGCAATCACTTTAGAAGTTAACAAACTTGCAAGGACATTGCATGACCATTCAAATAGCCTTTACACAATGATGGGAAGTACAGTTCTTTAGAGGTAACATTAGTATAATATGTAGTACAAAAATCCAGACAATTTCAGCGAGTTTCAATAGAAATGAGTTCATTTAACTACAGAGATTCATAGGTTCATAGGTTTTTACTAGGCTAAAAACCATTAGGGACATGACAAGCATAGCTGTGCATTCCAAACCATTTGGCTCCCAAGTATTATATGAAGAGGCATGTTAATAGGCAGGTAACTAAGGATTTGTGGGGGAGGTAGTTCTTAGGATAATACTTTTCTAGTTCGGTAATACTTTTCTAATTGGCAGTGTCTATCCATAATGGACTTGAGGCCAGAGCTGGGTAAATTAATGATTTCTCATCCAAATGCCAAGGTTTCGTTTGAATAGGATGAGGGATGAACTCTGTTTTACATGGATGCATAATGCAATCCTATTGCATAATGAAGTGATCCTTTGGGTCACATCTCTCTCTCTCTCTCTCTCTCTCTCTCTCTCTCTCTCTCTCTCCAGCACGTTCTGTTTATGTCACAAGCAAAGTTCAGATCTTTGAATCTAGTAATTCAGGTGCTGTTTGTTTTATGCAAGTGCAACAGATCCATCAGGGCTGGGTCTGAGGGAGCCCTGTAAGCCAGGCAAAGATCCCCTCTCAGCAGCTCATAGGAGACCAAAAACAGAGACATAGTTTTAGATGATCAGTGTAGGACAGGCTATTCATGCCCTGAATTCCCCTAATCAGAAACCTTTGTGGCTGTTCCAATTGTTGCAACAATCTAGTTAGATAAATGCCAAAAGGGGCATTGCATTTAATGACAGGTCTGAGAAGGGGCAAGTAGAGTGGTACTATAACCTCCTTTTATCTGGATGCCATACACTTACCTGTAAGTTGGACAACATAGAATGATATTTTTATTATCTTAGCTACATGTTGGTTAAAGGCCACATTGCTGTCTACATATGTTCCTAGATCCCTTATCATTGAGTTGGTACTTGGGGGTATTTTATCAATGGTGTAATTAACTTGCATTGACAGTTTCCCAGAGGGCATTATAATGCATTTTGTGTATTGAGCTTAGGCCATGGCTTTGGTACTAGTGATTTGCCTGTGGTAAACCCCCTTGTAAGATGTTTGTGTCATGGAGGGACTCTAATAGCTCCCAGTTTATAGCTATCTGCAAACCTGGTGAACCAGAGACCTTTAATGTTAGCCTTGACTTCTGAGAATCAGATGCCAAATAGGAGTGGGCCCAACATAGAGCTTTGGAGTACTCCACTGGTGATTAGTGTCTTGATGGAGGTGGTGTAACTGAACCTAACTTCATGGTTCCTGTCTGTAAGCCAGCTGGCAATCCAGCAAGTTATGTAAGTGTTTACACCTAGCTCAGAGAGCTTGTCAATAATGTCTGAATGGGGTACTGTATCAAATGCCTTAGCCAAGCCAAGATACACAGTAAGCACTGTTTTACCCTCATCCATTGTCTTGGTGACCCTCTCAGAGAAATCTACCAGGTTAAGTTGGCATGACCCTCCCTTAACAAAGCCAAATATGAATGAGTCCAGTGTCTGTAGGTTGCCAAAGTCCCTGTTTATCATTTGTATGATAATTCGGTCAATTGTTTTGTTTATTAGGCTTGTTAGATTGATGTGTCTGTAGTTCCCTGGGATGGTTGGTGGTCCACACTTGTGGAGGGGAATGACTGCTATAGTCCTCCATTCACTTGGAAAGTAGTCTGTTGCAAGGTTGTAGCTGAAGAGTGTCTGAATTAGTCTTGATAGCCCATGTTTTAGACTGTTCAGGAGGAAACTGGGGAAGTTTTTGGGATACATGAAGACAATGTTCTTGGCTTTGGAGAGGGCTGCCATCACCTGGTTCCTGCTGATAGCTGGGGTAGGTTTGTTCGAGGGGATTTCACCTGGTGTAGCTGAGGAGAGGAGTGGGGGATGGAGTTGGAGTTACATTTATCAGCCAGTAGATTTTCTTTGTCACCCTGTCACAATGATTGGTGTAAGTGATACCATTTACCACTAGTTCAGCACACTGTTGTGTGTTACCTCTAAGGTTCAAGACATAGCAGAAGAAGGCCTTCTGATTGTCCTTAGCCTATAAGCCCATCCTGACAAAGTTGGCCTTGTTGGGCTTAATCAGACCTCTTAGTTTCTTGTTTAGTCATGTAAGTGAACACTTGTCTTTAGTGGAGTAGCTTTTCCTGATCTTGACCACAGCTTTTCTTCTTTATTATATACACTATTTAGGTGAGGATTCCACCAGTGGGGTATGTTTTCATGTTTCTTTTGGTTTATTTCTGGTAGGTGCAGGATCCTCTATGCAGGCATTCACATATTTGTATAGTGACTCTGTAAATAATTTTGGGTAGGTAGCTGTAGTATCAGGGTTGTGGGGAGGCTTACATTTTGACAAACCATCATTTAATAGGATGTAGTTTGCCTTTGAATAGTTCCTAATTGTTACTGATTTTGCTGGAATTTCTGGGTTGATATTTACTTCAAATGAACCCCAAGAAACTAAAAATCGGTACTTCTAGGGTCGATAATACCATAAGCTCCACACCAATGTCAGATGAGAACCCCCTTCTTTCTGAAGAAGTCCCAGAGTGTATTATACAGAATGAAAGTGCTTAATGTTTTTAAAGTTTTGGAATAAATATATGATTTCTCATCCGACATTGGTGTGGAGCTTATGGTGTTGTCAACCCTAGAAGTGCCGATTTTTAGTTTCTTGGTTTACTTCAAATGAGACAGCTTTATGATCCCACCTCACTAGTGAGGATGTCGCATGGGGGCTGCAATACTCAGCAATGTTGGTGAGTACCAGATTCAGTATGTTTAAATCTCTGTTTGGACTATGCACATCTTTTCCAGGGTGTTTGTGTTAATAATGTTCAGGAAGTGTTGTGCCTGTGAGCTTGATGAAGTGTATTTTTCCCCATTCTATAGAGGGGTAATTAAAGTCATCCATAAATAGGGTATTTGGTTTGATGGTGAGCACCTCTAGTAGCGTTAGGTAAGAGTCGTAAACTCTAGGGGCATAGAAAGTGACCTATAGCTAGCCAAGATATGGTAAGGGACCTAACCTATGGTGGCTTGTACATGGATGAGCTCCCTGGTATCATCCAGTTTAACCAACCTGATGGTATTTTTGCTGCTAACTTAGATCAAAACATATTCCCCTTTGGCTCCAGTCTGTGAAGGTGTTGGTCTAAATGTGTAGAAGACACTGTAGCCTTGCACTTCCATAGTACATAATACACCTTTATACCAAGTCTCAGTCATGGCACAGATGTCTACATTCTCAAGAGTGAGGAGGGCTTGAAGGCTGCAGAGTTTTTGGTTTAGGCTCGAAGCACTGAGGAGTAACACCTTAAGGTGGCTTTTAGACTTTTCACTATGTTTGCAGTTTTGTCTTTTTGGCATTGCCTAAAAAGGTTCTAAGGGTGTGGAGAAGGTTATAGCCAACATGCAAAAGTCTAGAGGGGAAAAGTGCAACCCATCCTTGGCAAAGGAACATGTTTTTTTGACCACGTTCTCCCATGCTGACAAAAATAAGATCTCCTTGGAGTGACACCAGAAACTAAGTATGCCAATTATTAAAATCAGTCATTTTATGTTCATTCTGTAGCATCATCCTTGGTAAAAGTAGAATGCTGAACAATGCAAGGCTCATACCTGTCTGTGACATCTATTCTGAGAAATACATAATGTCTCATTTGATATAGTCCAGTAAGGTACATCTCAGTTCATTTACACCAATGTGGACTATGACAGAATCATATTGATACCTGGGTGCAGTAACTTTGAGTAAGTGTGTGATAGTGTGGATCCTGGCTCCAGATAGGAAACTAACCATTATCTTCTCCTTGCCCATCCTGGTATGTGGGACATCTGTGCATCATACAATGGAGTGTCCATTGACAACAGTATTAGGTAAAGTGTATGCTTGCCTTATGGGCTTTGCAGTTGAGTGACCATTAGGTGTAGACTTATGTGAGATGTTTGGCGTTGCTTTTGGTATGTGCTTTAGTGATTGCTGAGGAGCAGTGCTGCCATTAGGTGGCTAGGGAGGTCTTTGAGATTTAAGAAAGGTTCTTTTAAGCATCTCAACATAATATAATCATAGATGTGGTGTATGGTATGTTTGAGGGGGTCTATTTCAGCATTTCAAAAATTTAATAGTTCGAATCACTAAATATCAAACTGAAATGATCAAACTATTACATTTTCGAATGCCAATAAAAAAAAAAAAAACACAAAAAAATCCTAAAGGGTGTAGGCAGGGGGGCTTGTGGGGGGCTGAGCCCCCACACACCCCCTACTTAAATATACCAACTCCGGGACTGCACTACATTAAAGTAAACAGAAATCTTCCCTTACAGAGGTTGCCATTTACCCATTCGATGTTCTGCACTTTCAGCATTCTTGCGTTGACAATATCGTATTCGATATTGTCAGCGTTTGAGATGCTGATAGGAACGCTGTTTGAGGGATGTAGTGTGGGTATGCCTGACAACCTCATTTGTATATGAGATTTTTGCATCTATGGAAGTTGTGTATTTACATTTCACATATACTATGCTATTTTGCTTAGTTTTTAACTGCTTGCCTGAGAACATGAGACAATTGCTACATTGTTTTAGGATGCCTAAATGTACCAAGCTGCCCATAGAGACATTTGAAAATTGCATATCCATGTTGTCTGGTCCTGTAATAGGGTTGGTTGTTTATGATTAAGGGTTGGGTTTTAACAGAGGTCTCCTAGGGTAATTTCTGAGCTTAACAGCAAGATGTTATATAATGCTAGGATATGATTGTGCTATTCAGTGCACAAGCTAGCCATTCTATGCTTATTTTTACCCAGTGCCACACTGTTTAACAGGTTTCAGATCTAATCCTAACTTTACAGGTAAATTTTGCTGTCTAGCCATTTGCTACTATATAGGGCACTGCTAACTGCTGTGGCCCAGTGTGCAGCTCCATTAAGAGAAAAAAGCTTGAAAACTGATCCTTATACTACTAGTCAATAAATTAGTACACTTTGAATTTCCTGTAGTGCTTTCCAACTCAGGGAGACCTGGCAGTAAACACCTTCTGGCACAAGATGTCTGATCCTGGAATGTCTTAATGTAAAAGCACAGCAAAAGCAGCTATCAAGTGCAGATTAAACAACAGACTACCACCAATCAACTAAGCCACTGGCTAATTCACCCTTCTAAAAAGAGATTCAGAGGCACACCGACTAGAAATGCCACTAAACAGAGAAATAACAATCTTTGCCATAAAATTAAATACATGCTTTAAAATGCTCAGAGACAGTAATGATCAGTATATAAAGCAGGTAGAGTTAATCAAGAAAATATTTTTAACTTGGATGGCTCAAGATTAGGGCCAGTGCCAGCATTTTGGGGGCCCCCAACAAGGTTCAATTTGGGGGCCCTACTCAAGAGAATATAAAGTGTTACCACATTGCCATTGCACCCCCTTCCCTGTTAAGCTCATCCATCACCATTTAACCACTAGCGTCACTACATTCAGATCATTAAGAATTGATGTGCCAAGCCACACGCTGGCATTTATTACCAATGTTTCATTATGACAAACCCCTGTACCACAGCAAGGTAGCTATTCACAGGTACACACTGACGGGCATTTAATACCAATGTTACATTATGACAAACCCCTGTACCACAGCAAGGTAGCGACTCACAGATACAAACACTGACAGGCATTTAGTACACCAATGTTACATTATGACAAACCCCTGTACCACAGCAAGGTAGCTATTCACAGGTACACACTGACTGGCATTTAATACCAATGTTATATTACAATAAACCCCTGTACCACAGCAAGGTAGCTACTCACAGGTACACACTGGCATTTAATACCAATGTTACAGTATGACAAATCCCTGTACCACAGCAAGGTAGCGACTCACAGATACATACACTGACGGGCATTTATTACCAATGTTACATTATGATAAATCCCTGTACCACAGCAAGGTAGCTACTCACAGGTACACACTGGAATTTAATACCAATGTTACATTATGACAAACCCCTGTACCACAGCAATGTAGCGACTCACAGATACACACACTGAAGGGCATTTAGTACCAATGTTACATTATGATAAACCCCTGTACCACAGCAAGGTAGCCACTTACAGGTGCAGACACTGACTGTGTACTCACCTGCTCAGATTTTTAAAGAATATCCACATGTGACTCTTGTTTGGTCTGTTCCTCACAATTTGTAGCTTTCTGGATTTTTTTTGTGGCAAATCATTGATGACTGAATTCATTAAATGACAAGCATTTCAGTTTAACTTCATATCTTTCAGAACATGCATGGTAACACTTTTTATTCTAGCAACATTTTCAGTTTATAAGAGTAATATTTAAAATTTGCCCAGATCTTTGGGGCTGGAACCCCATTATCTGTAGCTTTGTCCAGAGTTTGTGCCATGAGATCAAGAGCTATGACTGGCATTTAGTAGCAATGTTGTTAAATTATGACAAGCCTCTGTACCGCATCAAGGTAGCCAGTCCACATATGTACACAGAGGCACCTACACTGACTTCGCACAAAGGCACCCACTCTGACTGGCATTTAGTAGCAATGTTGTTACATTACAACAAGCTCTGTACCACATCAAGGTAGCCAGTCCCTCAGAGGTACACAAAGACACACTGACACAGACTCCCACAGAAAGACACACCGACACAGACTCCCACAGAAAGACACAAAGACACAGACTCCCTCACATAGGACAGAAGCACACTAAAACAGACTCTTGCACACAGGACAGACACCCACACATGATAAAGGCTGCACTACAGCAAGACTGAACAATAATACCCACATAGACAGGACAGAGGCACCCATCCCCCACAAGTACAGAGAGAAGGCCAGGATAAATTTACTGCAAGACTGAACATAAACCCACACAAGATTAAGTCAGCACTACCACAAAACAGAACTGAGGCACCCCTCCCAAACACAAGTCAATGACAGCAATACAGCAACACTGAAACAAGCAACACTAGATAAACTGATATCACTCAAGGCAATTACTGACATGCAGAACAGTCACACTGCAGATGTACACAACACAGCTATGGGACACAGAAAAGACTGCAGACACAACATACAAGGGAAAGCCATGGGGATTACAGAGCCTGAGGCAAACCCAAACCCAAAAGAAAGCCATGGGAATTACTGAGATTGAGACAGATGACTCAAACCCAAACAGAGCGTAATAGGGATTACTGAGCGTGAGGCAGACTTAAACCCAGTGAAACACAGAAGAGAGCCATGGGGATTACTGAACCTTACACAGAGACTCAAACCCAAAGAAACACATGAGAGCCATGGGGATTACTAAGCCTGAGGCAGACAGACTCAAACCCAAAGAAACACAAGATAGCCATGGGGATAACTGAGCCTGAGGCAGAATCAAACCCATGCACAAGAGAGTAATGGGGATTAGTGAGTCTGACACAGGCAGACTCAAACCCAGAGAAAAAAAGGTGAAGACCAGTGTCATTCGTCTTCCATGTACATTTATTTTTTCAGCTTCTGACTGCTGCCACTTGTCTGTTCTTACTGCACTTCTGTTCTAGCCCCCCGACAAGCTCTGCTGCTCCCAACTGTCCTAGCATCCTGACGAGTCCTGCCACTCACCTGCTCCTCCACATGAGTCCTGCCGCTCCCGACGAGTCCTGCCGCTCCTAGTTGCCTTTGCCTAACATCCTGCTAGTTCCATCGTCATGGTCCTACCTGTTGGAGGTAAGCAAAAAAAAAAAGTGAATACACAGCATACAAGCCACACTAAGGTGCTACCTGAAATTTACTGCCTGAAAGGAAATATGAGCACATACCTACAGTTTTACTGGGATCTTACGAATTTTCTTCCGGACAAAGTCTTCAATGAGGCTGCCATGTTATACATGCCCCACTTCATGCTCAGTTGAGAGCACAGCTAAGCCTGAAAGTCTCTCCTGACTCATTGACGAGCACAGGTATGTCATTATGAGTTTCAGCTTAGAAAAGCTGCATTCTGCAGTAGCCACTGTAATGGGTGCAGTCAAATAAATGCGCAGTGAAACATAAGTATTTATATATATGTCTTGCAAGTGGTTGCGAATAAGGAAATTTAACACAGTCAATGGTGATGATTCATTATCAATCATTCGATAAAGGCTTTTAAGTTTGTGTCCAAGGTCAGAGTCATCAATATCACAGTGGCCACTTATTCTGTCAGTCAGTTGTTCTTTCAGAGCCTTGCAGTGTGACTTCTGCAACATCACTCAATGCTTTAATATTTGATAAATATCCACAGGCCTTATCAAACTCTGAAAGATGCTCAAACCAGTCAGTAAATGGTTGGATTGCTATGTCCAGCAGCACACTGAAGAACTCTACATGTAGTTTTACTGCTGGATCCTGTACATTCTCATCTTCTCCTTTATAGTCAAAGAACCACTTTACTTTCCTCTCTCTTTTCTTGAAATGTTGTGCCAACATCCAGTTCTTCCACTATCTTGGAGGTTTTGCCCATGGCATGTTGAAATCCTGTCTCTGTAATTCTTCAGCAGGTCCATAGTGGATGCCAGCACTTTGACACATGTCAAAGTATCAACCGATGGACTCTACAGAACTTTGCTTGCACGATTTACCTGTCAGCACATCATACCAAACCACTAAACATACTATGAACTGGTATGACATAAGTTCTGAGCACAGTCCTCTTGTTTGTTGATATGTTGCAGCATCATTTGTATGTACGGCTTGCCCTATCTCTTGTAATGCCTCAATGACTCCCTTCAACTGAAATCTTACTGCCTTGACAGAGTCTATCCTGCATTCCCAGTGAGTCTCAGACAGTGGCTTCACAGTGACATTTATGTGCCATTTCAGGATCTGCCGTCTGCTTGTTGATGCTGAACAGAATACTTAAATGTTCTGGAGATATCCAAAGAATGACACTGCCTGTACTGATGAATGTGCTCCATCACTAACTATAAGATTTAAATTATGGCAGCACACGGCACATAAAAAGCCCTTGAATTCATCTGTTTTATCTGGGCCTGCACTCCAGCTCATTTCCCCTTCATGCTGCTGCCATTGTCGTATCCTTGTACTTGACAGACATTAATGTCCAGTTCATGATTCTGAAGAAGAGCTTCAGTAAGTCCTGCCCAAGCTGCATCATTCACAGGCACAAATCCCAGAAAATGTTCCTAAACTGTGGCTGCAGTCCATGAACTATCCACATACCAAACTACGACAGTCATTTGCTCTTAATTGCTGATGTCTGGTGTGCAATCAAGAATCACAGAAAAGTACCTCGGGTTCTTCACCTTCCCTACAATGATCCTTAAAATAGTATTTGCAAATAGCTGGATAACTTTATTCTGTATGTCCTTCCCAAGATAGTGATCCATTACCTCTTTATTCTGAATATGGCGCAAATGTTCAAACTGCGACAAAAGTTACACTTGGCCTAAGAAATTGCCATTGCCGTAGGTGTCCAGGGCATCACTTGTACCACAGAATGCCATGTTCCATTCTGCCAAGTATTGGGCAACAGCAATAATGCATTCTAACACACCACGCCAGTGAGTTATCTCCTTTTCAACCACTTCTTGTCTCTTATCGTCCACAGTCTGCCTACTCTTTATTTTATTGTACATTTCCTTCCACTTCACCATGCATGCAGTATGCTCCAGTGCTCGATCTTGGCTGTGTAAAGCTTTGGACATCTCTCTCCATGCTTTGTAACCACCTGATCTGAGAAGATGGTTAGAATGTCCAAACAATTTGCATGCAAAGCAAAGTAAAACAGTGCATCCTTTGAGACCGAATATGTCAGCCAAGTGCGTTTGGCTCTCTCTCCATTAAGCAGCACATGGAAATAGTTCTCTGATGTAAATCTTCTTTTCTACTCATTGACTGGGAACTGTGGTAACAACACTTGCACCAGTCCATGCTGAATGGCAGCTGCCCTAAACTCATCCCTTAGCAAGTCTGGCCAAGTCCCTAGATCCTCAAAAGATGCACCTGACACTCCCTGCAAGTCATAGGCCACATCTGTTACTACCAAAGTATGGGCTCCTTCTGTATCAAAGTCTGGTGATCCAGGTGACACCTCTACAGTTGAATCTGCATTTGCTGACATGCTTTCACCCATGGTAATGGCTGTAGGTCTACAGGAGGTAGCCAGTGGTGTAGCCGCAAGACAGTGGTTACTTTCTATTTGAAGGATGCTGGCTTTACAGTGGTCAGACTGTAATGCAGAATCATTGTGTTCTCCTGAAGGCAAACTTTTTCCTGACTCTCCCCTCTCTGATGACCCAAAGAAAAATTTCATAATGGAACCCTATTTCTTTGCATCCGCATTCCTCTGCTGCTGAAGCTTTCTTTTTGCTGCTCCTGACAAATATGTGCACTTCATCTCTAACTGGAAATGGAAGTAAAGCAGAATTACTACACATGCAGACATAGTCCTTTTGTCATACTGTTAGTATGAATGCATAATGACTTGCATTGACATCAGTCACTATTGCACTGCAGGCAGAAAGACTGAAGAATGAATAACCAGTAGGGACAAAAAATAATGAGAAAGGCCCACGTTACAGTTTTATGTTAAATACCTAACACTAGAGGTGAACTTGAGCTTTTTCTACACAATTCTTCCCCTTTCATCCCCCCCAAACATATGAAGAGGCCCAGAATGATGCAAAAGATTGATATTACAAGCTCTCTGGAACAGACTAAAGTCTGAAAGAAGTAATGACTAGGAGAAGCCCAAGTTTCAAGGGGAACAGCAAACTGTGAGGCAAGACAAATGTTACGGCACAAAAAAGACTACACATGCCCACTACCTCTCAGTCTGTTAGCACACTTGAACAAGCCAAAACCATTGGTTGAACAAAGGAGTGAAATCATGGATTTGCTAGAAAACCTTATTTGTGAGGGATGTAGAAGTTACACACACATTGGGAGACATGCCCACAACCACTCTTGGCACAGGATCAGCGTACAAAAGCATAAAGCCAGGGAATGTACCATGCATTACATGTGGAGGGTATGAAACATGGTCCATTTCTGCTAGTAGCCTCAGCCCTATGCATTGTGCAATCATTTTGAGAGAGAACAGGCCAAAAACCAAAAACATTTGCACACACATTCTCGCAGGCCCCATCAACCTCCTAAACTGTCAACATAATTCAGACAGCCAAAAATAACTGCAGAAGAAGGCGTAACATCATGGATAGTTTAAAACATTAACTTAGATAGCAGAGCAGTGTTTGCAGTAGTATGCATTAAAGACATGAGTACATTTTGTGGAATTCTTACCCCCCTCCCCACAGCCTCTACACAACAATCCTGGATAAAGTGAAAACCAAAAACATAGGCAGAGCATAACAATGTGCTTATACAGTGCATGGCCCCACATTAAAAAAATCCCAAGCAAACATTGAACACTGCAACATTCTCACAGACCCTAACTACTCTCCCACCATTAGGCTTTTTTAAGCAATGTACAGGCCCCATCAACCTCCAAATAGCATAATACAAACAGCCAAAAATACCTGCAGAACAAGCTGTAACATCAGGTACAGATAAACAGTACTATAAACCTAGCAACAGAACTGTGTTTGCATTAGCATGCATTAAGATAGCAGTATATTCTGTGGAATTCTTACCCCCCCCCACCAAGTCTCGGCACAATTTTGGATGAAGTGAAATCAAAAAGGCGTAGCATAAACGATGTGCTTATACAGTCTGTGAACCCTTATTAAAAAAAACTCCAGGCAAACAGTGGACACTACCACATTCTCACAGACCCTAACCACACTCCACAACTTTCAATACACTAACTATGGACAACGAAAAAATAAGTTATTGCAACAAGGCATATCAAGGACAGTTAAACAGTACTATAAACACAGATGGCAGGACACTGTTTGTATTACTATGCATTAAGATGTGAGTACATTCTGTGGAATTGTCACCCCCCCCCAGTCTCTGCACAATTTTGGATGAAGTGAAAACAAGCGTAGCATTAACAATGTGCTTATACAGTATGTGGCCCCACATTAAAAAAAATTCCAGGCAAACAGTGAACACTGCAACATTCACAGCCACTAACTACCCTCCAAACATTAGCCATTTTAAACAATGTATAGGCCCCATCAACCTCCAAATAGCATAATTCAAACAGCCAAATATAACTGCAGAACTAGCTGTGACATCAGGGATGGTTAAACAGTACTATAAACCTAGACAGCAGAACAGTGTTTGCATTAGCATGAATTAAGATATCAGTACATTCGGCGGAATTCTTACCCCCCCCCCCCTCAAAGTCTAGGCACAATACTGGATGAAGTGAAAACAAAAAGGCGTAGCATAAACAATGTGCTTATACAGTCCGTGACTCCCTATTAAAAATACTCCAAGCAAACAATGAACACTGCAACATTCTCAGGCCCTAACCACACTCCAAACCTTTCAATACAATAAGTATGGGCAACAAAAAAAAGTTAAGTCATTGCATCAGTAGTACATTGTTGGTAAACAAAATAGTAGCATAACAGGGTTTGCAGTAGTATACATTGAAACATCTGCACCTTCTGCAACATTCTCACAGCTGCTAACTACCCTCCCAACATTAGGCACTGTAAACAATGTACAGGTCCCCTCAACCTCCAAAGAACATAACTCAAACAGCCAATAATAACAACTGCAGAACAAGGCATAACATCAGGGATATTTTAACAGTACTCTAAACCAAGATAGCCAAACAGTGTTTGCTAGCATGCATTAAGATATCAGGCCCCATCAACCTCCAAATAGCCAAATTCAAACAGCCACAAATAACTGTGGAACAAGCTCTACTATCAGGGATATTTAAACAGTACTATAAACCTAGATAGTAGAACAGAGTTTGCATTAGCATGCATTAAGATATCAGGCCCCATCAACCTCCAAATAGTATACTTCAAACAGCCACAAATAACTGTAGAACAAACTGTAACATCAGGGATATTTAAAGAGTACTATAAGCCTAGACAGCAGAACAGTGTTTGCATTAGCATGCATTAAAATATCAGTATATTCTGCGGATCCCCCACACACACACACACACACACACACACACACACACACACACACACAGCCAATGTACAATAATCCTGGATAAAGGGAAAACCAAAAACATAGGCATAGCATTAACAATATGCTTATACAGTATGTGACCCCATTAAAAAAACTCCAAGCAAACATTGAACACTGACATTCTCACACTCCCAAACTTTCAACACATTAACTACAGAAAACAAAAAAACTGCAGTCATTGCATGAGTGAGTACAACATTGCAGTTAAACACAATAGTAGCATAACAGGGTTTGCATTAGTATACATTCAAAACATCTATGCCTTCAGCAACATTCTCACAGCTGCTAACTACCCTCTCAGCATTAGGCATTTTAAGCAATGTACAGGCCCCATCAACCTCCTAACCTCTCAGCATAATTCAAACAGCCAAAAAACTGCAGAACAAGGTGTAACATCAGGGGTAGTGTAAAACAGTACTATAAACCTAGATATCAGAACAGTGTTTGGCAAACTTGTAAAAAACTCAAAATCTACTGCAAATTCAGCTAACAATCTACCAACAGAATTTCAAAAAATAGCAGCTGAAGCCAGTTCTTATCCTGAATACTTAAAAGATCCATTACTGAGTAGTACGTCCCAACCATCTTGAAAATATCATACATTATTCTCTCAAACTACTAACTACTCTTGCCAACCTTTATTGCATCCCCCTAGCCCTCCTCTGGCTCCAAAGCTGCCCAACAGGTCATAAACAGCCGTAAAATGTCTCCAGGATCTACCCTCCTCTACTTCCTCTCAGATTAGGAGTCTCACAAGGCTACAACCTTGATCCACTTCAGTTTAGTGGATTTATTATCAACCTCAATACCACCACATCCCTAGCACTCACAATCCAATATGCTGACATCGATCTGCCATGCAAAAGGTCATGTCCCAACCCAGGCTGAAATAAGCTAATCTTCACCACTTAGCCCATACGCCTAAGACTTCCATATGCCTAAGACTATTGACTTAGACAGTATCTCACAAGACTGCCCACCTATCCCTGCTATAGCCAACTACAATACCCTTCTCTGTCCCATTACTTATCTCCCCTCCTTTTCATCACCCCCTATCCCATTCTGTCTACCTTTTACATATACAGCATAGATACTGCAAAAACAATAATGAGACAACTCTACCTCTTGCCCCAGATAACTAACTTACACACTCTCCTAACCAACGGGCAATCAAAATTAAATGTGTATTACATTTAACATTCCCTTATATTGTCCCTCGTACAAACAGATAAACCAAACTTGTTTTACATATTTCTAGCACCTGTGTACTAAGAAGCATTTCTCCCTGGGCCTCCACTGAAAATGGGATCTATTCTAGTCAGACTATCCAGTAAAGAAATGAAAAATAAGTAAATAAGTAAAGTAAAACTGTTATAACCACAGCCCCTCACCCACAAATCCTCTTAGCACAACACATCGCTATACAAAAGTAAAATAAAACTGGTACAACCACAGCCCCTTACACCCCATCCTCTTAGCACAGCAACTCTACATAAAAGCAAATTAAAACTAATAAAACCAGTCCCCACCTCCCCAATCCTCATAGCACAAGAACACCACACAAGTGAAATAAACTTATAAAACCACAGCCCCTCACCATCATCCTCTTACCACCAGAGAGGTAGCAAAATAAAACTGGTACAACCACAACCTCATCCCCCATCCTCTTGGCACAAAAACTCTATACAAAACAAAATAAAACCAGTACAACCACAGCCCCAAAATAAAACTGGTACAGCTACAGACCTCACCCCCCCAAACATCTTAGCACAAAAACTCAACATAAAACCAAAATAAAACAAGTACAACCACAGCCCTCACCCC
The DNA here is from genome assembly GCF_019279795.1 of Protopterus annectens. Taxonomy (NCBI): domain Eukaryota; kingdom Metazoa; phylum Chordata; order Ceratodontiformes; family Protopteridae; genus Protopterus; species Protopterus annectens. The sequence goes on along the minus strand of NC_056728.1, from coordinate 1,528,799,746 downwards.
CAAACCTCTTAACACAAGAAATATGCACGAACCCCCCCACACACACAAAAAATAAAGTTTAAACTAAACCCCAAAACTTACCTTTTATGCTTTCTACATAAGGCTTCTTCCAATACTCTGCCCCCTCTTCATGACTGAAGGCTCACCTGCTTCCTCAGACCACTCAGTCCCTTTGAAATTGTCCTTAAATGGACAGTTTTTCAGACCTTTTGAGAAATTGCCCTTAGAAGGACAGTTGAAAAAAGGGTATAATCCAATGACCATGACTGCTCCAAAGGCTTTAATCCACCGCTGATCTGTTCTCCGACAGTCCATCCTCATGCTGATCCAAACCTGACTCGATCTCCACACTCTGCTGCTGCTAAGGAACCCTCCTGTGTTTAAAAACAAGAGAAGTGATCCTTATTAGCTGGGTGCCTTTTTAAAGGCAGTTTGTGCAGGAAGTGATGAGAAAGGACCAATCAGGTCCTTGTTCATCACTTCCTACTTTAAAAAATTAAAAATCCACAAGCACTTAGTTCGCAGGCTGCTGCAGCCAATCAGATCCCTTGTTTTGGTGAGCAGACCTGATTGAGCACAGCTTGCCAGCGAATCAAACAAAAAAAAAAACAGAAACACTGTTCTGATTTTCACGGTGATGGCAGCCGCAGGGAACTCTGTGGATGTCCATGAGGAGCCACGTCGAAGATGAGTAATGGTAGGAGCAACCAGAGGCTGCTGAATGGGGGCCCTCATTCATGGGGAGGTAATCGGGTGCTCCCCATGGCCGCGGGTTTTGCGGGTACCTAACACTGGCTATGCTCAAGATACAGCTGAAATACTGGAAAAGCTTTGCAGAGTTCTCTGTAAGTGAACAAAGAACCTTGCAATCTGTCTGAATTACAGTTTAGAGAAAAGCTTGTAAACTGACTCCTATGCCCTCTAGCCAATAATTAACTGCATTTTGAGCTTCCTGCAGTGCTTCACAGCACAGAGAGCACAGTGAAACACCTTCAGCCACAAGATGTCTGAGCCTGGAATCTGTTAATGTAAAAGTACAGCAAAAGCAGTTCTCAAATGCAGATTAAACAACAAACAACTACCAAACAACTATGTCCCTTGCTAATTTTTCCTTCTGCAAAGAGATTTGGAGGCATACAGACTAGAAAAGTCATCAAACAGAGAAATTACTATTCTTGCCACAAAATGAAATAAATGATTTAAAAATGCTCAAAACCATAGTGATTACTGTATGAAGCATGCACAAATGCAGTTAATCAAGAAAATATTCTTAACTTAGCTTGTATGGCTCTGAATGCAGTTGAAATACTGAAAAAGCATTGCAGAGTTCTCTGTAAGTCAACAAAGAAACTTGCAACTTGCCTGATTTATAGTAGAGAAAAAAACTTGTAAACTGACTCTTTTGCCCTGTAGCTAATAAACAAACAGACGTTGAACTTGTTCCAGTACTTTTCAACTCAGAGAGTCCAGGTAAACACCTTCTTCTACAAAATGTCTAACCCTGGAATCTGTTAATGCAAAAGCACAGTAAAAACAGCACCCATGTGCAGATTAAACAAGCTTGGATGTCTCTGGATGCAGTTGAAACACTGGAAAAGCATTGCAGAGTTCTCGGTAAGTGATGATGAAGAACTTATTCAATAACTTTCATAATCAGTGACGTTTTTTGAAAATATTTTCTCTTTCAGAACAATACTCTTCTAGCCTTGTTGAGACTCCTTAAGATCTCCAAGTGAGATTGATTTTTTCTTCCTGTTCATTGCTCAGAATCCTCATGTGTTCTTTTAGGAATATTTTTATCTGTATGATGAATGTCATTGCTATTTTCTTATCCCCTTCACCCCAAAAATCATTCATCTGCATACCTTGTTATTTTAAATAATAACTCATTTACCTGTTACCATATGTCTTCTTCTTCTTCGTCTTCGACTTCTTCTTCCCACACTTTCATCTTCATTTGATATTAGGCTTTACTCCCTTCCTCATGTTCTTCTTACTGTTGCTTATCAGTCTTTCATTGTACTCAACTTTTGTTGTTCTTTCATGTTATTTTGTGCAAAGTTTATCTACTCCACTGTATTTCTAGATCTCACATCTTGCAATATATATACTAGCACATTACTCTGTCGACAGTTAACTGCACACTTGCATAATATGAAAAAACTTGTCCCTCTCCCACTTATGCCTCTGCCTCCTCACCTCTGATGGGTGGAATTAGATCAAGAATGTTTCCTTTCCTGGCTGAATTCAATGAGTTCTCCCTGAATCCAGCTTTTAGCAACATCACCAGATTCAGATTTGGAAGAATAAGATACACAATGAATATTGTTTACTTGCTATCACCTAATGCTGTTTTTTTATTCTACCACCACCTTTTGTTCCTGTACTTGTAATTGTTGATCATATTTTAATACATCTTTTAGAGCAGAACAGTCATCTAATTTAATTTATATATCATAAAAGTGCATGGATTTCACCAAGAATTGCAGTGACTGAATATTAAATGATAAGGGCTTATAAGTACATGAACTAAACAACACTCTTGGACATTTCAGATTGTGATATTCACTGCAACAGTTTTGGCCCTGTCAAGGTATGTTTCTCCACTTGCAACCCCCATTTGCACCTTTTATATTTTTATTCTAGACTGGTAATCTACAGTTCAGAAAAAGAAAGGCAAGTCCTCCCTCAAATAAGATTTCATGCACATGCCACAAGAAACTGATAACTGAAAAGGAAGCATGTTATATTATCATTCAGGTAAACTCCTTTTGTGAAGTGTTTTCATTCAGATCTGAAGATGATTGTTGGAGTTTTTCTCCAAAACAGAACTGCATAGATATGTGACTGCTCATATCCCTGTGCCAGTCATAAATTAATACGTATCTTTCTGTACAGTACCATTCAATCCTTTATTGGAAAACATTGTAAATTATTAGTGCCATTGTAATTATTAAAGATGTATACATCAATAGCTGACAAATGTAGGTAGTATGTCTTTACATACCCATTGAAAAGTGCATATGATTAATTTTTAGCTTTACTTCAGAAAATGTGTATATTTATGTTGCCAACTAAAAATCACAGCTAAGTTAGAGCTGAACTTACTTGATTTCAGGCTCTAGAGTTTTACTTTGAGAGCAAATAGTCAATGGTTAGTTTAAGGAAGGTATTTATAGTCCCAAGTTTTGCACTTTCTTTGCATTTACTCATAGAGATCATTGCTATGCCTATATGCAAATACATGGGTCATAGGTTATTTGCAATTACTATGTCAATGTAAAAGCTTCCAATAAAAAATGCCCACTTTATTGAAATGTGTAAAGTTGGTAAGCTTAATCTTTTAAGTATATGTGAAGTACTATGTGAAAATAGAAATCCTCGTATAATTTCAGATATGTTTAGCTATTATGGATGAATGTGGCTATGTGCAGGCATGTTAAAAGTATTCATAGGTTCATAGATTAGTACTAAGCTAACTGCCCTTGTGAGCCATTTTAAGCCTAGCTTATTATCCCTTGCGAGACTCAAACCCTGCACCTTGTGTTTGTAAGGCAAACACCTTAACCATTACACCACCCTCCCAACCCTTGAAACAATATTGGAACATATTTAAGGCAAGCAGTATACAGCTATTCATATTAAATGTTTTAAAAATATAAACAGGTTTATTTATTTATTTTCTATAGGGATTTCTTTATATGGACACCATGACTGGTTCTATAAAAGAGTGGAAAGAGGAAGGCAGAAAAGATTAAAAATGGACAGGAATAATAAGGAGGGGCTCACAGATGGAATACATCAAGAAGGTTATGCTGGAAGAGCTGGGAGATATATATTTGGTGAGGAATAGACCCCCCTCCCTTGTTTTTCTTTCATTTATGTAAGAGAATTGTTTGGGTAGGAAGTAGGATAGAGGGCACAGGAGAGAGGATTAGGGAAGGTGGGAGGCAAATGTTTCAACTGCTCAATGGTGTTGCAGTGGAGGACCCTGATGTTGATGTGGTGGAAGCCTGTGGCGGCATGGTGGTCAGCACTGACTGATGCATCATGTCTTAAACCCACTGAAGAGCAGTCTGTATTTGCTCTACCACTTCCTCAACCAAGTGATGAAGTTCATGGCTTGCCACGTTGTTCTGTGCCAAAGTGCCTACAGGACTGATGCCACTGACCTGATACTGTGAGGACATCCCTGAATGGGCAGAGGGTGAGCATTCCCTGATCCTGGAAAAATGGGGTTGGGCTGCTCCTAGGACTTCTGGACCAGTAGACAAATTAATATAAATGGGAGAAAATGGGGACAAAAGAATGACTAAGTAATGCATAATTAAAATAAGAAATTGGAGAGAAAGAGGGTGGAGAGAAAAACAAGAAAAGAGAGAAACAAGAATAACAGTAAGTTAACTCATTATTTAATGTATCACTACATTCTTTATTAATAGTGATATCTTATTTCTATTAATCTTTATTCAGAAAAAAAATATTCTGTAAAATGTTACTGGAAACCTGTGAACATTCTGTATGTCAAGTGGTGATGACTTTTAGATCTATAGTGTAATTATAATAAGGGGTAAACTGATGTAACATAAGAAATGGTAACACATTTGAAATGTGTTGCTGATATAGATTGTGTTGCAGTTGTGTACTGAAATCACATTATTTCTTGTGTTATATTTGTGTGAATTATTCTTGATTTATGCTTAATAAATAGTATGCAATTAGTAATTATTCAACCCATTTCTTTGAGGACTGAAACTTTTTTTTTATTTTAGCATCATGGTTTTATATTAAGTCATTTTAAGAATATTTGCTCTTTTGAGGTATTGTAGGCAATCTTCTCTTCAGCTGCTTAAAGAAGGCACAGAGGATGGCTGCTTACCTACCATGGATGTATGTTAAAATCTCTCTTGCAGGCTTACATTTATTAATCAGGAAATCACATAATTTATTATTGTACTTGTACTGAATCTGTGTGCTTATTTTTGTTTACATTTGTACTGAATAGAAGAAACAATCCAAAAAAACTAAAAAAAAAAAAAAAAAAAAAAAATTCTACTAAGCAAACTCAGAGAGTCACCACAAATTGTTTAAAATATTAGTGTTTTCATTCTTTTATTTTTACACCAAGAACTTCATCATATAAATACATACAACATAAATCAAGTTTTAAAATGGTGCTTAGCAGCATTTCCTAAAGTATGTATAATTAATTAATCTGTAATAATAAATATGTCTTATTTACCACAAGTTGAACTAGAAAGACATCATAAATTCCTTCAAATTGTTGCAATTTTATGCCTGTGTACAGCTTGTCCTTTAGAGGGATGGGTACTTTCTTAAACCTTTGCACATACTTCCTTTGAAATTATTGCTTTGCATTATACCTTGCAAACAATACCTGCATTTATAAGTCATATAATGTAAAATTGTTGTAAGCAACACATTTTAAATTCTGAAAGTAAGAAATTAAACAGTGCACTAACATCTGTGCTCATTTGGTTGCTATGTTAACTCCAGCCCACCTCCCTTCTCTATGCATAGTATGTGGAGGCTAACTGAGGTCAGACATATTGTATGTGCAGTTATTTTGGAAAAAAAAATCTGTCTTATACAATTATCATATTAATAACTAATTTGCAGCATACATAATGCAAAGTTTCTTTTTTTAAGTTGACTGTAATATAAATAATTAATAAGCCATTACCTACAGTATACAAAATTATGAGGTAATGCAAATATGTTCATATCTGTTTTTGCATAAATATATCTCTCTCTGTACTGTGTGTATATATATATATATATATATATATATATATATATATATATATGTGTGTGTGTGTGTGTGTGTGTGTACATTTCCACTTCAATATATGTATATTTACATATATTTGTTACTCATACATATACATTTGTATTTACACATACAATCATATCTGGACATAAACATGTCATGTTTACTATATTTGTATACTGATGCACTTTTGCTTACAGATATGTTAATACTTACTTATACCTTTTGGATTACATATAGCTACATAATTTCATTTACGCATGCATTTCTTCTTGCATTAGCTGCATTTATGCAATATTTATCCATCATTAAAAAACTACTTTATGTAAGTTGTAAAAATAAAATGCTAAATTGCTTAATGTAAAACCCTGTCCTTTTCACTCTAGCCTGATCTACCCACTCAACCAGCTGGTCAAGCCTACACATCTGCAGGCCATTGTAACTGTGCCATCACTGGGATCCAGAGTGGGTAACCCTGTCAGAGATGATAGGTACTCACATAGCACTTTTCAATTGTCAACCTTTTTTCTGTTTAGTGTCAGGTACTGCTTTTTTTATTTTATTCACATATGACTCCTGAAAGAGGTAGACTGTGATTTGTGTCTTCTAATCAGATCAGATTGGAATTTGGCCTTGTATCTTCACAGGTGCTGCCATCATTCAAAGTGCCTGTATCAAAGTGAAGAATGTAAATACAGAACTGCAGTACAGAAGGTGGAAACCACATCTCTGTAATGTGACATCACCATAACCAAATCCAACTACCATGTAGTGTCATTAGGTATGAAACTGCTATTATTGACAAGTTTGCATTGTCACATAGACAAAGAGATTTTTTTTTACTTGAGTATTTATATATATTTTTCATGGTAAATTAAAGTCAGTTGTTAAATCATTACTTTGTCATTCACTTATATATATTTTTGCATCTGCACAGTAATGCTTTAACCTTTAAGAACTTCAAAACTTCCAGTTGAAGAAGAACTAACCTGAAACTGTGGATTCCTTTTAAAATACAGCTTTATTTTTTCAACATGCAGCAAGCAGAGGAGCGCAGTCAAATAGAATAGTTCAGTTCTTAAAAAGTAATTTAGCAATCAGCAAAACGTATTAAGTGTGATCAGTCCATTTCTTTTCCACTGAGCGCTTTTGTGCACATTAGCATTAAATGTATGCTGAGATGGATTAGATAGGAGGTGTCAACACAACACATTCCTTCAAAGTACACACCCCACTCCCTCCCCAGTTACATTCTCAGTCAATATAAATGTAAGAAATTACAATACTTTACTTAAAACCATTCTAATGAAGTTCAATTACACAGTCTATCAAACAATAGTGATCAATGGAAAAGAAATGGACCAATAACACTTGTAAGTTTTGCTGACTGCTAAATTACTTTTTAAGAACTGAACTGCTTGATTTGACTGCATTCCACTGCTTGCTGCATGTTGAAGAAATAAAGCTGTATTTTAAAAGGAATCCACGGTCTCAAGTTGGTTCTTCCTCAACTGGAAGTTTTGAAGTTCTTAAGTGTCTGCAGTATTCTTCCTACCTACAGTTTTTTATGTATTAAAATGCTTTAACCTTTACTTGAACATTTGAACAATTGACATTAAGGTCATGCATTATTCATTTTTGAAAGCAAACTTTTTCAAGTAGTGAATCAGCTAATGGTGTTTTTTTTTTTTTTTGCTTTATTTTTTAAGTAACTCTTCAAGTTGATATAACTTTGCTATAATAGAAACTAATCAATGTTTTGAGGTGATAAGGTATCACAGTGTACAAGATGAGCATGGCTTAGGCCTCTAAATTATGCAATATAAACACTGACTCTGTTTTTCCTTTTCTATGCATAGGGAAATTTAAGACATTATTAGGCTTGTTCACACATTCCTGAGGCCAGTATTGCTCATAGCCACTCAGAGTAGCTTATTCATAGCTACCCAGCATCTATTTATGTGAAACTATCGACATACATACTCATGTATTATTATGAGTCATAGGGACTAGTGGAACCCAGCTTAATTTACATACAAAATGTGGAAATAAGCCTATTTTAACTGAATAATTTTAATATCACAATAGTTACTTGCCATCAGTTGAGTTATGCAGCTAAATATTTGGGAATTACAAAGTTTAAAGTGACATAAAATAGCAATACAGTTATAAATTATTAAAAAGCAGTACATATTCAATTTAGACAACAATTATTAAGAGGAAAATTGTGTTTGCCTGTTAGAAGTAATTAATGCATGTTAACACTGGAATGTATGGGGAAGACTATTGATTCCCTGCTGGGTGAGGAAACCTATAATTTTTTTATGTCTGTGACTGATAGAGTTGCTTTCTACTATTTGCTCCATTTTGTTTTATGTTTTAAGAAATCTGCTTGGCCTGATGTTTTTGCTCTATGTGAGTGATAGTGAGAGATAGACACTTAAATTGAGTTTTTGGCTCATTTATTCAAAGCACAGTACTTTCATTGAATAATCACTCTTTTTTAAACTGTTTAAAGTACACTGCTGCATTTGTATCTTTAAGTTTGTCTGTGGTAGCATTTTATACTGTTTAAGTTTGTTTGTGGTAGAATTTCACTCCAGACATTCCTTTTCTGCGCTTTCACATAAGAGGGGCTGAGATTATTCATCTAGTGGAAGTAAGTATTTACCTGCTCTATCTAGGACCCTGCACACCTCTAACCAGCTCCTGGACATTTATAAACCAAAGAAAACTGTGTGGAAATTACTCTACAAATGTACCATAGCACAGGCTTGGAATAAACTTCATTTAACCATCTGCTCCATTACCGTCCCATCACACTTTAAAAAAGAGTTCAAGCTCTATCTGCTTAACAACAAAACTTGTCCCTGTCAGGACCCTACCTAACTCCTCCTTTTCTCTTTATATCTCACTCCCATTACAATCCACTTGTATTAGTCCCAACCTTTTTTTCTCTGTGTGACCTCCTGTACTTATCCAGGAACTATAACCTCTAAACAATGAATGAAAACCCATTTATAGCTACTGACTTTGCTATTTTCTATGAATTGCTACTTGTCTATTTTTGTTTATACTTTTTTCTCTCTGCTTGTTTTCTTTTTTTACCTGTTTTTAAATAGTATTATTCTTGTATTGTTAAATCTCAACATTCTGTAAATTGTTTTAACTGGAGCTTTTCTCCTCGGGTCTCCACTGAAAATGGGCTACTAACCCAGCTGGACTAACCCGGTTAACAAATGCCAATAAATAAATAAATAAATAAATAAATAAATAAATAAATAATAAATCTGAGCTGGGAAACATACAAAATAACTAAGTATTTTTGTATTTCTCTGCACTTGATTTGCACTTGATTTAGAAACCTTCCGAATCTAACCTGTTATTGATACACTTGAGCACTAAACCAGCCATGTTACACTAAAAAGGGCTCCCTGCATCCTTGTGTCAGAAGAGTGTGGATCCAGCCTTGTCTGAGCTGGGATTGCTGGAAGAAGATTCATTGTGCGCTTTACTGTTGATAGATTAGCTTAAAAGTGTTTTAACTTCCACTATATTTAAGCCTCACATTTATGTGTTGCAGTGCACCATGCAACAGGAGTTAGCGGTGCCCTGTATAGATCCAAATGCCTTGAAACTCAATTTTTCCCTGAACATCTGTCAGTGGAACCCTGCCAAGTTTCCTTTCTGCACTATGCATGCACTGAGCAGCATTGTCACACTTATCATCCATAGCCTTCTGTAAAACAAGCACCTTTGTTAGTCCCAGCACAAAATTTGGTCAAATTAGCCTACTTCCTTCCCTTAACAGTACACACAGTAAAAACCTGCTATGATGGACAGGCAGTTTCCCATCATTTTGCTGGTCAGCCTGATTGACAGGGGCATCCTGACGCAATGAAATAATTGCCTCGTGTATAATGACAACCACTTACTCCTTGACCAACAAATTCCCAATGTGAGAAATGTAATTACACTATGAAACTGGAATCAATTCTCTCATGTAACAACAAACCGGACATCAAACAGGTTGTCAGCACACACACTTCACATCTCACACAAAATGAGGTCATGACACATAAACCCACATATGCAGAAGTACTCACTAGAAGCCTACCAAAAGATCAGAGACCTCCCAAACATAAACCATGCGCACACACAGCTATGCAAATAGAGGCTACTAAACATAGTAACACCTATACCAGTGTCTCAGCAAATAAGACCCTAAGGCAAAACACCTCAAAACCTAATGTCTTGGTCATAGGTGACTCTATAGTGAGACACATAGATGACCCCTCATCAGGCTGGACAAGAAAAAGGTCACAGCCATCTGCTAGGATCCCTCAAATCACACAGGCACTCAAGTCACTCAACAACAAGTACCGTTATGACTCTGTCATAGTCCATGTTGGAGTGAATGACTTGAGATGTACCTCTCTGGACTTTATGAAAAGAGACATGACTGAACTCTCAGATTATGTGTTCCACGCAGATATGGCCCTAGCCCTAAGCAGCATTCTACCCTCACCAAGGATGATGCCACAATATAAACAAAAACTGATCAACTTCAACAATCGGTCTAGCTTGTGGTGTCAGTCCAGGAGGATACACTATCTCTCAGCCCGGGAACGCATGGTTGACAGGGTACGCTGCTTTGTCAGAGATGGTCTGCACCTGTCTCCTCTAGGTTTTTGAATACTAGCAAAGGCACTTGCCTCCCCCATAGTTCCTCTTTTTAGGCAAGGTCAAAACAACATTTCTGACATAACAAAATCCACTTGAGACAAACTCAAGGTTCTGCTGCTTAATGCTAGAAGTCTAAACATGAAACTCCACTCCCTGGTGGTACTCATCACCTTGGAAGATGCTGACATCTGTGCAGTCACTGAGACATGGTTCAAGGCCATGAAGAGCATCTTGGCTGTGCAAGGCTACAATGCCTTCCACACATTCCAACCTCAAAATGACCATGAAAGAATTAAAAGTGGAGGTGTAGCCATCTGCCATCTTCATTAAAGCCAAATATTCCTTGAGACTGGTCAAACAGTACAACTCTCTTGAACTACTCCATGTCCAGTTAAGTATAGGCAAAATATCCTTCTACATCATTGCTAGTTATAGGTCCCTTGCCGTGAACCAAGAAAAGCACACTGCCTACCTTGACTTACTGGAGTCACTTGCCATATAGCTCAACACTTAAGTCATGGGAGATTTCAACTATCCTTCTATTGACTGGGTGACATACATGAGCACAAACATGCTTTCCCAGAGGTTCCTGGACTTTGTCAATACAAATGCTCTGAAACAGATAGTCTGCACCCCTCACAAGGGGCTCAAATGTCCTAGACATAATACTTACCAACATGGGGAGGCATGGGAGGTCACTGCAGCCCCTCACCAGTGTGATGCTCTCCCTGGTAAAGATGGAGAATAAATCTTAGGTTCATAGGTTCATAGGTGGGTACTAGGCTATCAGACTAAGGGCCTAAGTAAGCCTAGCCAACAAAGTTTCCTGGCTTACGTCAACCCAAGAAAGTTAATTTCAAGTGCCCCTGTTGAGCAGAGCCACAGAAGTGATCCCCGGGGTGTATTTCCTATTTCCCATCCACTAATCAAGATGTTTTTTGAAGAGTGTTAATGAGGAACTTTCCTTGACATAGATGGGTAGCTTGTTCTAGAGTCTGGGAAGTCTCTGGGACAGGAATCTATCCCTCCAGCATGTCCTGTTTATTGTGGTGAGAAGGTTTAGGTCCCTAGAGCATGTAGCTCAGATGGAATGGGATTTCTTTAGGTGTAGCATGTCCAACAGCTCTGGATTTGACATAGTTTTATATGTAGGCGATATGCTACAGAGTAAAGCTGGAGTTTTTTGAGATGGCCAGTGTAGGGCATCTGTTTGAGGCCAATAATCGTCTTTGTGAGGTAATTCTGTGGCCTTTCCAGCTGCTGCAAATGTCTTGTGAGGTACATTCCAAAAGGGGTGTTGTACTCTACAATGGGTCTAATGAGTGTCGAGTAGAGAGGAACAATGACCTCTTTTCTCCTGGATGAGAACCCTTTTGTGATAAGGTGTGCCACGTAAAAGGATTTCCTGACTACTGCGACAATGTGATTATCAAAGGAGAGGCTACTGTCCACCTGGGTCCCAAGGTCCCTTATCACACATTCGGCATTAAGAAGACTGACGCCTATGTGGTAGTTCATGGGTACAAAGTTTTTACCAAAGGTAATGACAATGCACTTTTTGGCATTGAGCTTGAGGTCATGCCTCTGACACTAGGTATATGTCTCAGTGAGGCCCTTCTATAGAATGTCCACATCATTCGGGGACTCGACTATCACTCCTAGTTTGCAGTCATCTGCGACCTTCATTAGCCAGAGGCCTTCTATGTTAGCCTGTAATTCAAAGAAGTACATACCAAACAGGAGAGGTCCTAGGACTGAACCCTGTGGTACTCCACTTGTCACTGGTTTGAAGTCAGATTTCGAGTCTGCAACTTTTACAGTGTGGGTTCTATCAGTAAGCCAGTTGGCAACTCATCTTGTGACATAGGGATTTATACCTAGTTTAGTGAGTTTAGCTATAATTCCAGAATGGGGGATGGTGTTGAAAGCCTTGGCGAGGTCAAGATAGGCTGTGTGAACCACCTTACCCTCATCTACAGCTTTGGTGACTGCCTCAAAGATGTCGACCAGGTTGCAGGAGGGATGATCTGCATTTCACAAACCCGAACTGAGTGGGGTCCAGAGTTTGGAGGTTACCAATGTCTTTGTTTATGATTTCCATGATGATACGTTCCATGGCCTTGCAGACCAGGCTCATCAGGCTAATAGGGCGATAGTTCCCAGGATCAGTGGTGGCTCCCCCTTGGTGGAGTGGGATAACTGCTGCTGTGTGCCATTCAATGGGCAAAAAACCTGATGTGAGGCTATGATTGAACATGGTGCTTAGGTGGGGAGCCAGTTCATTCTGAGGTTCATGTAAAATGCAGCCTGGGATATTGTCCGGTCCCATGGATGCTGTGTTCTTGGCTTTAGAGAATGCTGCTTTTACCTGTGTAGTTGTAATTACAGGGACTCTGCATTCTTCCTGTATAGATATGGGCCCTTTAGGGGGTGAGAGGAGGGTAAAGATAGCACTGAACCTATCTGCCAGGATGTTGGCAATATCAGTTGGTTCTATAATTTTTGTGCCATTGTGCTGTAACTCAGAGCAGATCTGGGTGTTGCCATTGAGATTCCTGACATAGCTATAGAATGCTTTGTGGTTGTACTTAGAATTAGTAGCGATCTTGTTTTTATAGCTAGCTTTGGAGGATCTTATAAGGGATCTCAGCTTCTTACTGAGGCTGACCAGGGGGCTCCTCCACTCATGGGATTTTACTCTCTTTTGCAACAGTTTCTTCCTTCTGCTGTAGAATTTGTTTATGGCAGGGGACCATCAGATTGGCTTCCTTTTTTTTTGGAGGATAGCGTCTTAATTGTGTTTGGAATAGCATGATCCATGCACTTGTGTAAGTGCTTAGAGAGTGCATTTGTGTATGATTCAGCTGTCGTAACTGTATTGTCCATCTGCACTGGTGTCATGAAGTTCACCACTTCTGTCTTAAGAAGCACGAAGTTGGCTTTGGAGAAATTTTTTATCGTGGTTTTCTTAATGGGGAGTGGAAGCGGGATGTGGATATCTAGGGTGAGTGGCTTATGGTCGGATATGACCAACGAGGAGTTTTCTTCAGGTGTGGAACACCGGTCACTCATGCTGGTAATGACTAGGTCTAGGATATTGTTGACCCTGGTAGGGGTGTGGGTAAGTTGATCCAGGGCATTGGAATTTATGAATTCCAGAAAACGCTGAGTGAAGGAGTTGGTACATGAGTAGTTTTCCCAGTTAATGGTGGGGTAGTTGAAATCACCCAATATTAGAGTGTTTGGTTGAACCCTAATATTTTCCAATATATCAAGAAAAGAGGAGTGGGAATCCTGGGGCATTCTGGGGGATCTGTAGCAAGCTACAATTTGGACTGCAGTTTTGCCCAGTGTTATTTGCACTTGGATAACCTCGGATGCATTATGCTGAGCAACTAGCTTGGAGGTGTGGATATCCTTAATGAATATGGACACCTTTGGTGTTCGGTCCTGGTTAGATGGCCGAAAAGTGTGGTATGAGTTATAGCCTGGTAATGCAGGGGTGCTCTCTGGAGCCTTGGACCAGGTCTCTGTCTGCCTCGAGTGAGTGCATTTTTTTATTTAGACTTCTAGCATTGAGTAGCATTACCTTCAGTTTTTGCTTGCCTGTTCCTGTTACAGTGGTGAATTTGTCATTTGAACCTTGCCTAAAAATGGCACTATAGGGGTGGCAAGAGCCTTTGCCAGTATCCAGAATCCTAGGGGTGACAGGTGCAGGCCAACTCTGGCAAAGCATCGTGGTCTGTCGACCATGTCGTCCCAGGCAGACAGATACTGGATCCCCTTACAATGACACCAGAAACTAGGCCAGTTGTTGAAATCAATCATTCTTGTACAAAGTAACTATTGAACCTGTCACCACCACAGGAGAAAAAAAAATAAAAAAACCTTTCCAAAGCAAACTACAGCCTACTAAGTGATATTATAAAAAAGGTTTATAGCCCCTGCAATCATAGACAACAATGACTCCATCCAGAGGTGTACACAAATGCCTGTATAAACACTTAAGAAGCTGTATTGACTAGGCTGCACTTGACCAGATTAAAGCCATGTTCTCCTGAAAAAACAAGCCACCCTGGTGGATCAAAGTATAAACAGGTTATATAACAAAAGGAAGAAGCTGAAGACTAAGAACAAGAGGTAACTCATTCAGCAGAGGAAGAATTCCCTCCGTGGCTTGAACAAGCAAATCAGAAGTCTTGTAAAATCCTCTAAAGCTAATTATGAAGCTAAAATAGCATCCCTGGCTAAGGGCAATCATAAGGCATTTCAAAATCTAAAAGGGAATGTCCAGCTATGTGCCAAACTGGTAGTGGATGGCACCACTCATACTATACTAGAGGAAATTGTCAACCTGCTAGTTGACAGATTTGTCACAAACGTCACCCACTTGTCCCCACCAGCCATAACTCAAAGCATACCTGACTCCAGTCCTCTGCCTAGTATCTCTAGAGATCAAGCCATATCTGCACTCTCCAAGGTCAAGAACATGACATCAATGGAACCAGATAACATCCCAGGTTGTTTATTAAGCAATCTAAAACAGGACCTAGTGGACCCACATAGCATTCTTTTTAACCATAGACTGAGAACTGGCTTTGCTCCAGCATAGTGGAGAACAGCAACAGTAATTCCCTAGCACAAAGGAGGACCATCAGTTGACTCTGGGAATTATGGACCCATAAGCCTAACCAGCTGAATCTGCAAGGCCATGGAAAGAATCATCATGGACCTTATCAACAAGAACACAGTCAACCTTCAAACTCTAGACCTAACCCAATTTGTCTTCCTTAAGGGCAGATTGCTTATTAAGCCTGGTAATTTCTTTGAGAAAGTCACCAAAGCCCTGGATGAAGGTAAAACAGTACATACTGTCTGTCTTGACCTAGCCAAAGCTTTTGACACAATCTCCCACTCAAATATAATTGAAAAACTCTCCCAAGTGGTTAAAGCTTTTTCAGATGATATACAAATCTCATTTGATCTTGATTAATGTGCAAAACCAACCTTTAACATAGGAAAGCTGCAGCACCATTTAAACATCAATTTGGGACAGGAATGTGATATAAAAGAACTTGAACAAGAGGGAGTGTATAAATATTTGGAAACTGATGAAGGATCAACAGTAAAACATGAACAAATATAAATCAAACTCAGTAAGGAATATTTCAGAAGGTTTAAGTTAATAATAAAAACAACATTGACATCTAGGAATAAAGTCCAAGCTATAAACCAATTTGCTCTCCCTGTCTTAACTTGCAGCATTGGAGTAATTGATTTGCTCCAAAATGTGTTGGCTAGGTTAGATAGGAAAACAAGAAGGATGTTTCATGCTCATCAAGTGAGTTATAAAAATCAGTGCATACGAAGATTATATATTCTTCGTTCCGAAGGAAAGATGGGCCTCGTCGAAACTGATTACATGTATTGATCTGCAACTGTGGGACTGCACACATATCTGTTGACTTCACAAGACCCAAATGTAGTGAAAGTTCTTAAACATTAGGAGAAAAAGTCTAAGATGACTTCCCTGCTTAGTTTAACAAAAGCATATCAGCATCAAGCAGGAATGGAAATCAAGCCAGCAGTAGTTAAAAATCGGGCAGCAACTGAATGTGCCAAAAAACAAAAGAAAGAATTTAATGTGGGGGATCAGATGAAAAGGCAAGAAATATGGAAAATGCCTAAATATAGTTGGAAGTATAGAAAACTCCTGGAAGAACCTCATGTTGATCATAACTGAATACAGGAATGGTTAAGGAGAGGCAAATTCAAACCAAAAGATGAAAGGTTAATATTGGCGGCCCAAGATAGTGGACTACGTACACATTGGTTTACAAAGTCCATTGAACATGTGCGAGAAACTGACAAATATAGGTTTTGTAAAACAGAATTGGAAACAGTTACACATCTTGTTGCTGGTTGTGACATACTAATGGCAGAAGGACTGTATACTGAAAGGCATAATACTGTGGCAAGACTGTTGCATTGGGGATGCAAACATTATAATAATGAAGTAGCTGCAAATCACTGGAAACATGAGCCACAAAGCATCATAGAAAATTATGAAGTCTACATCACATGGGATCAACCATTGTCAACAGTTCAAAAGATATATTTGAGAAAACCAGATATAGTGGTCCATGAAAAGAAGACAAAAGTAGCATTGATCATTGAAATTGCTAGAGACACAAAGTCATTAAGTATCAGGATCTTCAGGCAGAAGGGAGAGAATTGTGGAAGAAAGATACCCAGACATTTCCAATAGTAGTAGGAACAACTGATCTTCGAAAATAGAATATAGAGTCGTATCTAGATATGTTAGAAATACATGTAACTTCATACGAACTGTAGAAGGAGTCATTATTGGGCACATTGCGGGTGTTGTAAAGAGCACTTCTGGCTGACATCAAAGATTGAAACAATACTAATTTCATGAACTTTAATCATAATTTGACTTAGGAATGGGGTCCATACCTGCCATGGTATTAGAAACTCAAAAGATTTGGAAAAATTAAAAAGACTGGGGATTAACGATTACATTACTAGATGGGTAGCCAATTGGCTCACTGACAGAACACATCATGTCAAAGTTTGTGACTCCACCTCTGCCAGTAGACCCATCACCAACAGAGTACCACAGGGATCTCTGCTGGGCCCTTTACTATTTGGAATATATTTCTCAGAAGTCAAGGCTAAAATAGATGGCCTTTAGCTTAAAAAGTTTACTGATGATTGCAGATTTGGTGCAATCACTGAATCCTTCAGTGATGTTGGCATATTACAGGAGGGGCTAACACAGACAAATGACAAGTGCCAAAACCATGGTCTAAAACTAAACACAAAAAAGTGCATTATTATCATTTTTGGCAAAGTGAAATTTCCTGCTAATTACAATATTGGCAGCCCCACCCCGAAGTTCAAACCAAGTGGTGCAAGATCTGTGAACTTGATCACTAAGTTTCCACTGTGGCAAGGAAAGCCTTCTTTGTTGTGCATCTCATAAGTAAGGGCATCACATCCAAGTCTAAGGATGTTAAAACTCCACTGTACTCAACCATTATCAGACCATTAACAGAGTACTATGCTGCTTTCTGCATGATCCTTACTAGACACCTGTAGCAGCTGGACAGACAACAGAGGTTTCTTGCCAAGAAAATACAGGGCCTCCAAACCATGACTGATGTGGATAGACTGAAAGCCTTGTTACTGTACTCTGTATGATATAGGTTGCTGGGAGGTGAATTGTGCCTGGCCTATAGGTCAGTTTACATGAAGCAGAGCTCCTCATTGACCCTATTCAAATGCAACTTGGACAAATGGATGGCAGACCACAAATTCACCCTGGGTGTGGCACCCATGTCCCTCATGGACAGGGGTAGTTGGTGTTTACCACAGAGTCGGTCTGTCAATTATATTCATCTAATCAAGGATAAATGAAGCAAATCAGGATTAACATGGCTCAGCTTATGAGAGCTCTAGGGCTGCTAGCCCAGTAACCTCCTATGAACTTATGAACCTATGATGGCAATGTGAGACATAAATGTCTACAATACTTTTTTGCATTTGTAGATTATGCTATATACGGTATTAATGCATAATTTCAAGTGAGTGTAGTCTGATGTACTGTATTTCTATCAATGTATTGTGCTGTCTTGGTACATGCTGCTGTAAAGTGGGACAGGATTTGTCATTCATAAATGAAAAATCACGGCAGATTAAGTACTATGGTACAGGGTTTGTCACTCATAAATGAACAATGAAAAGACAGTAAATACAGAGAAGTGGTAGAGAGAGTTAGCAATGGAAAATATGGCAGTGTAAAGCAGAGTGTTTGCAAAACTATTATGCATTTATGAATGGTGCTGTGCATGTTAATACAATACAGTTTTACCTGAATGAAGTTGGACTTGCAGAATGCATGAAAATATGGTTGCTATGTCACCAAAAATTTTTTGTAGCCAGATCTTAGATTTATTTGTGATAAAAGCAGGCATGCTGTTATTACTGTGCCACTTGGCTGATGACTAGATCAAGCTTCATTGTCTTACTTTTGCATGTATTTTAGGTAAATGAATGATGCAGCAACAGTGATTCAGACAGAGGAAAGATAATTTTAGCCATGAGGAGAACCTCAGCCTCATGGCAGCCATTACAACATAAAGCAAACACCTTTTTAAAAAAAGTGGACTCAAACAATTTCAGAGGGCAAAGGCCTGGAAACCAAGTAGTTATGGATATAAATATTGTTGGTGGACGAGACCGTACATTAGCACAGTAGATGAAATGGAAGAATGCCGATGACATGGCAGAATGCAGCAGAACAACGGCAAAGCAGAATGCAATTGCCTATAGCACTAATGGAGGGAGGAATGGAAAGCAGAAACACCTGATGTGGAATACCTCTTTTTCATTGATGTGTATGAAACAGATGAGATGGCATAGACATAATCAGATGTGGTAAGGACAGGGACTATTACCCACACTTGCAGCACTAACAGACATCTGCTCATGAAGGTCAGTTTGACTTCCAAAATATATTTACACAGAGAAATGACTGCTCAGTGGAAATGATTACATGTAACATGACATTTACTATTAACAGGTGAACCCCCACTTCTTACAAAATGACATTAAACAAAAATATGGTGACATCATGTTTGTAAACACAGAAAATCTCAGCAAAAATGTCTATAGCTATATGTATATGTATATATAAATATATATCTATATACATATATATATATATATATATATATATATATATACATATTATATATATATATATATATATATATATATATATATAGATAGATAGATAGATAGATACACACATAAATAAAGTCTGACAACTTGTCAGAAATGCAGTCCATTGAATGGCAACTGATCAAGTACAAGTTGTTGATCAGAAGATGATCTGGAAAAAAAAAATAACCCCAGCTAATTACATATACGAATATCAAGATTTCACTGCACTGGAGAAAGGGCATATTCCCTGATCCCCACTGTACTGCGATTTTGCACAAAACAACTGCCGGATAGTTTGATCAGCTGATTTTCAATCATATGTGCCAGAGGTTTTCCAGGTTTGAGATCTGACAACTTGTCAGTATAGATATATACGTGTGTGTGTGTGTGTGTGTGTGTGTGTGTGTGTGTGTGTGTGTGTGTGTGTGTGTGTGTGTGTGGTTATATGTATGTCTGTATATACATATATATATATATATATATATATATATATATATATATATATATATATATATATATATATAAAATATACATGTGAGTGTGTGTATGCATATATGTGTATATCTAGCTGTCTAACTCTCTAGATAGATTTACATGCACGAGCACACACACACACACACACACACACACACACACACACACACACACACATGAAGGTTTGCTAATATTTAATTTCTTTGTTAGCAAACATGATGTAACCTTATTTTTGGCATTCCCAGGATGGAAAAAGGAGCATGGTGGGCTAATTATTATTTCTAGAAAACATCAAGCTGCCTCTCATGTGAAATCAAGATGTTGATATAAAGATAGAAAGATCAGAAATTTTAATAATATCTACACAATAATGCTTGTCAGTAATAAACATAAACAGATTTCGATTCATTCAGCAAACCTTATCATACAAATATGGAGGGAATGGCAGTAAAATATATTAAAATATGATATCAATACATCTATGCGACTTATGAAAAATATTAAATTTCTTTGCAAAACGTTAGATAAGGCAACAGTTGTTGCTTATAATTTTAAGCTGTCTTGCATGCTTTTTGAGCATCAGAAACACAGGGTGATTTAGAGTACTTAGAATCTGCACATATCCTTTGTTATATTCTTTCACAATTCAGACTGTAGCCTATAGGATTTTAGCTACTAGACAGTTTATCAAAATAGTTTACAAAGCTCTTATTTTTTATTCTGTTATAATGCACTGAGATTTTTCATGAAATCACTTATGATGATGTTTAATCTGAACTATCATATGCAACTAGTAATGTTTTTGCACTTTATTCACAACCATTTTTTTATCATAACATTGTTGCCTAATACTTGTTAAATAAAGTTACTTGTTATATTTACTTTTACTACATTCCTAGCATAGTGCATATTGTTTTGTAAGTGGCGGATGGCATTATTTGTTATGGATATTGGCGACATCAGTTTGCTTTTTTTTAAATTAGTCCCAGTGGTACATAATTTTCTGATTTCAATACCTTATGAGCTCAATATGTAAATAAGATTTGCCTCCTGGGTGTAAGGACAGTCCAAATACACTTTTCAGCCTTGAACCAGGTTAGACAGAGAAATAAACACATTTCATTGAGTTCATTTGATCAAAACAGTCAATGAAGTTCATCAGAATGATTTTGCAAAGATAAGCAACTTCCTTTTTAATAACCTTAAACAACAGTTGACTATTGTCAAAAAATCTACTTTGTGTATGTGTTACATGCAGCAGTGTGTGTGTGTGTGTGTGTGTGTGTGTGTGTGTGTGTGTGTGCGTGTGTGTGTGTTTACACAGCTGCATACTTTCAAATACCTCTGTATGATGGCATAGTTGACTACATAATACACATATAACTGAAAAAAGGATAAATGCCTGAAGTTAAATTCAGCAGTTCCTTAAGAGATGTTAGATGAAGTGGTCTCACTTCCAATTTTATTTAAAAAAAATGCCAGAGGCATTATAAAAGAAAAACATTTGCATTGTGATGGTGTGTGCCTAAAATATGTGAACTGTGTGCTAAGCACAGACCACTTATCCGTATCAGATGTACACACTTGCAAGTAGGTAAACATAGAGGTAAACCTTGCTTTTGTTTTCCATTAATTTAATTTGTACACTTATAAAGTATTCTCTTCAGATCTGATTTTCTTTCTAAATACCAATGTTAAATGGAATGTGCAGAAGTTAAAAAGAGGTAGGGGATAGGTAGCGAGTGAAAAAGCATAGTCTTTCTTACAAAGCGAAAGGGAGAGCAGTGCTCTGCAGCTTCTGGCAGGATATTTTTTTTAAATAAACTTCACTGAGTTTTTAACAGTGAAAAAAGAAACTTACATGTGTAGTTGTACTCTTGTAATTGCTAGCTAGTGAATAAGTTCTAAATTATTACGTATTTATGCAATCAGATCCCAATACAAGTACACAGATACATGAAACTCGGATAGACACCTAGATATGAATTCCACGACTCACTCTATTTATCTCTTTATCTGATCTATCTATCTATCTATCTATCTATCTATCTATCTATCTATCTATCTATCTATCTATCTATCTAATCTATCTTTCTATTCTATTTATATGTGTTTGTGTGTATGAGGGCCTATGTGTATGTAAGGCCCCCCACCCCTGCACCTCCAGCTCAGCAAGATAATAGACACTGTACTCCAAGATCACACAATAGTGCAGTTTAGGGTAAATAACCCCTGCCACACTCTACTGTGAATTCATATAGAATGATACTTTCTGCAGCACTGTGTGGAATTATCACAGACACACAACAGAAAACCCAACTTTCAACAGCCGAAATCCCAAAGACCTATAGAACTGCAACTCTCATATAATTGCATTTTTACGTTAACTATAAGAAAACCCCAAACAAATCAAAACAAAAAATATACATCGATCAGGAAACAGAAATCGGATAACACATAGAATCCAAAAAAACTTGAAAAAACACAAAAGTCACTAGAAAACCAAAAAACGCTGCTCCAAACCAAAACCAAAAGACATGGACACCAAAGATCTATCTTTGGTGTCCGTGTCTTTTGGTTTTGGTTTGGAGCAGCGTTTTTTGGTTTTCTAGTGAAATCAGATAACATTTTACAGCTCCCATTTCATTCAATTTGTCATTATATGTACTGAGGGTGACCCATAAATATTTATATGAATATATTTGAAAACATCAAATAAACACAATATCGAACATCAAAAGATGGAAACTCAAAACACCTAAAATATCCTAAAGAAACATTCAAATGCCGCAAAACCAGTAGAAGAGAAACTGCAAAAAATAAATGTACTACAAATCATACAGGTGAGTGCTTTCCTTCCTTAATGATACTTAAAAGAATAGACCAACCCAAGCAAAGATAACACAATATACAAGGCATGTGTATCTAACCAACCGATCTATAATTCAGTTAAATCAGTCCCTACATTTCTTTAATGGAACTAACACATAAAAAATAATAATAGAAAATTCAGCCAATGATTTAAACAAACAATCTTTACCATCCTAATAATTAAATCAAATATTAGAATTTAAAAACAAAATCTGATATTAATAATTTCATTTAGTACCGGAGGTTTGTCTGCATCAAGAGCAATTTGCCACCAAACTTATGTATACAATGGCATACTATGAAGACTGCCTCCACGATAAATATTAAATAATGTATCCAATACAAAAAAATAGAATAAAAAATGCATAGCAAAGAATGTTTAGAAAAAGTGTGGATCATATCTTTATTTTTTTTTATTGCTAGCAGAAGGTCATAAATCCTTTGTGAAAGCATTCTGTTGGTTTTCCCAGCATAGAATGCTTCACAGCTATTGCAATTAGCTAAATAAAAAAACATTTTGAGACATACAGGAAAACCTGTTTTAAGTAATGAGTTGTTTACCAGTATGTGTAACAACCATGCCGTGGGTGTTTGATAAACATGTACATTATTTACATTACTGACAACTATAATTACCATAAGGCCCAGCACGATCAACAGATACAGTAATACTAGATCTATTCAAATAACTACTTAGATTAGTCATTTTTTTATAAAACAAATGTATGAAAACTGACTATAACCATAACCAAATCTCTATCGCCTTGGATGATCTTGCAGTTATTACTCAAGATGGCCTTAATACTTCCCATATCAGAACTATTTGGTAATGTAAAATATGTATTGCTAACTTAAGATTTGATCCTTGCAGTATATAATGCTATTTCAATTTCCTAGCCAATGAAGTTGTCAACAATAGGTTAGTTATGTTCCAGCCTATATTATGTTGTGGTTATACCACAAATATAAAGACTTGTTAAAGCATTTCATTCAGTTCTACACAAATTAATTTTGTCTAAGATGCATATGACTTCAAAATGCTGATACTGCATTTTTGATTATGGGTTTAACTCTCAGAGAGCTATAGGAAGTGCATGGTGTGAATAGTAAACACATACTTAAGCTGAGTGATAATTAATAAACAGGTCCCAGAAGGTTTAGTGTTAGGGTCAACATTATTTAATCTTTTTATACCCTCTTTGCCAATAAGTAATAATGTCAGACTGAGTAAGTTCAGAGATGACTCCAAAGTAGGTTCATTAGTTACAAACACTGAACAAAAAGCTTTATTTCAGCACTAACAGGAGTCCTTATAAAACTGGTTGGTATTCAATAACACTAGGTTTAATGCTGAGAAGTGTACTATTTGGCACTGTAGAAAAGGCAATCACTATTACCTGCAGGCAAAGATAATCAGTTCTTAACAAAAAAGGATGTTGTTACAAGCCCAGGCATAGTAATTAATAATGTAGTTAAAGTGATTTGCCAATGCTTGTATGTACATTGCAGCATTTGATGAGTCAAGTGCTGTCATGTATTTTTCTGTTTGTCCATCCTTACATTTTTAACTCATTTTTTAATAAAAAGCTTCATAAACGTCTTATTAAATCATGTCCTGAATAAATGAATAAATGCACTGTAATCTGTGCTGAAGTCACCTTAGATTAACATGGAGAGCATCCATAGACTTTAATGAGGCACCTTTGCATATGTTAATGGTGTGTCTGTTAAAGTCTGTGGATGCAAAACATGTTTTTCTTACACTCAAGTCACCAAGGTTAGAGTTCATGCTTTTTACTTAATGGCATCTGTGTAAGGAAAATATAGATTTTAAAAGTATTTTCCTAAAGAAGAAGAAGAAGCCGAAACCATTCTCCAATTGGCAGAAATACTGCTCAGCTATTTATGCATCATATGCCCTGGTGCCCAGGTAAGTCTATTTTACTGATCGAATGTTTAGGTTAGTGAGTACATAAACGTCAACCTGGTAATATTGAAAAATTAAAACAGTGAATGGCTGATTTAATGTAGGGAATGAATTCCCTCACCCGCAAACAAAATAAACATATTTTAAGCCAAAATGAACAAAATGAAGTAGGGGACTTACCTCCCACACACACACCCTAACTAAATATGCCAACTCAGAGATCGATCTACATTGGGGAAATGGGCAAAATCTGCATAACGGCCAGGGGATTTCTTTCCCTGCATTAAATTGGCCGTTCACAGTTTTTTGCTTTTGCTATTACCAGATCGACGTTTAGGTATTTGCTAACCTAAACGTTCGATCAGGTAATAGGAACCCGTTATAAATCCTCAGAAAATCACTTTAAATATGGTTACCAAAACAATGTGATTGCAATAAAGTGTTGTATAATAATGAGTGACATATTTAGATTCATTACATGAAAGAAACAGGACATTCTGCTGGTATTATATAAGCGTTATATAAAACCAATGATTGGATTTTGCTGCTCATCTTGCACATAATGCTTAAGGCAGGTTAATGTGAAATGAATTAAAAAATCACTTAATACAAATCTATCCAGTTTAACAAACATTAACTTTGTCAAAATATTAAAAAATAATAACTTTCTTTGCTACAAGCTGCAGGTTATCAAAATAATATTTAAGAACATAAAGAGAGACCACAGCATTTCTGGGTATCACCTTTATATCGCATGGCTTGAACACTAGGAAAAACAGTTACATTTTGTGTTTACCTAGAAATGAAAGCAGAACCAAAACTAACAGTTGTGTGGTTAAGGGCGAATATCTGTAGATCTTGCTTCCTTTAGAGATTAAGCAAGTGACTACCATAATAATGTTCATGGGTCTAATTGCTATATGTGCAAGTGACTAAGCATTCAGCCAGGGTTCTGCAGTACAGATCCCTAGTTATGCAGCACAGAGCAATAACAAGGGTGGGATTTAAGGGGCAGATGCACTAGCATGCTACTAGGGGCCAAAATAGGCAGATGCCAATGGTGCATGTGTGTGATACCAACATTGCTTTTTTGAAGCCACAAGGATGTCATAAATTCATGAATAAATACTGATACTGAATTTTTGATCAACACTGAGAAACACTGAAGTAATCAGTACATGGTGACTGTGATTTGAAAACTATTGCAAACTTTTTGTAATAAGAAGCTTACTAAATATTCAAACTTTTTTTTTTGTTCCTCAACTTTGATTTGAGGGGTGGAGAAGTTTGGGGAACTGCACAGGGTGTCAGATGGCATAACTATGGTTGGGCTGTACCTGATGGCTCCTAGCTAATCTTGTGTGAGGCTGTGGATATGCATAAATATTACTCATTAAACTGAAATGAAAACCTTAACTATCACAGAAGTACTTACAGATGCACATTCTCTAGCTTCCTTCATTTGAAATCATTATTTAGAATTAGAATCAGACCATTTCAGGAAGTTTAGACTGAGTATAGATTAAAGCAATGTACAAAATTATATTATTTGTTCACAGCCATCCCAGTGAACACTATGCTGTCTTATGAGATCCAGAAGGTTCTATTTTTCTGCAGGTACCCAAGTCTCTGTGCGCAACATTATTTCTGTTTTATAGTTTGGTGGCTAAAAATGATTACTTGGGAATTGGTATATTTTTTGATATTGCTGTTTTTTTGTATTATTCTGGTTTATTTTCTAAACAAGATTTGCAAGTTTAAAAAATCAGGACTATCTAATGACAGAGTCGACTTCTTTCATTTTATTTTGCACCACCAGTGGTGTTTATAGGGCTTTTGTAGTCGCACATCAGCTCATATACCAATTCCTATCTTTATTAATTAATTAGTTTATTAATTAATTAATTTAATTTATTTACTTATTTATTTTGTTTGTTTGTTTGATTTCCAGGGTTGAGCACTGATTTCAATGGACCCATTACAGGCACAGTCAGGGTGATTATAATCACAACCGTCAGAAATAAATACAATACAACAGTGGTACATACAGTAACAGAAACAGCTGCAAAAATTACAAATTTTATAGCATTTATTAAGAGGTATATACAGAATTTAGACAATGAAGTATTGCATACTTTTCAGTCTCTTTAAACGCAAGGCAAAAATAAAAACGGAGAAAGTGAGAGAGAGAGAGGGAGAAAAGGAAACTATCTTAGCAGTAGCTACAGTAGTCAGGACTGTAACTAGGTCAGGGAAAGGAAGTGACTGCACAGGGTGAAAGATAATGATACACCATGTACTGAAGCTGTGAAGGTGCAGTACCTTCATGAATTTACGAAGACACAAGGATATTGCAGCTTTGTAAATTGATGCTGATACTGCATTTTTGATTATAGGGTTAACTCTCAGAGTGATACTAGGTGTAACAAGCTGCTTGCTACATAGAAACAGACTGCTTGCTAGAACTACAGAGCTTACCAGTGACAACAGATGACTCAGCATCAGTTCTGACAGTAATGATAAGTCCTGGAAAGTGGAAATGGAGGACAATGCCAGTGCAGACAGCATGTGCAGAAATTAATGATGTTTAGGCAACATGCTGTGCCTAAACACATTGCATTTTAATTTAATTATGCAGGATTTTTTGAGATGCGGTCTAAATTTAGAATTGGAAGGGAGGTGTTTTAAAGAGATTAGAAGTGAGTTTAGTTTGCTCGTGTGGACAGCACATAATTTGAGCAATGTTGTTTATTTAATGGTGCAGGTAGTTTGGGATTTGATTCTGAGAGATGTTTGAGGTATATAAGAAGTGGTTTTGTAGTAAGTAACAACACTTTTACACCAACATAAATAAAGTAGCCATGGAGGAATTTTGAAAAAAAAAAAGAAGATAAATTAGCTACATGACAATATTGTCCATCCATAAAAAAACTAAACTCTAGGAATTTAATGATGGTGTGAGTAATTTATTAATTTATAAATGGTTTCTAAGCAAATGCTATATTGAGCCATCAATACAAATCTTTTTTCTACCTTTTTATATGGTTTTCACTTCACAGGATTTTGATAGTGTAATTGTAAAGAATGCTGCTTATATTATTCAACAAGGTACATTTTGTTCTGATGTTATAGATCCATAAGTAGTCACTATGCATGTCAGCCTGCAAATTATTGAGGAGCCCAGCCCAATTTCTCAATTATACCTTATATTGTGGACCCCAGCCCAATTTCCCAATTATCCCAGAGAACTGCCTTGTTAAGACACTTGTTCATAATTAGTCAGTAGGCAAGTGGAGGCTGAGGGATCAACCACTTGTCTGCAAGAAGCAGCTTGATAGTAGCTTACAGCTCTAACCCACTGTAATAACTGTCAGTTATGTTTGGAATATCTGAGTTGAGAAGTCAGACTACAACTCTCAACTGCTCTTATTTGTTGGATTCATAGGTAAGTAGTAGGCTAGCTGCCCTTGTGTGCATTTGAAGCCTAGCCAGTTTTCCTCAAAAGTGAGAATCAAACCCTATACCTTTTGTCTGTGAGGTAAACACCTTACGCCAACCCTCAACACCTAATGTTAGCTCAAATGTTTGCTAAGTGCCCTTCCAAAACTGGATCTTGCTTTGAGAATTTCTTAGTTAAAGTACCAATATCTAGAAAGCGTCCCTAACTTGGGGCCTTTGCTTTAATTATGTTTTGCTTTATTCTTAACTGTATTAGTAGTAGGTCAAGAGCTATTGCTGATTTTATTGAAGAGAAAGCAGATTTAATAAAATACTTATGAAACAATGCATGTAGAATGCAGTCAGTCTCTTGAATGGTTTAACTATGTAGCATTTAATTCAAACAAAAGAATTTCTAAGGAGGGAGAAACAAGCTTAGGAGTCACTGTTCACCATATAACAGTTTATCACTCTAATGGAAATAGCTCATAAGTCATTCCTGTTTAACAGTAGTCTGACTGTAGCAGCATATGTGTTAGGAGTGTAGTTACTTTGACTGAATTACAAATAAATTAGCAAATTTGACTGAAATCATATTTGACTAAAAACTCATTTTTAAGACTATATCTGAATGAAAAACATTTTTACTTCAAAAAACATGCATTAAAAGTTTTACCTTTCCCTCCATACCTCATAACTTAAATATACTGACTCCGGAGTTGCACAACTGTAGAAAAAAAATGCAAAAACATACGTGAATCACCACTAATGCATAAATATTTTCATATAAAGTATTATTAGACCAAACTTAACTTAAAAAGCTGTTTTTTTTTTTTTTTGGTGGGTGGGCTAGGCCACGCAATACCTCCACATGCCTTTACTTAAATACACTAATGCCATGGTTACACAGCAGTAGAGAAAAGAGGGAAAATGCACACCCTGTGACTCATTGCTTCCTTACTTTACAACTTACTGTCAATCATGAATCAGTGAAATGAGCTTCCAGTCAAATACATTTTCAGCAAATGTGTTCAGCCAATTGTGGTACAGCAAAATGTGATTCAAAGCAAGTGTTATAGATATATTCCTTCTAATTTATTATCTATGATAAAAGCATTTATACAACGTTATTCATACTTGTAATGTATCATTTGTGCAGTATGTGTGTGTATAGGGGAAATTCCAAATAGATGTAACTGGACCTAAATTCTTATATCAGGTTGTGATTCATAAATGCCCACCAT
Organism: Protopterus annectens; assembly: GCF_019279795.1. Classification (NCBI taxonomy): domain Eukaryota; kingdom Metazoa; phylum Chordata; order Ceratodontiformes; family Protopteridae; genus Protopterus; species Protopterus annectens. The sequence continues at coordinate 1,528,770,567 of NC_056728.1, read as the reverse complement.
ATTGTAACAATATATGATAATTCCTTTAATGAATGATATTGATCAGAATGTGGTATAGTATGACAATGATACAGAAGTATTACACATAATTTATTCTTTTAACATGACCTGAGAAAGTGAAAGTATTGTGTGTGTGTGTGTGTGTGTGTGTGTGTGTGTGTGTGTGTGTGTGTAGTGTGTGCCTGTGCTGCTAATATTGACTGGACCTAGGAGAATCTAGTTTTATCTAATAAGCCGAGCAACAGTTCTAGCAAGTTATGATGGTTTAGCAATTATAGATTCATAGCTTCATAGAAGATTACTAGGCTACCAGATTAAGGGCCCTTACAACCCAATCCAATATTGCTCAATTTTACCCAATATATGGCCCCTAGGGGCAAGAGGATGGCATGGATTTGTGCCTGGGAATTGACTGTCTTACAGCATGGCCCTGTCAATAAGGGACATAGGTACTACCCTAAGTTTGAACTAGTGATCCCCATCCATTGATTCAAATTGAAGAGGGCCAGGGGAGGGCTCTGATTAATGTGAATAGTAAGCCTGTTCCAAAGAAGGGGCAATCTCTTAGACACATATGTCTCTCCAGCATGTTATTTTTGAGTTACTAAGTTTAGATCCCTAGATCTGGGACCCTCATGTTGTTTGACTTGCAGATGTGAAGCAGCTCCATCAGGACTGGATTTATGAGTGCCTTGTAGGTCAGATATAGGTCACCCTTTAATAGTCAATAGCAGACAGAGTAATGGGATAAGGCTTTTTAGTCCATCCGCGTAGTTCATGTTGCTTACACTGTATTTTCTTTGTGAGCAACCACTGAGGTCACTCCAACTGCTTTAAGTGCCGAGACAAGTATGTGCCAAATGATGCACAGTACTCGATTATTGGTCTAATGAGGGCTGAGTACAGCAGGACTATAATTTCTTAGCTGATTTATCTTCCCATGGGAACTGATACATTGTTTTGCAGATTTTTGATGACAAGGGGGTTTTGGGACACTAGTACATGATTTATTGAATATAAAGCTTTGGCAATATACATATCCTGATTTTGATTATTTAGTTTTGTAAGGATCCTGATTTTGATTATTTAGTTTTGTAAACATACACCCTTACAATCATTTTACCCCAAAGAGGTTTAACATTGGTATATCTGATTAACTATATTGTATATCAGAAGATAAGGCACTGCCTAATTATTTTGGATGATATGTAAAAGAAAAACTGAGAATGGTATAACATTTGCAAGTTTCTAGCCACGATTGTGTGAAATAATTATTGTTTTACTGTACTGGCTGCAAGACACAGTGTGCATGGAAGTCATAGAGGTCATTTAACATTAATTTTTAGTCTAAATACAGGTCAGTCAGTAGGTTGTATTAAAGCTTTAGGTAATCATCCAAAACATTTTTACACATTCTATAATCCCCAACCAGTTGTATGAGTTAATTTCTAAATCTCCCTGGCCAGCTATAATATTAGCAAGGTGCATATTATGGAGGTAGTGGAAAACGTTATCTCTGACACCTCATTCTAGAGAGGAATGAGAAAAAAGGGAGTCATTAGTCAAGCGATACTTAGGCCACATAGGCATTACTTACAGCTTGCAGTCACATTTTTGTTTTATCTTGCCTTCTTTATTTTCTTATTTTATTGGCACTTGTTTCCTCCTCTCTCTCTCTCTACACCCACACACACATGCACACACACACACACACACACACACACACACACACACACACACACACTCTCTCTCTCTCTCTCTATATATATATATATATATATATATATATATATATATATAGAGTCTGATGAAATCTGTTTATGTTTGTGTTGAAAATGTTCATTCTTGTGTTTTGTATGCCTGTGCTTACTTGTAATTTTTTTAATATTTTAGGTATAGCCTGTGTATTCCATGTAACATTTTTATGTAGTTTGGAAAGAGATAATCTTAACACTGAATACTGTTGGTTGTGGCTGCAGTGAACTATGAGAGAGCCAGTAGACTGAATAGCTGTCTGACTATCTTCAGTGACTGCTACCTTTTGCACAGGGTGTGGTTCTTTTTTATAAAAATACTTGTTTTACTTTATTTTCTTAACCAAGCAAACAAGACTTCACTTGGCAGAAACGATAAAGAAAGAGGTATATTCTTCCAAGAAGAGAGAGTATTTAATTAAATTTATAGTAATGGTTATATTGAAACTCTAACTGCTGAGTAGGATTTTGTTGTAGTTTGGAAATTTAATATATAAAGAACTCATTAAATATATGCTCACAGGAAGATCTGGTAAACAATAATGCCAAAATGTGGTGTATACAAAAAATCTAAACCATTGTGTAACAGAATACTGTTAACATTGTATCAAACATGATGAAATTCTTAGTATTGTCAAAATTAAGACAGCAGATAGTACTTTTAACTGTAATTGTGATATGCTATTGTTTAGAACTTGAACTGAGTTATTGTTTAGTTGGCATGAAGATATTCAGTGCCTGATAGGAAAACATTCTGAAATAACAGACAAAATAAGTTGTTTAGATGTAAATACTGAACAAGAAGTACGCTTTGGTGAAGAGATTAAAATGTCTAAGTCTCCCTCTGCATCTATTCATCTATTCCTGAGAAAGCCTATAATAATACTACCAATACTGAAGCAATTACATATCTTAATGAAAACTTTAAAAATGTCACAACACAGAAAAGAAAGGTTACAGACATTTCTTATAAAAAGTTCAAAAATATTAACACAGTCATTACTATTTTATTCAACATTGCTTCTGTTAAAAGTAAAAGAGTTAGGCAAACCAAGAATAAAAATTCACGAGAGTCTGAAAACAATAGTTCTGCTTCCTCAAATGTATATGATATTTTTACATCCGAGTATTGAACAAGAAATCAAAAAGTAATGATGACTCAGAGATGGATTTAAAACTTTTATCTGGCAACAACATATCAAAACTTACTCTGTCAGATAATTAAATAGCAGATAATGACCATATTCATATAGACCAATCCATCAAAAAAGTACACAAAAAACTTGGCCTCCTCTATAGGAATAAACAATATCTAACTACAAACACAAAATCAACAATTACTAGAACACACCTGTTATCTACACTTTTATACGCATCCCCTATCTTAACAAACCTCTGCAAAACTGACCTAACTAAGCTTGAAACTTGCTATAACAAAATCTCTAAATTTGCAACAAATGCCCCATATAAATCCCATCACTGCCAATCCCTCAGACAACTGAACTGGCTAGAACCCCCTCTCTTACTTCAATTTAATCAACTAACCTTAACCCACAAAATCCTTCATCAACCAGAAAAAACCCAGCCCTTAAAAACCTAGTCCAACCATACTTCACATCTAGTGTCCTTCACTCAAACAATAATCTACTCCTGCAAGTCATCAAAGTAGAAAACAGCAGGTAAAGCCCTTTTCTCCTGCTATACTCCAAACTCTGGAACACTCCACCCAATCCACTTATGAATACCTCCTCACCTAAACAGTTTAAAAATTGTTAAAACTCACCTCACTAACTCCTGGCTATGCACCTGCCACACCCCAGGCTAGAGCAACTACCATCTTACTTACCTATCTCGCCTCTCAGCTCTGATGCCTTCAATTCTTCTGACTACATCAAAACTCCTCTTGATCTACTATGCCTGTTTCACCCCACCTACGCTTCCTTAATAGAAAACATCTTGTAAAATGAAACATTTAGTTCTACCCCTCAGGATGTATGTCACTCCTATGAATCATATCTATTGAATCTAGTCATACAAAATTACTTACTCAATCTTCTGTATAACTATCTATGACTGGAAAACTAAAATTGTTTTTGAATTTAAAATTGTAGCAAATCTGTTTTTATGTACTTGAAATGTATATAGTGCTGTATTTTCTTAGATGTTGTATCTATAATCTGTAATATCTACAATGTAAACTAAGTATCTCATTTGTATTGTATTTTGGAGCTTTTCTCCCTGGGCCTCCACTGAAAAAGGACACATGTCCAGATGGACTTTCCCAGTTAACAAATGTGAAATAAATACATAATAATGGTATTGAAACACAAAATAATGATAATTTGGATTTTACTGAAATAATGGATGAAAACCCTTTAGCAAATAATCTAACTTGATTATTAGTGGTGGTATTTTTGGAACTGCTGAATTCAGTGAAGTTACCATACTGATAACATTATATCCAGAAATGATTCTACCTCAAAGATATGAGTACTTAAAAGTTGTTGATAATGCTTTTTAAAAATTAAAAAATTCTTAGAATAGGGGTACAAATAATTTCTTAGAGTCACCACGTAATTCTCAAACCTTAAACTTACAGTATGTTCTCTTGCAAATATACATAAGGAAGCAAAAACAGTCAGTTCATTGTCTGGGCTAAAACCCACATATGTTTCAAATACCCAGATATTAATTGGACATGCTATATTGGGGGAAACCTTTATTCAACAATGTTTCTAAACATCTTCTCTCATAGTTTTCAACAATTAATAACTGAGAATATGGGAAGTAATTATATATTGGATTTATTAGCCGATAATGTTCCATATCTTTTAAATAATATAAATCATTGGCCCCCTCTGGATATGTCCAGTCATAATTGTATCACTTTTGATATTTACAGTGGGAAATAATCTAGGACACTCAATAAGAAATATAACTATCAAAAAATAATTATAAGCTTTTGTTAGATACATTGAATTGCATAAAATGGTGTACTTTTGCTAGTAATAAAGATTAACATTTTGGTTATAAAATTTTAGAAAGAACATTAAAATCATTATTTGATTCTTTAAATACTGTTAGCAAAGTTTCTTCAAGTGTTTATCCTCCAGGATGAAATCAAAAAAAAATTATTCTACAGAAGAAAAATATAACAGCTTTTAGGAATTACAAATGCAGGCCTAATAAAGACAATAAGCCCAAATTAAATAAAATTAGTAATATTTATTTTATTTATTTAACATTTGTTTACCGGGAAAGTCTTACTGGACACAGATCCTTTTTCAGCGGAGATCCTGGGATAAAGGCTTATTCTGGAAAGAAAGAATGAACTTGTGCGAAACTAAACTGGTCAAGGATAACAGTAACAAGAAAATATTTATAAATATATCAACAAAATGTTAAATTGCAAAATAATATTTACACTGTTAAGATTACTGATAAGCTAAGTTATAATCAAAGCATTATGGCCGATGAATTCAATCAATATTTCAATTTCATCAAAACAAAGCGTAAATAAAAAAAAATCTCTGTTTGAAAAATCAGTTACTTATTCTGCAAATCCATGCCTTATTAGGTCTAATCTGATGAAAGCTTTGTTAAAAATCAAAAGGAATCCAGCCACTAGACCTAATAAAGTACAACCTATTGTAATTTTAAACATTAAGAATAATCTTCTTTTGGCTTTT
>NC_056728.1:1528665124-1528762624 GCF_019279795.1 Protopterus annectens | reverse complement strand
TTATTATGTGAGGGAGGGTTTTGAGCTATGCAAGTGGACCAGGGTGGGGGGATTGTCATAATGTCTGTTCTTGACTGCAATGTACGTATATTAAATATACTGGCAGGTGATGCATATGAACTTTGGAGTGTATCTGAACTTAACAGGGCTTACTATAAGATCAACAACCAGCTGAGAGACATGTACATAGGGCATCGTATTAGCATGGAAGAATTTAAATACTTGTCAGTGTTGGCACCTAGGACACCCACCATTTTTGGAGTACCCATGGTACATAAGTCAATTGAAAACCTGCCACTAAGACCCATAGTAGATGGTAGGGGCTCAATTACAGTCCCATATGCCCAATTCATAGACCACAAGTTTAAGAGCCTATTAGAGGATGAACAGCATCTATGTAAGGATTCATGGGATTTTTTAGCTAAATTGAACAATGTGGAATTTTCCATGAATGACCTTTAGGTCATGATAGATGTGTGAGGCTTGTACACGGTGATACCCCACAGAATAGCATTGGATTCTACACAGAATTACCTTGCTAGGAGAGGGATTAAGCAAAATGACATCAGCACATGCTTAGAAATGTTGGAAATTATTTTATGTAACAATTTTATTTCCTTTGAAGGCAAAATTTATAAGCAAATGGAAGGGGTAGCCATGGGTTAGCCAGTGGGATCTCTAATAGCTAACATAGTTATGCTGCAATGGGAAAACCAATGTGTCCTAGGACAGCAGTACAGCAATATTATCAAGCTGTATTTACTTTATCTGGATGATTTATTTATCATCTGGAAGGATGATGAAATTCTGTTACAACAATTTTTACATTAGATTTATTTATCATCTGGAAGGATGATGCAATTCTGTTACAACAATTTTTACATTATATTAACAACAGCACTGACTTTTTGGATTTTACTCACACTTATAATAGGGAGAGATTGGCCTATCTGGATGTGATGACAGAGAAGGACCCTGCTAGGGAAAGTTATGTGGCCAGTGTTTACCGCAAACCTACATATTCTAATACTTTACTGCACTTTTCTAGTTCCCAACCACATAAGCAAAAGAAAGCTGTGGTAAAGGGACAAATGATCAGGGTGGCACACATGAGTACTACGGAAACAGATTTCAAAAGATAATGTGAACTATTAATCAACATATTCACTAGGAATTTGTGATTTATTATATGAGACGTGGGTGGAAGCATCAACTAAAATAACAAAGGGGATATACAAACCAATCCTAAGGACAGCTATGGGGGACATATTCCAATAACAGGGAAACATAAACAGAATGATTACACAGGAGCTATGATAACTACATTTAATACTGAAAGCAGCAAAATTTACTGGATTTTATACAAGAATTGGAATGATTTCAGAAAAACAACTATAACATTTTACAAGGCCTAGGTCAGGCTCCAACTATAATTTACAGAAGGGGGTGCAACTTTAAGGACATGATGGAGAGGAAAACTATTAAAATTGTACCTCAGGCTAGGATGACCAAGTGTGGGAGATGCAGTACATGTAAATACATCCTGGAGGGTGACAGGATAAATTTGAGAACCAATATTTTCCCATAAGAGGGAAATACAACTGTGATACTATGGGGGTAATTTATGGAGCTCACTGTTAGTTCTGTGAAGCCTTTTACATAGGTATGAGCACATGTATAAAATTAAGATGAAGAGAACTACCAATGCTTTGTATAGGCATGTGTTGTCACATGAAGGGCATGAGTTTAAATTTGGTATAGTGGAAAAGGTTGAAAAAAATCCATGTGGGGGGGGGGGGTTCCATGGTTTACCTTATTGGAAAAACAGGAATTACTTTGGCAGATAAAGTTAGAGGCTTACAGGTTTCCAGGCCTCAATGGCATGGTCAGCCTAGGTCCAATATTAAAGTTAAGGTTATTTGAACGATAAAACTAGCCAGTATGAATAAATGAATGATTTAATTCTACACATTTAGTAAAACTATATAAATGCAGTATTATCAGGGTGTTTTGTTTTTAATTTTATACATATTCACATAAATGTTTTATAATTTTTTGTATTAAAAAAGTTTTTTGTGAGATGTAACACTGTACTAGGGGTTGTGGATGGCTCTGGCCAAGTTAAGATATACATATACATTTTTTATAGAGTTTCTGTTTGCAAACTCCAAGTTTTTTCAAGTAGGAATATTTTTACACCAGTTTTACTGCAATTCTTTCTGTTTGGTTTATAGAGGGACATGTCTTTTAATATCAAAATGACTTAACAGAAGTGGGGGGGGTGCTCTCAATGCAACAGAAGGATATTTAAACACAGGCTTGAGTCTCTTTTATTTGTGTCTGATGAAGTTTTATGGTTTAAAATGAAAGTGCTTATATATTCTTTCTGCCAAGGATTAAAGGAAATTTTAAGCGTTTATGAAGGCTCCTTCTTCCTGTGGTGAGGATTACAACTTTTCAGTTAAATATTTTATATAGTTTTCACTTCATTTTTAAAGATTTGTTACACTTGTATGTGTAGACACCAGGGCCTCAGAGTAATGCCTTTCATATCATATTTATGTGTTATTTAAACAGGGAGTAGTATAAAAATAACAAAAGTCTCAATAATGTACAATACGTATCAATAAAAAAGGAACATAACTTAAATAATGCTAATTTGAAATGGAAAACAACTTCTTCATTTAAAGTTCTATACAAGTTATGAGCTTTACAAGAAAGCACCTGAAATTTTGTTGAATGAAATGTCTGTCAGATACAGTTCATTCACAGGTCTAGATATCATTCTCCATGATATACTGTGTGTCACATATAATGGAGAAAGTACCATCATTTTTGTAGCAAGGCATAGTGAACTTATTTTCCCTACATAATTTACAGAGATGAAATGACTCCTCATTTCAAATATTCAGTAATGGTCATAGTAAGTAAAATCTGTACTGAATGGGGAAAATAAAGCCACTTTTTTATGCACCTGGATTAATTTACACAAAACAAATTGCTTTGCCAAGCTTAGTAGCTCTACTGTAACACTATGCAATTTAAACGAAAATGAGAGAGACAGAGCTAACAGAGTTAATCATCCTTTGCAATGATCTTGCCTATATAATCAGCAGTTTTATGTTGTTGTAAATTGCTTTAGCTTATCTTTTTTTAAGTCAGGCAGTAATCGAAAGAATATTAAAAAACAGAACTTAAATAAAAATGATGAATGAGTTTACAGATTTTTAGATACTAGTCTGGGATTACTTATTAAATGCTACAAGATAAGATCACACAGGAAATAACAGGAAGCTGGTGAGTGCCACATACTTAACTCATTAAATGTACCTTTCGTGAATGTGGTGAAAATGGAGGCAAAAGCATTGTTTTCTTTTGGGATGTCTGAATCTGAATCAGAAATGGCAGAAGAAACTACAGGAAAAAAAATCCTTCCTATAGGTTTCATGAGAAGTAATTTCATGGTGTCACTACATTCACTTGATAAATATATTGCTTTCCTATCCCTCATTACCAGAATCTAACCATTGAAAGTTTTCTCTGAACAGCAGCAATAAATTCACTATACTTACAATAAACACAAACATATTTCATGGACTCTAGCATTACTTACAACATTTTGACTTCAAATAAACTGTATACATTATTCTAAAAATCTCATCTGAAAGAATATAGAAATGCAAATTATTATATACAGGATAAATCCTATGATGAGCAACTATGTAAACATTTGAAAAAAGAAACTAAAGAGAGACAAATATATATATAGTTAACTTGCTGAAGTTGCATTTTTGGCTTTTTTTCACAATTGCTTATGCCCTCTGTAAGACTTACAAAGCAATGACTCTGAAGTATTTTGTATGTGTTATTGATCACAACAGCAGTTCTGGATGAAAAGTGGCAGATATGAAACCTATTTTAGAAAATAAAGATATGAATACATACAAATTCATTTCAGCTTTAGGGAATCACCCAGTCAGAAATATCGAAGTGCTAAACTGAAAAGGCATGCAGAGTAAAATAAAATAAAATACATAAATATAAATATAAATGATTCCATATTTAGATGTGGGACATGATGAAAAGTGAGAAACATTTTCTGAAATGGATAACACTACTTAAACACTCTCCTTAAAGTTAATATAATGCATACTAGAATGCAATAAAATATGTCAGTGAAGTACATGGTGTGTGTGTGTGTGTGTGTGTGTGTGTGTGTGTGTGTGTTTGTGTGTGTGTGTGTGTGTGTGTGTGTGTGTGTGTGTGTGTGTGTGTGTGTGTGTGTGTGTGTGTGTGTGTCATAGGAGGTTACTATGCTAATGGCCCTGGGGCCCTTACAAGCCTAGCCAAGAGTTTGTCCCCCTCCAAAAATAAAACTCAGTCAGCATCTGCCACCCCTGTCAATGAGGGATGCATGTGGAACCCCTGGGACAAATTTGTGGTTTTCCATCCACTCATCAAGGATGTGCTTGAAGAGGGACAGCGAGGTTCTGTGTTTGACATGTATGGGAAGTCTATTCCAGAGACAGGGCAGCCTCTGGGAGACAAACCTGTCTCTCCAGCAGGTTTTGTTGATGTTGCGTAGTAGATTTAGGCCTTTCAAGTGGGTAATGCATGAGGAGTTAGACTTAACGGATATGGAGCATCTCTAGTGGGGTAGGGTCAGAGATTGCCTTGTAGGTGAGACACAAATCACCTCTGAGCATATAGTTTCATACATTTATGTTGTAAAGTAAGATAGGAGGAGATGACAGAAATCAACTAAGATTTGTTACTCCTCTGTGTTCTCATTTACCAAGTGCTCCAAATAACCTAGGGCAAAGCCCAAGTAATTCTTCACTTAAATCCTCCGGTATCCTGTCATTCTACCATCTCTTCCAGTATATTCTCCAGCAAGCAGCTTCCATACCTATTGTAAAGATACTCCTTCAACACTGAGAAGCAAAATCTCTACTGTGCTGTTTTTCATTTTTTTCAACTCAGCATATTCTCTTCTGCTGCATGCTGTTTTTTTTTTTTTTTTTTTTTTTTTTTGACTATAGCTTATGGTATATCTGTCAACTCAAAATATTCAGTATATTCACAGTAATAGCATTTTCAACATAAAATAGCATTTTTACAACAAAAAATAATGAATGACCAACCAAACAGCATACAACTTATTATTCTGTGATGGGACATGAGCCTGAGCTAAACCATTCCTATTCGCATTCATGTTACTTTTCCTAAATATCCCTTAATAAACCAATAAGTGAGAAGGTCACTGAAAAACCAATCAGTAAAAACAAAATGAAAACTCCAACAAAGCTAGAACTTCCACTGAGTGACCTCTGACCTCTCAAACCTCTTGTATCAGAGGCACATGAGATATATGCAAATGACCCTTATGAACATCAGGTGTTTCAGCTAATTGGTGATTCTGAATACCTATGACTTGTTTCGTCATTTCAGGCCAATAAAGCCAAACCCCACTAGCTGTGAATATGCATATTTCGGCTTTGTTATGACCTCGTCAGCACAGTACAAGCAGAGTGTTTGACTAAGCATAAGAAACACAGGGCTGTAATACCCAGCTGATGTCCATTCTCATTAGTGTCACTGCAAAAATATCCAAAACCACAAACTAAAGCAATAAGTGAGAAGGTCACTGAAAAAACAATCAGTAAAAACAAAATGAAAACTCCAGCAAAGCTAGAACTTCCACTGAGTGACCTCCCAGTTTTGCTTTTTTCAGTGACACTAATGATAATGGACATCAGCTGGGTATAAAAGCCCTGTGTTTCTTATGCTTAGTAAAACACTCTGCTTGTGCTGATGAGGTCATAACAAGGCCAAAATATTCTTATCCACAGCTAGTGGGGTTTGGCTTTATTGGCCTGAAATTGTCCATTAAAACGATGGAACAAGTCATGGGCATTCAGAATTGCCAATTAGCTGAAACACCTGATGTTCATAAGGGTCATTTGCATATATCCCATGTGCCTCTTAAATATCCCTTAATGAAATCTATTGTGGTTAGAAGCCTTGCTTCTACTCCCATTGTTTGAGATCACCCACTCTGGGTATTAGGCACATGTCAAAATCAAATATGGATATCTCATTCAGTTTCAAAAAAATCATTACAAAATCTAATGGAGCTCTCTGGCTTACAAAGCAGGACATCTGAACTAGTCCATTCACTTTGGAATTCCTCATTATCATCCATCCTAAGCATCATTCTCACTTCTTCACTATTATTTTCCCTGGGACTTCGAGATCCTGCATGGTTTGAAACTTACATTCTCCTCTGGCACAGTTGCAATATGATGAGATATTAATACTGTTCTTCCTGATAGCTCAGAAAAAAAACTTTACTTGTTAGTGGTGTTTCACTTTTTACAGAATTCTGGTCATTAGGCAAGCTTTCTTCTGTTTGAACAACAAGGACAGAATTTCCTGTTCTCATACAACTGACATCTGTCTCTGCTCCCAAGCTGACTACAGAACCTCTCGCTATAGTTTTAACAAATTTATGTGACATATCTTCTCTGGCCCTCTTTTCCAGTTTGTCTTCTTTTTTGTAGTTTACTTAGTTCATTTTCTCTATTGTGTCAAGGGGTTCTTGTCATCTTGCTAAGGTTTTTTCTTTGTCAGCAAAGGAGACTCATGCTTAAACTTTGGCCCATGTATTAAATTCTATTTTATTCTGTCATTCTTGTTAAACACTCACTGTTGAATCTTTTGTGCCTCTTGCATATGTTCCCTAACTTGCAGCACAACAACATCTGACCTATGTTGCAAGTTTTGAAACTGCACTATCACCCTTTTAAAATGAATTTTCTCTTCCCATGTCTCTCTATGTCCAGCAACCCTCATTGATGTATTCCATGTAGTAATTCAGACTGGTTAAATCCTGTTTAAGCTTGGTGCACCTCTCTTACAGCAAATGAAGCTAGGAAAACAACTGATCCTTTTTCCTACTATCTTGCTGCATAGTGTTATTTAGTAAAGACCTTACAGATTTATTACATTACTCCACAAACCCATTATTCTGAGGTTAGTATACTAAAGGTCTAAACCATTTTACTTCAAAAGACTGGCAAAGCTTGTGCATTGCCCTGGGCATAACTATGGTTCCCTGCTCTACGAGTGTTAATTTGAGTATCCCTATCCTACAAAAATAATATTAGCTATCTTGCTATTCACTTTCCATTGCTTTTCACAGGGCTACTACTTCAGGAAAGTTTGTAGCATTGTCAATAATCACCAGTGTGCATTGGTAGAAATGACTGTACTGTTCTAATGGACCTGTAAGATTCATGGTTATCCACTCAAATGGACTGTCTGACAGGCATAGGTATCAGCAGACTTAAACCCAGCATGTTGTGCTCTCTTTGACATTCTGTAAAGTTTGCAGAGGTATTTTTAGTAGATTTCATTACAAAAGGCCCATAAAACCTTTCTGAAATTCTACTTCTGGTTTTGTTGATCCCTGTGTCTTCAAACGTTATGGCTACCAGTTTTATTACAAGTATCCTATAATGTTTAGGAGCTAACCATTGGTGTATTTTTTCATCTTTGTCTTTAATCATTTTCTACAGTAAAAGACATTCTTCAACTCAAAGTATGAGTATAGGATGGGACCACCTTACACATCTCTGTACTTCTAGTTGGGTTAGATTTTCCATAGCTCTTTTCAGGTCTGCTTTCATTGTACTTTCCTAACATTTTATTTGCTTATCTGCACATTTGTAAATTTTGGAACACTTTTGTCAGTGCACATACATGAAGTAGATGGTATAACCTCTTCACATATGAATACAAATATAGGTTTTTCTTCTTTTATTTCCCCATCTACAAAAAGCAGCTCATTTTAATGATTTAGTTCTGCTTTCTCAGTTACATTTTATTTCTTTAAATGCCTGCTATTAATATATCTATTTTTAATTTGCTCTATGGTTTTGACCATACAGTTCAAAATATAGAACTCTTTTTCAAATTCCCTTTCTCTCAGTTGGTTTATCACTATGAGTATTTCCATTTTTGCCCCCACAAAGGCATCATTTATTTAATGGTTGAAAATTTTTGTTGAAGTTCCATATCATGCATGAAGGGTTGATAGCCTCTTAAGTTCATAGGTTATTACTAAAGCCTATGTTCAAGTCTAGAAGTTTATCAAGAAGATCAGCCATTTCACCCAGGACTGAATGGATACTAAAAACGCTGCTGTTATTCAATTTCCCTAATACATATGGCACGTGAAAATTTGTGATCATCCACCCAGTCAATCAGACTAGTTTTAATAGTTGCTGGGGAAGTACTCTGCTTAAAAAGAAGCATTTGATTCCACTAATTAGACTTACAAAACACTACAATTGCATGGAATTATCGATGATTTTATTAATGTATTACAGAATAAATATAACAACTACAAAACCTCTGTAAAAAAGTGGATAATTTCCTTTCTGCAAAATATGGTTGTCCTCTCTCCTTTTTGATGTCTATGCTAGTAGGTGAGACATTTGCAAATTATATTAGAAATAATATCAAATCTAAATTTAAGGAAATTGTTAATTTAAAATGTAATTATATGCCAATGATATTTTACCAGCATTGGCAATGTTAGTTGTCTTTTAAACATTATATGATTGGTAAAACGTTTTGAACAAATCTGTAACATAAATTTTAACAACAGGAAACAAAGAGTTTATAAAAAAGATAAAATATTAAACAAAGAATGTCTAGCTAAATATAGCTTGGGCTCAATTAAAGCACGCATTAGATATGTATATATTTATATTTAGATAACATTTTCCATCATTAAGAAGAATTATAGATAATGAACTGATTAATTTAATATGGCAATCAAAACATGGAACTTGGAATAATATCAAAGATATATTATTCCCTTGAAAAATTATATATTATTCAGACCATTTTTTTATTCCTGAGATAGGAATAATTAAAAAAATAAGATATTATTCAGTTTGCTACAGAATCTATCAAGCCTGTAAACAGCTAAGGGAAATCATATTAGAAAATGAAATAAAAATGGAACTGGAATCCCTAATGTTGAAATTCATGCTTTACTGTCAATTAATGGTAGATTATTATTTGCTTGATTTAACTTTGTGAACACTGAAGGGGCAGGAGGTGGAAAAATGTTACAGTATAGCAGTTTAGCAGAAAAGGGTTAAGGCTATTTCATGCTCTCCTACTCTTGAGATTCATTTTATAATCTTGGGAGTCTTTTAAGAAAAAAAAAACATGTAACTTGAAATGCTTCTAGGCTGCCACAGAAAAGTGTCAATTATACCTATTGGACTTGATTATTACCTGGTTAACATGAATAAAGAAGTCACCCAATAGCACATATGACTGTTAAAATAAGTATAAGGGCACAAGAGGAGCTTAACAGATCATGTAATACAACTGCTAGTGTCCTACAGAGTGATATAGTTGAGGTATTCTGACACACAGCCATATTCAATTAATAAGGTCATCCTCTTGTACAAGTATTTATACCATTAGTTTACTCCTTATATGTATACAACTGTACCATAAAAAGAACCATAATGGCAGAACACATTCATACTTTCATTCAAAAAAGGCTTTCTAAAAATGTATTTAAGGAAAATTATGACAACTGGCTGACAAAGTTTAGAATAGCACCCTAACCATTTTGTGATAGAAAACCTGTTGGTCCTTGTTTTCTGATTTTTTCTTGAATTTGAAGTTTACAGAGCATAATGTCCAAATTGGATTGGTGATAACCTAAATTGATTTTCTTGGACAATAACCATAACCATTGTTTACTGCTGTTATTACAATTCGTACCTTCAGATCAACAAAATGTTCAAATAAAAAGTGTCTGTTTTGCTAATGCTTTCTTTCCCTGTCTGATTTAGTTTTGGATCGGTTTCAAAGACTGATCTCATATTACTGTTATCAAGCATTTAGATAATAGATTTAAATTGATTCAAAGTGCATGCAGTGCCTCAGTTACATGACAAAAATGGGAATAAGTCAAGCTTATTCTCTTTTCTGATGTTGACGGTGTTTAACAATCCATAAGCTTTTAAGAATCAGATCTAGTGACAGGAATTAACTGTAGACAGTGTCAGCTTGCAGAAATCAGTAGCAGAAGGAGAAATAGCTTTAGAAGCTGTTAGTACTTAACTCTGTTACACTAATGGGCACAAATGTGTCATAATTAAGTTTCTAACACTGTTAAAAGCCGTATTTTAGAATGCTTGCCACTGCTGTTTTATTGACATTCAAAGCTCATAAAATATTAAACATTCCTCATTTTTTCCTGTAACTCATAATATATGCAAAAGATAAATCTTCATGCACTACAAAAAAGTATGATTGGGTCTCATTCTCTGATCATAATCCATATTCTGTGTTCTCAACATAGGTGCCAAAATTCATCTCTCAAGCTTCAATTTGGAGGAGAATTTCTTCTATCCAGGTCTCAAACACATGAGTTGGTTATGATCAGAGACCCAGTTATAATCCTATATAAGCTTAATAGCTAATGGAATAAACTTTTTCTGCTCTAATACATGATCTCATTTGTAAATGTTACTACCTAAGGATTTTAACCTTATGCAAACCTTTGTCATCCTTCTCATCCTATACTCTAACCTTTTTACTTTACTATCCAAACATACTCTTGCATTTTATCCTGTTTTACCTAAGTACTATGTGCTCTCTTCTCACAATCTCTTGTCTTATCTCAAAAAAAAAAAACTAGCTACTACAAAAATCCTATCTCTCTCCTTGTTTCCCACCTTTTCCTTAAACCAGTATAGTCCAGATCCCAGATTTGCTGATTTCTGGACTATGTTTTGTGTTGGGAGTGGACCAAACCTTGCAGAGATAGAGGGAAGTCTTGCAGCCTATCAGTGGCAGTGCTAAGCTATGAAAAGCCTATCGCTAGGGGAGTGGTTTCCAGCTCTAGTTTTGTTGTACTATTGGCCGTTTTGGGCTGCTTCTATCCCTTTCAACTTCCTGCTTTAAAACCCGTGTTTATGTGGGTTTGTGCTTGTTTTTACCTCGGCGGATCCATTTGGGCATCCTGCAGGGAATTACAGCAGCAGAAAGGAGAGAGAGAAAGAGAGAGACTTAAATTGTTCAAGAGATCTGTATTCTGCCTTTTATTACCTGCCACACCTTGTCGTAAGTGTTTTACTACTGTGTTAAATTATTAAACTGCATTTGTGCTGGTTTTGTACATTGCACTTTACCAGATCAGTTGTTTCAAATTGTATTTACTGTTACAGGCTACACACTCAAGTGCGCTAGCTTTTTAGAGCTTTGTTAATGTATTTTGCTGTGCTTTTTTTACTTCCCTACTTCTGAAAAAAAAAAAAAAAGCTACTACAAAAATCATATCTGCCTTTTTGTTTCCTGCCTTTTCCTTAAACCAGTATAGTCCAGATCCCAGATTTGCTGATTTCTGGACTGTGTTTTGTGTTGAGAGTGGACCAGACCTTGCAGAGATAGAGGGAAGTCTTGCAGCCTATCAGTTGCAGTGGTAATCTCTGAACAGCCTATCTATCGCTAGGGGAGTGGTTTCCAGCTCTAGTTTTGTTGTACTATTGGCCATTTTGGGCTGCTTCTATCCCTTTCAAATTCCTGCTTTAAAACCCGTGTTTGCACAGTTTTGTGCTTGTTTTTACCTCGGTGGATCCATCTGGGCGTCCTGCAGAGAATTACAGCAGCAGAAAGGAGAGAGAAAGAGAGACTTAAATTGTTCAAAAGATCTGTATTCTGTCTTGTATTACCTGCCGCACCTTGTTGTAAGTGTTTTACTACTGTATTAAATTATTTAACTGCATTTCTGCCAGTTTTGTACATTGCACTTTATTTATTTTATTTTATTTTACATTTGTTGACCGGGCTAGTCTAGCTGGATACATTTCCATTTTCAGTAGAGGCCCGGGGAGAAAAGCTCCACATAAAATTGAACACAAAATGTTACAATAGACAAGCAAATGGACAAAATCATCATAGATGAATAGACAAATAAAAAATATAGTAGCAATAACAGATATATACAAAGAGAGGATCATATTTATAAAAATAACATTAAGTAGTTGAAATAACATCAAGAACAAGGCACAAAACAGAGAGCAAAATTGATTAATAATGTTATAAAGAACTAATCTTAGTAACAGAAGGAGAAAGAGAAGCAATAAAATAGGAGAGGAGGAAGGGAAGCAATATAAGAAAAGAGAAGGGAAAGTAGTGACAGATTAGCTTAGAGGTAAGATGAAACAGAATACTCTAAAAGGAGGTAGACTGAAGCAGAATACAGTAAGAGAGAGGGAAAGTAAAGCAGTAGGAAAGTGCAGAGTAGTAGAGCACTTTACCAGATCAGTTGTTTCAAATTGTATTTACTGTTACAGGCTACACACTCAAGTGCGCTAACCTTTTAGAGCTTTGTTAGTGTATTTTGCTGTGCTTTTTTTATTTCCCTACTTTTGAAGAAAAAATAGCTACTACAAAAATCCTATCTGCCTCCTTGATTCTTGCGCTTTCCTTAAACCAGTATAGCCCAGATCCCAGATTTGCTGATTTCTGGACTGTGTTTTGCGTTGGGAGTGGACCAGACCTTGCAGAAATAGAGGGAAGTCTTGCAGCCTAGTGGCAGTGGTAAGCTCTGAAAAAACATATCTATCACTAGGGGAGTGGTTTCCAACTCTAGTTTTGTTGTACTATTCGCCGTTTTGGGCTGCTTCTATCCTTTTCAACTTCCTGCTTTAAAACCCATGTTTGCGCAGCTTTTTGCTTTGTGCAGCTCTGCTGAGCCATGGTTAAATCTATTACCAGTGCCAAAAGGTCTGCTCTTCAAATTTTCCCTAAGATCTAGTAAGTCTCTCAAGTATCAGCACTCTAACTTGGCTCTTTGTACCCAGAAATATCTCAGAGCTACTTGTAAGCATTATATCATCCTTAAATTGCTGTAGTGCTCAACCTTCCTTGCCTAGTATGCAGCAAAACAGTTCCAGTACTTAAATTAAACAAGTTCTTATCAAGACATGTCCAAGGGTCAGCTACCAGTGTTTTCTCCTGTCCACCTGGTGAATCTGGGCATCTTGGGGCAATGTAGCAATTGCCTCATGTACACAGAAAAACCTCTCCTCTTACCACCCAACATTACAACCTGCAAGAGATGCACTTATATAGCCAAGCTGGAAGCCAAGCTCTCTCCAACCAAAACTGAACTAATCAGTCAAGAGGAGAAGGTCAAGACCTGCACAACATCACACTCAACACATAGTCCCTCAATACCTTTACCACCAATACCCACACATAGCAATGCCAAACATGCACCTACATATGCAGAAGTTCTCAATGTAAATCTAAAAAGGAAACAGAGACCCCCAAAGCAGATACACAAACAACCGCCACCTACCAACACAACCAAAGCAACACATAGCCCAAAACACCAGTGTACCACCCAGCAACAGTCCATAAGACAAAACAAAGTACCTAACACACTAGTCATAGGTGATTCTGTAGGCAGGCACACTGATATCCCACTCACTAGGCTGAATAAAGAGAAGATTACAGTCAGCTGCTTGTCGGGTACCAGGATTTGCCACATAACACATGCACTCAGGTCACTCCACAACAGGTATGATTATGACTCTGTCATCATCCATGTTGGTGTGAATGGCCTGGGACGCACCTCTCTGGACTACATGAAACAAGACATGAAGGAGCTCTCAGATCTGGTAGCCCAGTCAGGCAAGACTCTATCCCTTAGCAGCATCCCGCTCTCACCCAGAGTGAAGCCACTGTACAAGGACAAAATGATTGACTTCAACAAAAGTTTCTGGTGTCATTCTAAGGGGATCCAGCATCTGTCTGCCTGGGGCGACATGGTTGACAGACCACAATGCTTTGCCAGAGATGGCCTGCACCTGTCACCCCTGGGATTCTCGATACTGGCTAAGGCTCTTGCCACCCCTATAGTGCCTATTTTTAGGTAAGGTTCAAATGCTAAATTCAACACAGTAACAGGTACAAGCAAGAAAGCACTGAGACTAATCCTACTCAATGCTAGAAGTCTAAACCTCAAAATGCACTCACTTGAGACAATCCTAAAAGTGGAGAGCATTAACATCTGTGCAGTAACAGAGACCTGGTTCAAGGCTACAGAGAGCATCCCTGCATTTCCAGGATATAATTCATACCACACCTTTCAGCCATCTAACCTGGACCAAAGCATTAAAGGTGGAGGCATATCAATTTTCATCAAGGATATCCACACCTCCAGGCTAGTTGCTCAACATAATGCATCCGAAATTATCCAAGTGCAACTATCACTGGGCAAGACTGCATTCTAGGTTGTAGCTTGTTACAGATCCCCCATCATGCCCCAGGATTCCCACTCTTCATTTCTTAAGATACTGGAAAATATTAAGGTACAACCCAATACCTTAATTATGGGCGATTTCAATTACCCCACCATCAACTGGGAAAGCTACTCATGTACCAACTCGTTCACTCAATGTTTTTTAGAATTCATAAACTCCAGCACCTTGGATCAGCTTGTCCACACCCCCAACAGGGGCAGCAATATCCTGGTCCTGGTCATTACCAATATGGGTAACCAGTGTTCCACGCCAGAGATCAATTCCTCACTGGTCAGATCCGACAACAAGCTAATCACCCTAGACACCCACATCCCACCCCCACCCCCCATTAAGGAAACCACCGTCAAAAAATACTCCAAAGCCAACTTCATGCTACTTAAGACAAAAGTGTCAAACTTCACGACAGCCACCCAGATGGATAATAAAAGTATGACTGCTGAATCTTATGCAAATGCACTGCATAAGCACATACATGGATCATGCCATCCCCACAGAACCAAGACCCTATCCTCCAAAAAAAGATAGCAAATCTGGTGGTCACCTCCCATAAACAAACTCTACAACAGAAGGAAGAAGCTGTTTCAAAAAAGAGTAAAAACCCAAGATTGGAAGAACTCCCTGGTCAGCCTCAGCAAGAAGCTGAGATCCCTGATAAAATCTTCCAAAGCCAGTTATGAAAATAAAATTGCCACTGATCCCAAAGACAACCACAAAGCATTCTACAGCTATGTCAAGAATCTCAATGGAAACACTCAGATCTGTTCTGAGCTGCAGCACAATGGCACTAAATATACAGAACCAACCAATATTGCCAACATCCTGGCAGATAGGTTCAGTGCTAACTTTACCCCCCCTCTCAACCATCAAAGGGCACATCTTAATACCGGAAGAATGTAAATCCCCTGTAATCACCAATGAACAAGTAAAGATCACACTCTCCTAAGCCAAAAACACAGCATCCATGGGACCAGACAACATCCCAGGCTGCACACTGCACGAACTACAGAATGAACTGGCACCCCACCTAAGTGCCATGTATAATCATAGCCTCACCTCAGGCTATGTGCCTACTGTATGGCATACAGCGACAGTTATCCCACGTCATAAAGGGGGTGCTACCACAACCCCCGGTAACTACCATCTCATTATCTTGATGAGTCTGGACTGCAAGGCCATGGAATGTATCATTGGAGCTTATAAACAAAATAGTAAGATAATATCGTTAGCTCCCAAAGTATCCTTCAGCAAAAATTCTAGAAACAACGTTATGAAAAATAAACTGCTAGGATACACCACGAGAAAAGATGGATAAAATCTTGTTTTATTCCAATAAAAACATAAAGTAGGATAAGCGCTTTCGCGTGCACAATGCACGCTTCATCAGATCAATTAAATTATGTTAAAACAATTCTTATATAGTAAACTTCAACCAATTAAAGAGAAGAATTAGTTAGCAACAAGTTAAACTAATCAGTCAATTAAAACCTTCTTACATCAATCAGACTTCTAAAACTAGAACCAAATTGATTTTACTATGCTTCCTGCATTATTTACATTCAGAGTCAATGCTCGTGAAACGAGCCTTTTCTTACTCTAATATTGAGAGCCACATATAACTTCATTCTGTGAGCGCCATCAATTACATATTTATGTGGCTTATTCACATAAAAAAACATACTGAATATACAAATACTTTAAACTCATCTAGACGTGCATACAAAGCACCAGTTCACATAAATTTCACTTCATCACGTAATAGACAGTCTCAGTGAAAACACTTCAATCTACATAACAAATCTTATATATGCCATTTGCTGAATCATAATATCAGCGCGTAGAGCATATTAGTGTTCTATCAAACATATTCATTGAAAATATAAAAAATTTTTTGCATAGACATATGTCTAAAAATCGTAAGGTGTAAACATCAGGTCTTTTCCAAATGTAAATGAATCAAGCTAATAGACTATAATAGTTTATAATAGTTTCATGTTTGATAGAACACTAATATGCTCTACGCACTGATATTATGATTCAACAAATGGCATATATAAGATTTGTTATGTAGATTGAAGTGTTTTCACTGAGACTGTCTATTACGTGATGAAGTGAAATTTATGTGAACTGGTGCTTTGTATGCACGTCTAGATGAGTTTAAAGTATTTGTATATTCAGTATGTTTTTTTATGTGAATAAGCCACATAAACATGTAATTGATGGCGCTCACAGAATGAAGTTATATGTGGCTCTCAATATTAGAGTAAGAAAAGGCTCGTTTCACGAGCATTGACTCTGAATGTAAATAATGCAGGAAGCATAGTAAAATCAATTTGGTTCTAGTTTTAGAAGTCTGATTGATGTAAGAAGGTTTTAATTGACTGATTAGTTTAACTTGTTGCTAACTAATTCTTCTCTTTAATTGGTTGAAGTTTACTATATAAGAATTGTTTTAACATAATTTAATTGATCTGATGAAGCGTGCATTGTGCACGCGAAAGCGCTTATCCTACTTTATGTTTTTATTGGAATAAAACAAGATTTTGTCCATCTTTTCTCGTGGTGTATCCTAGCAGTTTATTTTTCATAGCTTATAAACAAAGACATAGGTAACCTCCAAACCCTGGACCCTACTCAGTTTGGGTTTGGAAAAGGTAGATCATGTCTACTAAACCTGATTGACTTCTTTGAAACAGTCACAAGAGCTGTAGAAGAGGGCAAGGTAGTGCACACAGACTATCTTGACCTTGCCAAGGCTTTTGACACCATCCCCCACTCTGGAATTATTGATAAACTCACTAAACTGGGCATAAACCCCTATATCACAAAATGGGTAACCAACTGGGTCACTGACAGAACCCACACAGTAAAAGTTGCCAACTCCAAGTCCGACTTCAGATCAGTGACAAGTGGAGTACCACAGGGTTTAGTCCTTGGTCCTCTCCTGTTTGGCATCTACTTCTCTGAAGTGCAGGCCAACACAGAAGGTCCTTGGCTAACAAAGTTCGCAGATGACTGCAAACTGGGAGCCATAACAGAATCACCAAATGATGTTGACATTCTACAAAAGGGCCTCACAGAGACAGATGCTTGGTGTCAAAGATGTGGCCTCAAGCTCAATGCTAAGAAGTGCATTGTCATCCCCTTTGAGAAAAACTCTGTACCTATGAACTACCACATAAGTGGTAGCTCACTAAGCACTGAATGTGTAATAAGAGACCTCAGGTCACAAGTGGATAGTAGTCTCTCCTTTGATAACCACATCGCCACAGTAGTGAGGAAATCCTTCTATGTGGCACACCTCATCACAAAATGGTTATCCTCTAGAAAAAAGGAGGTCATTGTTCCTCTCTAATCATCCCTCTTTAGACCAATCATAGAGTACAATGCCCTGTTTGGCATGTATCTCACAAGACACCTACAACAATTGGAACGGCCACTGAAATACCTCACTAAGAGGATTACCAGCCTCAAACAGATGCCATACACAGACCGTCTCAAATAAATCCAGCTCTACTCCGTCGCATATCGCCTACTCAGAGGCTATCTCTGCCTAACATACAAAGCTATGTCAAACCCTGAGTTGTTGGACATGCTACACTTAAAGAAATACCAATCACTCAGTACCACATGCTCCATGGACCTAAACTTTGTCACCACAATAAACAGAACATGCTGGAGAGATAGATTCCTGTCCCAGAGACTCCCTATACTCTGGATGAGGCTCCCCATTCCTGTCAAGCAAAGGTCATCATTGGCCCTCTTTAAGAAAAACCTTGATGACTGGATGGGAAATAGAAAATTCACCTCAGGGATCACTTCTGCAGCACTGCTTCACAGGGGCACAAGAAAATAATTTTCTTGGGTGGCAAAAGCCAGGGATCCTTTTTGGCTAGGCTTAAATAGGCCCCTGGGCCGATAGCCTAGTACTTACCTATGAACTTATGAACCTATGAAATAACTGTCTTTTTTAAACACTTCTCCTTCATTCTTCTCTCCTCTCAATCCCAATTCTTTCAGTTTCTAGTAAATTTTAATCCTCTAGTGTTTAACTAGTATCTGTTATACTTACTTTCATTTCTGTATGTTTTGCATACTGGAAAATGTATCCACCTCAGTTCTTCCAATTTCTAGAAAGTATTTACCGTTTTAGTAATTTCATGCATATTTTGCATATTTTATATATTTATATATATATATATATATATATATATATATATATATATATATATATATATATATATATAAAAACTACCCAGAATCCAGCACTGAAACATGGCAGATTGTTCGGCCATTAAAGACTATATGGAGCATTCTTGTGTGTCTTGATATTTATTTTACCCATCAGGGTGGATATATAGTGTTCTAGTGCTGCAATTTGGGTTGTTGGATGGATGTATCCCGGCACTTTTCACACTGAGCACCAGATTTTCAGAGGTGAATGTTTTATATATATATATATATATATATATATATATATATATCTATATATATATATATATATATATATATATATATATATATATATATCTATATATATATCTACATACATACACACACACACACACACACACACACACACACACACACACACACACACACACACACACACACACACACACTAAGCACTTGAATGTCATTAATGACAGAAAAAATGCAGGAGAATACTGTGTTGCATACAAAGGGTTTAATAACTCTTTAAAGATTGTTCTTAGACAATTAGCACAAGTTTGTGTTCAAAACAAGAAAGCACAGCTAAGTAATGTTTCATGGATAGGTGCAGCTCTATGCTGTCCAGGCAGAAAAAAAAATCATAAAACTGATAATGAAGAGGTGCAGTCTGAATGCATAATGACATAGAAATGAAGATAGGAAAAATCAAATCATGATTCATTGTCATCAAAGGTGAAGCCAGATCATTGGTTGTGTCTTGGTATACAGGCAAAGAAAATAGTGAGGGCTGTAATGCTGAGGTAGAAATGTTTTAAAGCAGCAACCAGAGTACCTCATTTATTCAACTGTCATTCCCCTTGGTGGGTAACGTGACTACATAAGCCACAGCAGTAGTTGCAGTTGTTTACATCCCACCAAATAACAAACCAAGAAGTATGGGACTGCCATCACATGAACAGAGACATCACATGGGTTATAGTTCACCTGCATTATCTAGGGACCAGATCTGGAGGAATATGTGAAATTTCTGAACCTAAGAGCACCAATATAAGGTTCATAGTTTCATAGTTTCATAGAAGATTACTAGGCTATCATCCCTGGTGGGACATTTTAAGCCTAGTCATGTTACCCATTTCTTACCTAGCTATGCTATCCCATAGATGTTTAACTATCCTTATCATAATTTTATTTCATAGGATCATAAGAACTTACTATGCTATTGTCCCTGATGCCCTTACAAGCCTAGCCAGAAATTAGCCCATGTTCTGACAAGTCAGCACCAGATGCCCCTGTCCAGCAGGGACACAGGTGGAATCCCAAGGGTGTATTTCCTGTTCCCCATACAGTTATCCAGATTGTGCTTAAAAAGGGTTAATTAGGTACTCTGCTTGATGTGGTGAGGGAGTCTCTGGGACACAAATCTGTCCCACCAACAAGTCCTATTAATGTCAAAGACCAGGTTGAAGTCACGCATGTAGGTTACTCGAGTGGAGCTTGACTTGGATATTGGCAGCAGTCCCATCAAGGCGGGGTCTGAGATTGCTTTCTATGCCAGACAGAGGTCACCTCTGAGGAGTCTGTAGGAGACTGAGTAGAGGGACAGGGCCTTTAGCCTATCTGTGTAGGATAGATGTATGAGGCCCTGGATTCTCCTGGTTTGGTGCATGTGCTTTGTGAGGTACATGCTGTAAGGGGCATTGTACTCAATAATGGGTCTTAAAATGGAAGAATACAGGGATGTTATGACCACCTTGTCCCTGGATGAGATACCCTTACTAATTAGGTGGGCCATGTAGAAAGCTTTCCATACAATGGGGACAATATGGTGGTCAAAAGTTAAATAATTTTCTTTTGTAAAGGATTAATTGTTAGGGTGACACCTTCAGTGTATTAGGGGACACAGCTGTAATGCAGGTCATTTAAGCACTACCTCTGTCTGTTAGTATAGTGAGCAGTCCTAGAATAAATTTCCTATTTCCCATCCATTTGTCTAAATTGCATTTGAATATTGACTTGGATAAGCTTTGATTTACGTGGGTGGGAAGTCTGTTCAAGAGTACTAGTATCCTGTGAGATGGTTCCCTATCAGAACCTCGAAGGTCCACTTACCCGAATACATAAACGCCGACACATCTTCATTGAACCGTGAAAACATCGATCGTCCTGAAGTGCGAAATCTGAAATGTCGAATCGTCATGGTTGGCCCTTCTGCGGTATAGCTCCGAAGGTAAGTGTGTGATAGTTACGGACCTTAGGGTTAGGGTGTGGGTTAAGGTAAGTGCATAGATGGTAATGTATGTGAGATTTAGTGTAGGGTTAGAAGTAGGGTTTTGTTAAGTGTATGTGTGTTTATTATTTATTTTGTTTGAGTATAGCTTCTTAAGGTAAGTGTGCGGATCTTAGGGTTAGGGTGAGGATTAAGGTAAGTGCGTACATGGTGTTATATGCAAGATTTAGTTTAGGGTTAGAAGTAGGGTTTAGTTTAGGGTTAGAAGTAGGGTTTTGGTTAGTGTATGTATGTGGTTTATTTATTTTGTTTGGGTAGGTAGTATGTAGTGGGCGGTGGGGTGGGACAACTATGGCGGTTTGGGTTTTTGAATTTCAAGGTTTAGGGCGTTCGGTGTATTCGCCGTTCGTGTAATATGTATCGGTGTTTATGTATTCAGTGACTAGGGCTTTTGCGGTTCAAATATAGGCCCCTGTGAGATATGTACTTGTTGTTCCAAATTATTCTGTTTATGCTGTTTCTTTATTTGGGTAGCTCTTAGCATATTAGTTAAAGGGACTTATCAGAGAAAAATTGAGGACACATTGGGTAAATCAGCACATTACTGCCTCATATGGGATACAAATCTGGCTCACTGCATGTAAACATCCCATATGGCAAAATAAGTAGGAAAGTGCAGAAAAACAGGTGTACATACATATACACAGCCACATAAAAGAGGTGTATCTGGTAGTTGGTGTAGAGAACTAAGAAGCTGTTATTGACCTGTTTTCTTTGATCCAGTGGTCTAGGGTTTGATTCCCACAGTGTCCTTTGTCTAACTGTGTGAGTCTGAGTAAGGTACTTAACCAAAACTTTGCTCCTGGACCGAGTCTGAAAAAGGTTCATGGAGATCAGTGGTCTACCCCTGTCAACAAATGCAAGTAAAATAAATAAATAAGGATAAAAGGCATCATGGTTTCTCAGTAGCTACAGTTCCTTTTCTTGAATTCTGGGGTGCATGGTTCAAAAATTGCCTTCAGCCATTTTTTTGTCTGGCAGTGGCACATAGGGTTAAGACTGTGAGCTGTAGCTCTTATGGTACAGGGTCTGATTCCCTCAACCATCTTTTTGATTACTGTGTGAAGCTGAGTAGTTCAGTTTACCAGACTGGGCTTGGGGGCAACTGAGAATTTGGCTAGGATCCACAATGGTCATCTGGACAGCAATCCTAGTAACTAAATATGAATCTTGCAATTGCTACCTATAACTATATATGAAAGTAAGTGGATGATTTGCAACCTGTGTCTCCACCCCATGTCCCTAAGGTATTAGAGGTAATGCAGGATACTCCTAGAAGCCCTAGTATACTGATGTCTATGTGGAATCTATAGTTTATGGCTAAACAACACTATAATATCTTACATACCCAAATCATAAATGTGTTCTGCTTTGCAAAATCCCAGTTCCACTGATTAGACACATCTAATGGGCACAACTGCATGACCTCACCACAGCATGTTACATATGCATGTGATCCTATGAAAAGGACCTCCACCAGTGCAGCAGTTGCAACCATTGCAAACACCAGAACATCCAGCAGTAGCAACCATGATGTTAATGGACACATAGCGGTGGTTATACCCTGACCTCCTCCATATAGTACAGGGCACAGTATATGGCATTTCAGACAAATCTGCAAAATCCAATCAACCCCTATGGTCTCTGACATGACTGCAGTGGCAATGTTCTGTCACACAGAACAATGTGATGGATGTGGCCATTCTAAAGGCTATGTCAAGCACTGCATGGTTAAGACACTCTATGAATCATACTTTTCCACAAACACTACACATAATGATATTGGTATGGGGCAAAACTATCATCATTTTCACTGGTACTTCAGGACATATGGAAACATGGCTGTTTCCACTACCAGTGGATTAGAGAAAACAGGAAAATGGAGGAAGAGAGATGGGAGTATCAGGGTCAGTTAGGGGTTGCATTGTCAAATATTGCTTTCTCTTTTCAGATGATGTGGATACCAGTACAGGACTCTATAGACAGGACTCTGTGATAGGGAGCAGAGTGAAAAAAGTACCAGACTTTGCAGAATGATTTTATATACATGTTTATGAAATGGGGTGCTTTCCCATACACACATACCTATATTTATATAAACATACCTATACTTGTTCATAGATAGTACTAGGTAACTGCCCTTATGGGCTATTTAAGCATAGTCATTTACCCCATGTGAGACTCCTGCACCCTGCGTTTGGAAGGTAATTACCTTAACCATGATGCCAACTGACACTATTACTTATACATATACATATACATATACCTGTACATGTACATACACTTTTTTCCAAGTCTAGTAATACCCAGTTGGACACTTTCCTCATCTTTAGCTTTATCTCATTTATCTGTGTTACTGCAAGCATCATGTCAGTTTTGCTGCATCAAGATCTGAATCTCAGCTGCTAGTCTTCCATCTTACTTTTTTCTACTCTGCATATTAATTTTTTAAACACTCTCTATAGCACTTTAATGCAGTTTGATATAGTTCAATGTCTCGATATGTCCACAGTTGTGAACGTACATTTTGCACATAGTGTAGCTATGTACAAGGTTCCAAAGACAAAAATATAAACAATGTTTTGACTCTGAGAGGGGTTCCCAGTGGGAGTTGATGTGTACCAGAGTCCAGCTCTGTTGCCACTGCTGTTCATACTGCTAATTGACTATATTGGCAAACAGGGCAGAGGGGACAGATCAACAAAGCTACTGTATGCAGACTTAGTGACATTACAAGCAGACTCTGAACAAGAACTTCAACAAATGATATGGTAATGGAATGGAATGCAGAACTGAATTCACATGGGATGAAATTTAGTACATACAAGATGAGGATGCGATTGTCAAAACTAGAACTAGAGGGTTGAAGCAAACTGACACAGTGTCAGGAATAGGGAATGACAGAATAATGTAAAATAAGTTGAAAAATAAGGTATAAAAAGCAGTGGTGTCACTAGTAGTACTATATGGTACAGAAACCTTGGCAGTAAAGACAGAGCTGTTGAAGTTAGTTAGAGGTGATGGTGATGAAGTGTCTATGACAGGCTGTAGTATGCCCACTGTGCTAAAGGCAAACAAATTAGAACATTAGAGCAGAAGCCAAATTAGCTCCAATTGCAGAGAAGGTGAAAGTGAACACATAACAGCGGTTCGGACACATGTGCAGGAAAACAGAAGACAGTCTTGTGAAGAAGAACTGGGAGATAAAAAAAGATGTCCAGCAATGAGATGGATGGATTATGTGAAAGAATACCTGTGACATGGCCACTGAGGTAGGTAGAAGAATGATACTGGTGATGATGAATAATGTATAGTCGTGTTACCATTTAAAAGAAAAGCCAGGATTCAGAAAAATCAGTAATTCAACTGTGTAGTGAAAACTAACATATTGAGGGTTTATTGTGCAGTAAACATTAAGTGTGCAGTAGGAGCAGAAGTAATGCATTTACTAGGAAAAGGAGAATGAATTTTGCAAATATATGGGCAGTGCTATGACATATCATGTGACAACTTAGGCCCAGTAACATGTATGTAGAATACTCACTGTAAGGCACATCCACACATATATAACAGCATACTGCAATACACAAGTTTAAATGCCAGACAACAATGCAGCAAAGTCTGTACTAAGTGTGTACACTAAATGGAAAGGAAATGGCTGTAGCATGCCTCTCAACTGTACAGATTTTTGCAGAATGTCCAGATTTTTGCCTCAGATTTTTTGTGTGTTTCTCATAAAATTTGTGTTTTTCTGGCAAATCATTGAAGATTGAAGTCACTAAATATTACTAAATAATGGCAGAGATTTGAGTTTCAGACTTTATATCCTTTAGAAAATGTGTAATAATGCAAAACTTGTCATTCTAGCAACTTTCTAAATTTATAGGAGCAAAATTTAAATTCTGTCCCTATTTTTGGACTTTTGTCCTCACATTCTTTCTGGCTTTGTCCAGATTTCTTGCACCGAGAGGTTGAGAGCTATGGGCTGTAGGCATACGTGTTTTAATTTTTTTTTCAAGAAGGGGTAAGGCAAATGTAGCATAGGAAAGGTGTGGGTTGGAAAAAGTATATAGTGATGACAGCAGTGGCTGAAAAAAAAACAACATAAAAAGACTGACAGAGAAGGTTTTGACACATATGAGGAGATCCTCAAAGAAGACAAGCAGACATGGGTCAGTTGGTGATGGGGAGGAATGGACAACAAACAGGTGAGGGATTTGATACACAAGGAATGGGTTCTTCATGATGGGCAATAGGGTGGGGTGTGGAATGACTGCCAAACTGCTCAGTGCTGCACCTGACCATGTCAGTTACCTCCGTAACTGCCCTCATGGCTGGACCCAACCACTGTTGATCCAACTGTAAGAGCTATGCTGCTGCTACTTTACAATTCACTAGAGGACATGCTCCAAGATCATAATCTAGGCATCCAGCTATTGGTTCATCAAAGCTGCCACCAAGCCTTCAACTGCCCATCTGGAGACTTAGTGGGACCACCTCCACACATGACACTTACTAATGGGACCCTACACCACCAAAAGGAGAAAGAGCACCAGTGGCCACTGGTGAACCCTCCACATCCTCTCTCCAGTATGACCTTCATCATCCTGTTGAGAGACAGGCTAGGAGGCAACTTCAGACCCAGCAGATGATACTGAGGCAGGTGTGTGGTATATTGACTGCCGTCTCATCACATCCAGATTCATGGCCATTAAATGTAAATGGAGAGAAACAAAAACAAAACAAAAATTTAAATATTACAATAAAGAAAATTACCATGAAAAATAGACAAAAAACAAAACAATTGTCAATAAGTTGGGGTATTCTGGTGTACAGTTCAGACCCTGAAGGAGTATAATGTGATTAGCTATGCAGTGGTAAAACAAAAATTTATACAGGCCTGGCTCACATACTATGAAACTGATGCACTGCAGGATAATTTAATGCAAATTATACCATGATCCCCCCAAAACGTGCACGCTGATTGGCCAGCGTGCCCGTTGTAGATCGAGTTATACTAATGGCAAAAGGTCCGGTCGCCCGGACTTTTTTCCATTAGTATAACTCTACTGTCTCGCTATGTTAAATGGGTTTAACATAGCGAGACAGCTTTAAAATAAGCAACGGAGATCTCCGTTGCTTATTTTAAAGCTGTCTCGCATGTTAAACCCATTTAACATAGCGAACAATGTTTAAAACAGCGGAGAAAGCAAGATCTCCGTTGCTTTTATCTCGCTATGTTAAATGAGTTTAACATAGCGAGACAGTTTTAAAATAAGCAACAGAGATGTCCGTTGCTTATTTTAAAACTGTCTCGCTATGTTAAACTCATTTAACATAGCGAGATTAAAAAGCAACGGAGATCTTGCTTTCTCCGTTGCTTTGCTCAACTCTGATGTACTGCGCGGGCGCAGTACATCAGAACTGCCGGATGCCAGACATCTGCGGAAGGGCAGTAAACAGACATTATACTATGCCATTATTTAAGAAAGGAATAGTTTCTTTTCTTAAATAATGTCATATATAATAGCAATAACCACTTCTGGGTGTGGGTAATGCTAAATTTACCCACGGTTGGCTTTGTTTGGTCCTCGGGCTTCGCCCTCGGGACCAAACCACGCCAACCGTGGGTAAATTTAGCATTACCCACACCCAGGCGTGGGTTATTGCTATACTAACCAATCACTGGTGTGCAGAAAAAGGGTGTAGTACAGGAGTGGCAATCATTGTGAATGCAGGGGTATCAAGGCTAGGCAGAAGCAAGCCCATAATAAATGGCAGGCACATCCTTCAGGAGGTTACTATAAAGTGACATACTCATATACCAGATGGGAAATGTTGCAACACAAGGCACCAGGTTTCAACATGCCATGTATACACTGCTTCAGTGCAGTGGAGAGTTGATTATCCGAATGTCAATTATCCGAAACGTCAGTTATCCGAACCAGCCTTCGAAAGTTTTCAGGTATGAAAGATCAGAAAGTCTGAGTATGTAAATATTATATGTATTTGCCTGAGCATATTTTTTGAGCTTGTAGCCAGCTTGTGTGTGAAACAATTCTTTATTATCCAGTGAAATCACTGACTTGTTGAAAAGTGTATTATTGTGTGCAGAAAAAAAACAAGATTTAGAAGTTTTTTATCTGCTTCAATTATGTTTGATTATCTAAACTACACTAGGCTAGGTCCCAATTAGTTTGGCTAATCAACTCTCTACTGTATACCAAAATGA
This sequence comes from Protopterus annectens, assembly GCF_019279795.1. NCBI lineage: Eukaryota > Metazoa > Chordata > Ceratodontiformes > Protopteridae > Protopterus > Protopterus annectens. The sequence continues at coordinate 1,528,735,563 of NC_056728.1, read as the reverse complement.
ATATACATGTTACACCCAAACCCTGTTGCAATACTGCATTATTATCTATGTCAACCAATATGCATTAATCCCTGATAGACCAACATTGGCAAACTCATGGTATAACAGGTATAACTGGCACAGATACTTGCAGTAGAACTGTAGTGTAACAGCACAATAAGACAATATGAAGAAGATATTATATATGCACAGCATGTTAGATAAGTACACAACACTGAAATAGGCCAACTGCACATTTACCAAAGTGGACATGTACACTTGCATTGGTAATGTGGCATGCACCATCAGTCCAGTCTACATTTCCCAGTCATTACTGGGAATACCTAGCAGTGGGAAGGACAGTAGCACACTTCCATTTGTTGATGCAAGGTGTATGACATGAAAATCAGTGCAAAGCTATAAGCTGTGGTAAAACTAATTATCAGCATTGCAGACATGTGTAATGATGCAGGTCATTAACAGATATGCATGTGTAACACCAGTTTTATATACATAATAACACCTAGACAGGTATTTATGTTTCTTCTGACATGCCAGTTGATACTTCCCTATCTCACTAGTTGCTAAAAAACAGGCAAATGACAGAAAAAAATGTTCATTAACATCAGTAACTATACACAGCTGTATAACCATGCCTGTGTTTGTAAAAGCAAATAACAGGTAATCATGTAGAACTCTGTCTCCCTCTCATAAAGATAGTTACTCTTGCAGAGAAGGGTGGGGTAGTATCTCGTCAGGTTGTTGTACTGATGTTAGCACAGCTCATTAGAGTGTGAAGCATAAATCACTGTACTGGCAAGACAACATCAGGCATCCACCTTGTCGTTGAGGCTTTCATAGAAGTTCCCCATCAGGAGCTCACAGCGGTACAGATGCAGGAGATGGAGAAAAATGTTTGTCTTCCTTCTCAACCACCCAGAAGCCTTTCCAATTCTTGTACTAATAGAAGCCACAATCACTCACCAGGTTGATACCAGAAAGAAAATTGTAGAAGATCTGCACTGAGACACATTGTAGAAACCATGTGACATGCAGCAATGGCTTGTTATGACAGGATGACACAGCACAGTGTAACAGCAGAGTGTCATATGACTCCACTGGACACACATGAATAGGGAGGAAGGTAGAGGTACATTCACCACCCAATGTATCATGCCACTACATACATGTCTAATGTACAATAGCATGCCAGCATACTTCAAATCACAGAGATGAGGCCTTATAGGTTGTAGAGCAGATTACAAAAAGCTCTCATTCATGTTAGTGTCGCAAAGCTGCCCAGGCTTGCCCAGACTGCTTTATGGACCACCATGCATGTGCACCAGAAGGCACTGGCCCCTTTACACATTGTTGTGCTGTCATTTAAATCATGCAGTTCAAAGACATGCAAGAGAAATTGCTTTATTAGCATAATTATTGCACTAAGGCTGCTGAAATAATGTAATTTAAAGATCCAGCACCATTGCGATGCTCATCATACTGAATGTCTGGAAGTATTGTGAAAGGATTTAAAGAAAAATGCCTTACAGTTGTTTACAGAATCAAAAAGTATTCTTTGCCTGCTGTGGTGACTGTACACAATTCACTGGTATATGCCCAGTATTAATGGGCATGTTTATAAATTTTATTTAAAGAAGGTGGCTCCACAGCAACCTGCAGATTGGCAGACAGGAAGCACATCAGATTGAAATGAGAAATGAGAACAAATATTGGGCAGATCTGGGTGTCAGCAGAACTAGAACATGTATGGCTGATGTGCAATGAGAAGTGGAGTAGCTAGACTGGTAGGTGACATAGACAGAGAAGGATGTGCTGGACTACAGACACTATGCTATGTTATTTCACTTATGGTACATAATAGATGGGATGGACGGAGAGGCAGAGCTGATAACTGAAACAGGATGTGTATGTGTATATTGGCCATGGATTACTGTTGCTTTGTTGGACGCATGTCAGACTAGGTGGATGAAAGGATGAATTTTAGACTCTACTTTACCCTATACCATCCCTAATAGAATGTTGTGGGGACATGACTTCTAAAAGCATAGTATGGCAGGCATGGCACTTTTAAGTGTGTACCTCTGCCTCATGGGTGTGGGGTGCTTACAGCTGATGTTGTACATAACAGCCTAGGTACAGACCAGAAGTGTTTACTGTCTGCACAAGGATATAAATGGCACCAAAACAATGTAAATGTCATGAGAAGCTCTCCAAGGTAGCCTGGGTTGTTACTGCAGGATATCTATGTGCATGAACAGCAGATGTGTAGCACTGACAACACTAGGCCTTCTGTAAAAATATCTTTGTCAGTAACTGGTTGAAGAATTTAGTGACGTAGGTGGCCAAGTCAGGCCATGTGAGCAATTACTGATACAATGTTGCATGCTTGCATAAAGGCCCAGGTCTTTGCTTATAGAAGATGGCCATAGATAGGGGTACTCCATCACAGACCACCATCAGTGACACGGAGGAGTTTTTAGTGCCTCTCCTTCTGCGGCTCAGTGAAAGGGCTTTGATACATGCTAGGGGCCTGGATGTGGTGTCTGAACTGGCTACACCTCACATGTCTCTGTTGGGGATGCATCAGGCAAGCATTTGCTTAGGTCATCCGCATGGTGCTGTTGTACAGCACTGTGATCAGCTTCTGGATGTTAAACTCCACCATACCTTCCCTACAAGCATGTCTCAGATGCAGGCATATCAGCATAAACTACATGTTATGCTTCTCTAGATTATGGTCCCTGTGATGCTGTTAAACCTTTGGCATGTGTGATTGTCACATAATAGCAGTTTTGTAGAAAAGTGTTTATTTGTTTGCTTCCAGTTGTGCTATGGTCATGGGGATTTCTGTTATGGAGCAAGTCATACTTGATATCAGTGCAGCATTAGAGCTTAACTCTGGCATAGTCTGACGGCACAGTGCTACTGTCAGCAGCAATAACTGTGGAGGATACAGTACCACCCACAGCAGTGATTTCTGTGTGACTTGGTCCCACATAGCCTTTACAGAAAGTAGACTTGTCACCTTATAATACACTAGCAGTGGATAGTAACACCACCATAAACCAATGTGGTGGGATTAACAGTCAGCAAGCTTGTGAACATCAATGCCATGGTTTCTGCTTTTTGCCTGGACTAGGTAGTATACTGGACATTATACAATGGAAGTGTAGCTCAGGGATACAGGCATAGTTGGATGTTATTAATTCCATAACAGAGATGTCTGGTGTACTACGAGACATGCATAGTAAGATATGTGATGGTCTGCAATGCATTTATCACCTAAGTGTCTCACTGGCTAGGCATCTGACAGCCATTTTTTTTCTCATTGGGGTCATCAAACTCTATGTGACAGGACTAGCACCATTCCTATGACCAGTTCTCTTCTGCCTCAACTGTGAGTATGATATGTAGGACAAGTACATCAAGGTTAAGGGCTCCCTACTTAAATGTCCGCATTCAAAATGCCAGATTCTGAAAAGCTGAATAAAAGGCTTTAAAAACGAGAAAAGAGCAAATCTCAAAAGTCTCTCTTCTTCTTAAAACTTCTTTTTGGAGGTGGACGAACCCCTTTGCACTCCCAGTGTAGGGAGCAAGTCCCCAACACTCAGCTGAGCTTATACATACCAACTCTGAGATTACCAAACATCAGAGAAAAGGACATTTTCTGAGAAATGGCATCTCAGACTTAGTGTGTGTAAGTCCAATCACTGGACTATTCAGTATCCGCATTTCAGGACATGTTCTAGAAGGTCCCACCATTTCAAATGGTTACCAGGTCAGGTAATGGTTCCCACTCAACACGACTTATATCTGGATTCCTCCTTTAGCATGATGTGACTGCCCAAAGAGACACAGATTATGCTGAGGTCATGCACATGACATGACGAGGAAGTCATGCAGTCCAAAGTCACCTTACCAGCAGGTGCTGCTCTCAGTGCCATTCATCAGAGTGGATTCCTCCATGGCTATGAATATTCACTGTCTGCTTTACTTCACCTGAGGTACACAGCACCTGTAACAGTCACATCTGCACAGCATAATATCATCTGCGCCATCTGCATCCCTCGGCGTCAGTTCTGGGCAAGCACTCAAAACATCTGGTCGCCTGCCCTTCTGACACCACAACATCACTGCCCAGTATGCACATCTCCCTCAGTCACCAAACAATGTAACACAGTGTGTTGCAACTCACAAGCAGGAGAAGATTTAGAGGCTGTACTACAAGGCAAACACCATGGTATCCATTGGATGCAAATGACTGTAATATGACATGCAAGGAAGGTCTTTAAGCTAATGAGAAGTATATGCAAATTATGAATTAAAACATGGTGGAGCAATTCAAGAGTTACATAGACAATGTGCAGAGCAGTGGAACTCAGCTAATCTGAGTACTAATATTTGACTGTGTACAGGACCATCCCTTGTTATATTGTGTCAGGAGTATCAGTAGCCTTAGCTGAGCAGTTAATGTTAGTAGCCACTCTTGTACCCCATTTTGGCAATGTTGCTCAGGGTCATCCTCTATTTCACAGATAGGTACATCCGTGGCTAACTTACAATCACCCTCCTTCTTAGTTTGGTATGTCTTTTCCACTACCATTTTAACAAAGATACCATGCAGATGTTTAGTAGACATGTGTCACCCACTCATGTAGCTAAAGTGTGCACAGACTGATTTTCCAAGTGGAAAAGGTCTATGAACCTTTAACTATCCTTGATACCGAGACCTTTCCGTGTCTGCATGGGACACATTAGGCATTTCACATACATCAGCCTTGAAGAACCTACACCAACTCCTTGACGTGATGCTGCAGGATGTGGAGGAGCATATATGGCTGCAACAGACAATAAGCAGGAAATGCACTATTCGGCAAGCATTTTACAACATCACGCATGGTCCAGATAGCCCTTGATAGCATCTATATTGTCAATAACATCCCATCTGTTTCATATGATATCTGATATGTTAGATAAAATGACTTCCATTCCATCAACTGCCAGGTGGTATTCATTGTGTTCAGAGTCCTACATATATATATATATATATATATATATATATATATATATATATATATATATATATAAAATGTATATTTAATAGGCTGTACAGGGTAAAAGAAGGATCCTCATTTTCTGAGGATTAGATGTAGAAAAGTGATTTCCCAGTTGTCCATTTTAGCACCCTTATGCCTCTCCATTTTTCTCAATCATTTGACATATGACCTCCCACATGTACCATTTATCCTATATGACAATGATGGGGTCATCTTTAGATCCAGCCAGTCCCACCCAACATTCAGTCTCAGCTCTAAAAGGTCTTGTACTCTATCAATCAGTGGTTAGTCCAGCATAATCTAGTGCTAAATCTTCTATAGCTATACCCATTCTGTGCCCGTGATAAACTTGGATAAAGCACTCACATTCCTAAACATTGCAGTTCTAAACAACTACACAATAGAAACAAGAACCTCCTTCAATTAACTGGCAATCTGGCTAATCAAATTTCTTAACTTCCAACTCAACATAGGAAAAAAAATCAACTCCTTTCTCTTCTGGCACAGGAAAATCTCTCTTTGTGCTTCACTACCAGTTGTAATAGGTTAAGAAATCCTTATAGTCCAACTAGAATATGGTCAAGCCATAATAACTGTAGTCTCCAAAAAAATGCATCCATCTTACAGAGATACCCAGACAGTTCTAATAGCAGTAGGAGCAACAGGCCTTATAAAAAGGAATTTACAATTGTATTTTGATATGTTACCGATACATATAACTCTGTACGAATTACAGAAGGAGTCATTACTGGGTACATTGCGGGCGTTGTGAAGAACACTGCTGGCTGATACCAAAGATTAAAACAATACTAATTTCATGAACTTTAATCATGCTTTAACTTAGGAATGAGGTCATTTCCCATCATGGTATTAGAAACCCAAAAGATTTGGAGAAATCAAAAAGAGAGATGCTATCTCCAATAAGATATGCTATATTATCACTGAATTCCCCTCCCTGGAACATCAATGCATTGCTCTCTTCAAAGCATACCTCTTAACTTATTAGCACAAGGAATCTGGACAAAGCCAAAAATAATGGGGGGCAAAGGCCAAAAAATAGAGATAATTTTTTTAATATTGCTCTTATAATCTTATAAGGTGGTTAGAATAACAGGTTTGGTGTTATCATGCATTTTCTGAAAGATATGAAGACAGAAACTCAAATGTTTGTCATTATTTAGTGAATTGAATCCTCACTGATTTGACAGAAAAAAAAAATATGAGGAACAGACCAAAAACATGAGGCAAAAATCTGGACATACTGTGAAAATCGGGAGAGTTAACAGGTATGCTCCAAAGTCAAATGGCTTCCAGTCACAGAGCAGACCTGTTCTTGGCTCACAGCTGTAGAAAATCTATACCCCTGAAACATCCTCACCTCTTATAGGTAAACTGACTACCACAATCTCTACGCACAACTTCAGAAATCTCATTCATCTCCTACCTAGTACCCACCAAAAAAAACTAAATTACATTGAGCAGACCAGGCATTTTCCAGTCTTGCAACTAAATTCTGTGAGTCCCATCCGCACTCCAAAAAGACTTCCCCAAAATTAAATCCCTATCCAAAAACATGTCTAAAGCAGGACACATCACCTAAAAGCCTTTAACGTTTAAACCTGCCCAAGCCCCTTACTTGCTCCTTCACATCCCATTTATGTTTGTAATCCATAACTCTACCTTCATATTAATCCTCTTTATTTTTTCTTTCATAGGAGAGTGGGTTATTACATACGTTTTTTGAATGCTTACTAATAATAATTCTATATTATAATATCTGTTCCTTCTCACACATTGTAATTATTTATATTAATGCATGATATTTTCTTAACATAAACTTTTTCTTATCACAGTGATTGTATTCCTCTAGGCTGTGTCTGATTTTGTTCCAAAGAGATCAGTGCGTGACTATGGTAAAAAAGCATAAATAAATAAAAAATAACAGCAAACAAAAAAAAAAAAGTTGAGCCCTATAGTGCCTTTTTTAAGCGGTGTTCCAAAGATCAAATTACCACCATAACAGCTACAAACAAATGCAATCTGAGAATCATACTCCTCAACGCTAGAAGTCTAAATCTCAAAAAGCACTTGCTCGAAGCACTCCTTAAAATGGAGAAAATTGACATTTGTGCTGTAACAGAGACCTGGTTCAAGGCAGCAGAAATCACCCCTGCACTACCAGGCTATAACTCATTCCACACCTTTCAGCCCCAGAACTTGGACCGAAGCTCCAAAGGCGGTGGTGTATCCATATTCATAAAGGATGTGCACACCTCCAGACTGGTAGCCCAACATAATGCATCTGAGATACTTCAGGTGCAGCTGACACTGGGCAAGACAGCGATTCAGGGCATAGCCTGCTGAAGGTCCCCAACCATGTCCCAAGACTCACACTTCACGTTCCTAAGCACCCTGGAGAATATTAGGGTCCAACCTAACACTGTCACACTGGGCGACTTCCACTACCCCCTCCATTAACTGGGAAAACTACTCATGTACCAATACACTTGCCCAGTGCTTTCTGAAATTCATTAATTCCAATGCTCTGGAGCAGCTCGTTTTTACCCCCACTAGAGGTAGCAACATCCTTGACCTGGTCATTACTAACATGGGTTACCGTTGCTCTACACCAGTAGTAAACTCCTCTCTGGTTAGATCTGACCACAAACTAATCACCTTGGAAGTCCATATCCCTTCCCCCCTCCCCCCACAAAGGTAACCACCATGAAAAATTTCTCCAAAGCTAACTTTGGGCTCCTAAAAACAGAGGTGGCTAACTTCATGTTACCCATGCAAATGGAGAATAGTTGCATGACTGCTGAATCATACAGCAATGCACTGTACAAAAACGTACACAAATGCATGGATCTCACCATACAAAATAGAACTAAGATGCTCTCCTCAAAAAAAAAGGAAACCATTCTGGTGGTCCCCTGCCATAAACAAACTCCACAACAGAAGGAGGAAACTGATGCAGAATAAGGTAAAGTTCCAAGACTGGAAAAACTCCCTTATCAGTCTCAACAAAAGATTGAGATCCCTCATCAAATCCTCTAAAGCTAGCTATGAAAACAGAATTGCAGCAGATAGTAAAGACAACCACAAGGCCTTCTATAGTTATGTAAAGAATCTCCACGGCAATACCCAGATTTGCTCTAAGCTACTGCACAATGGTACCTCCTATATGAACCAACAGATATTGTCAATATACTGGCTGACAGATTCAGTGCTAACCTTAACCCCCGCCCCCACAAAGTACCAATCACAATACCAGGAGATTGCCAAGCACCCAGTCTTACTGCTGCACAGGTTAAAACAGCACTGTCCAAGGCCAAGAATACAGCTTCTATGGGACCTGATAATATCCCTGGCTGTGTTCTACATGAACTACAGAGTGAACTGGCAACTCACCTGTGTGCCCTGTTCAATCACAGCCTCACCTCAGGCTTTGTTCCTACCAAATGGCACACTGCTACAGCCATCCCTCTCCAAAAAGGAGGAAAGATTACAGACCCCGGGAATTATCGCCCGATTAGCCTGACAAGTCTGATATGTAAAGCTATGGAATGCATCATCATGGACCTAATAAACAAGGATATAGGGAATCTCCAAACTCTGGATCCTACACAGTTTAGTTTTGTGAAGGGTAGATCATGCCTGCTTAACTTGGTCGATGTCTTTGAGTCAGTCACCAAAGCTGTGGATGAAGGCAAGGTGGTTCATGCAGCCTACCTTGATCTGGCCAAGGCCTTCGATACCATTCCCCACTCAGGAATCATAGAAAAACTCAGTAGGCTAGGCATCAACCCCTATATCACTAGGGGGGTTGCAAACTGGCTCACAGATAGAACCCACAGTGTGAAAGTAGCTGACTCCAAGTCAGACTGCCGACCAGTCACGAGTGGAGTCCAACAGGGTTCGATCCCGGGTCCTGTTCTGTTTGGAAACTACTTCTCTGAAGTCCAGGCCAACATGAAGGGACTCTGGCTGACAAAGTTTGCAGATGATTGCAAGTTGGGAGCTACTATTAACTCCCCAAGTGATGTTGACATCCTACAGAAAGGTCTCAATGACACCAATGACTGGTGCAGAACCATGGCCTTAAGCTCAGTAACAAAAATTGTGTCGTCATCCCCCTTGGGAAAAACCCAGTTCCCTTGAATTACCACATTGATGGTAGTCCACTGAACACAGAAGGCGTTATAAGAGATCTGAGAACACAGGTTGACAGCAACTTCTCTTTTTATCACCATGTTGCCACTGTGGTCAGAAAGTCCTTCTGTATGACACATCTCATTACTAAGGGTTTTGCATCCAGGAAGAAAGAGGTCATTGTATCACTCTACTCTTCCCTCATTAGGCCAATCATTGAGTACAATGCCCCATTTGGCATGTACCTCACTAGACACCTGCAACAACTGGAGAGGCCACAAAAGTACCTAACAAAGAGGATCCTAGGCCTTAGCACTTGTCCTATATGGACATACTCAAAAAACTCCAACTATTCGCTGTCTCATATCGCCTACTTAGAGGTGATCTCTGCTTGACTTACAAAGCCATGTCTGACCCAGCTCTGTTAGAAATGCTACATCTAAAGAAATCCCAATCCCTCTGCACCACACGCTCCAGAGACCTCAAGCTCATTACCACAATCAACAGAACATGCTGGAGGGACAGGTTCATAACCAAGAGACTGCCCATGCTATGGAATAGACTTCCCATGCATGTCAAGCAGAGCACCTCACTGACCCTCTTCAAGAGAAATCTTGATGAGAGGATGGAAAATAGAAAATTCACCCCGGGGATCATTCCAGTGGCTCTACTCAACAGAAGCACTAGGAACTAAGGTTGGGTGGCATGATGCCAGGGTAATCCTGTGGGCTAGGTTTGTAAAGGATCCAGGGCCATAAGCCTAGTACACACCTATGAACCTAAGAACCATTATATAATTTGAAGTATAAGTGTACAAACAGCTATAATTATTTTCTTATAACAATAACAAAGAAATAAAAAATAGATATGTATCAAAAAGCATTCCAATATGGGGTATATTTATTTTTGATAGTTTATGTTAGAAAAATCTACATGCTGCCTAGAAAAATATATTTACAATGTGTGCTGCTTAGAAAATATATTTACATACATGCTGCCTAGAAAAATATATTTACAATGTGTGCTGCTTAGGAAGATGTGTATTTAATCATCCAAACACATATAAGTTGTATGATCAAATATATAGAGAAATGTGTGCTTTAGTTAGGAATAAATGTACTTAATGCATTTAATTCTGTCTTACTAGAATAACAGTAAAAATGAACCTGCATATTATTGCTTGAAGCACAAGCTGCAGTGTAATCAGAAATTTGACCTTGGCAGCTTGCAGATGCAGTCTGGCTCATGTCTTTCAAGTAAAGATTATTTTGCAAAGTTGGAAAATAATAAATCTGTTTGCATGTAAGTCTTCTTTCCTGCCTCCACCAGGGAAGTAGCCTTGTCGCACTATCTCTGATAGTGCGCAGCTGGGACAAGAGAAACAAAAGAAGGCTTTAAGGAAGACTTACATCTATTGTATTTGAACTAATCAGAGAACCTTGAATTGGCTACATCCTCAGGAGGTCATCGTGACTGACCAGCTGTCTGCAAGGCTGCAACTTTCTCATGGGAAAAGGACTTTTTGAAAAACACAAAATCAGCAGTTTTTATGAATAACTATGATGTAAAGACCCTGTCACTGACCACACCAGTAAGGTGGGCAAAACTGATAATGAAATGTATATAACCAATGTGTTTTGGTCAATAAAGCAGTCAAAATTCTATACAAACTTTGTGTATGGTTTTGCCTCCTAATGTACATTAGTGATATCTGAGTTGCTCCTGCATTATTGTTTGTTATTAATTGACATTGTGTTTGAATAACTCAATGATTTTTACAGTCTGACTCTAACAAATTTATTTAACATCTTGGTCCTAATCGGCGGAATTCCCTTGGTAAGCTACAGGTCAGAATATATAGGTGGTATTGAAGTCTGCAGAAGAAGGAAAGACCTCCGACTGAATTGTCGTGCCTAAAGAGGCTGTCCACTTATCTGATCTGTGGCCGCGGAAAACTGGGTCCTAAAAAGCCTATCAAACATAAGCAGGAGGCTCGTAAGCAGAATTCCTCTCTTTGTTTTGTTTTAGATCAGGGACCAGGTTACACTGTGCTATTGCTAAGGTTTGTGATAGCAGGGAGAGAGGTAGTCAAGTATTGTATCTTGAGTCATAGATCAGGAAATAAAGCAAAACAAAGTAAACAGTCATTCTAGACACTACTGTGAATAGGAATAGAGATACCACGTGGTACAAGAGAAAGGGTTACGTAACAGTTCTGTTGTTGTTTTTCTCTCTCTCTCTCTCTCTCTCTCTCTCTTCTTTTTCTTTCAGAGACATGGGAAACGAATGCACTAAAGGGTCACGTGACCCTAACAGAAGATGCAAAATATATGCAATTACAGAGAGCAGATAATGTGAGATATTTTGCAAAATGTGTTAACAACTATAAATTTGATAGTAAACTAGATAAACTTTCACTAGTTAAACTCCTTAAACAAGTTTTAATCTGATGCAGGGCGTCAGGCAAAAGAAAACAGAAGCTTAAAAATTCTGAAACATTTTTAGACAACAGAGTAAAAGGTCTAACAGACAGAATCTCTGAAAATGAAAACTTAGAGTAGACTGGACTTGCATTAATTAATGCCTACAACAGGAAAATGAGACAGTAGATGGATATTATGCTAGATTATTAAAAAGCTTAAAATAACAATTAAAAAAATATATATATATATATACATTTTAAAAGGTTGCATTGCCTCTGTTAGTAGTTTTATTACAAGGCATATGATAAATCACTGAACAAGCAGGCTGCAAGCCTTACTTGAGTATGCTAGACGTACTGAAAGACACTTTAATAGTAAAAAGAAAAAAGGGCACAAGTCTTCACTGTTGAAGACGGAGCTGAAGTATTTGTATTACAGTCAGGTAAAAAGGGCATCTAGCTAGGGACTATAAACAAAATAAGAAAGCAATAACAGAAGATAAAGGAGATGTGGACTGACTATATAATAGTGATAATAACCAAAAATCATCAGGAAAGGTTAATAAACAAAAAGAAAATGTGAATGTAGTAGAGGGAATAGAGGAAGTACAAACAGATGTAAAGAATAAAAATGAAAATAAAATTTTAGATTTAGCATTGTTGAGCCTGGAGCTCTACCTAGCAAATACAAAACCAGAAGTAACACTTCTGGTGGAGGGAAGAAAGGTCAAATTCCTGTGTGACTCAGGAGCGTCACGGACTTTGATACACCCTCCAAGTTACCAAAACATTCTAAATCACCTAATTATATATTAGTAAAAGCAGCAAATAGACAGCTATACAGGGAACCACTTTCCCATAATATAGCAATAACTGACCCTGTTTCAGGTATGACTCAGAAAAGTAAAATTGTAGTTTCTGCAAAATATCCAGTAAACTTACTGGGAAAAGACCTTGTGCAGATATTTGGCATAGCAGTAGTTCCTACCATGCAGGGTATGGAAGCACAAAGACGAATGAATGCTCTTGTGGTGTGATCAGAGGGTGAAGCCTATTATTGGTACAGCCAGGACCTAGTTATGATTGGTCCAGGGGCAGTAACCAAAGAACTGATAAACGTAGCCATCAGTAAGGTACCCTCCCTTGACACTGATCAGCAGCACTGGTTACATTGTACTCCATACTACTGTAGCACACCAGGACCTAATAAAAAAAATATAAGTAAAAATCCTGCTGACAAATTAATATTACAAACTTTATGCTGGGATACTGAGGGAAACAGTGTAGTAAGCTGTTCATTACCTCAGGAGTTCATGAGATTGTATAAGTCCAATAGACTGCCACATGTCAGCTTGACAAAAAACAAAAGTTTTAAATGGGCAGACTTAGAAAAAAAGGTAACAAAATGGGAAAACAGACTGATTTAAAAATGTCAGGACAAGGGATATGAAAACAAAACTGAATTGGTTGACACAGACACATACAGCTGTACACTTGCAATCTAGTAAGGACAGCTGATTAGCATTATTATTAAAAGAAAAAGAAAAGGCCTTGTGTAAAATTCCAACAACTCTGTGGTCAACAGGCAAGTCAAATGTAGGGCTTATTCAAGCAGCAGGACCAGTTACAATTACCCCAAAGTCAGCTTTTAGACCACAGAAAAAACAATACATTTTGGGAAAGAATGCAAAAGTAGAAATTAAGCCTATAATAGCAGCATTACTCAAGGAAGGAGTACTGGTAGAATCTCCTGATTCACCATGTGATACACCCCTATTTCCTGTTAAGAAAAAGCAAACGGGGAATGGCAGATGGTACAAGATTTATAAGCTGTGAATAATGCAGTAATACCAAGAGCACCTACGGTGCCAGACCCACATACCTTATTAAATGATTTGAAGCCGCAACAGAAATATTTCACTGTGGTAGATATTAGCAATGCATTTTTCTCAATACCTATCCACCCTGACAGCCAGCATTGGTTTGCATTTACATTTCAGGGCAAAAGGTATACGTACACCGACTACCACAGGGATATAGTGAAAGTCCAACGATATTCGCACAAAAGATGGCTAGCAACCTGGCAGGGTTTTCTCCACCAGGGGGCAGCCAAGTACTACTTTATGTAAATGACATCTTGCTAGCAGCACCCAGCAGCAGTGCAGGGTGAATACAGTAGCATTGTTAAAATTTTAGTAATACAAGGACACAAAGTAAACAAGAGTAAGTTACAAACCTTGGGAAAAAAAAAAAAAAAACACAGGTTAGATACCTGGAATATGTGATATTCAGTAAAGGTAAAATACTAAATAGTGGGAAAGAGAAAAGGGAAAAAAAAAACAGCAATTTTGCAAGCACCCAAACCAACAACTAAAAAAGAAATAATGTCTTTCCTAGGTACAACTAATTTTTGTTGGAACTGGGTACCAAATTATTTTACAATGAAAAACAAAAGCAGAAATGGCTTTCTGCAGGTTGAAGCAGTTAATAGCTTCTTCATTAGTTTTAAGACTTCCAAGTTATCACAAACGTTTTTTTTAGACCATAGATTGTAAGCAATGGTACATGACATCAGTATTAAAGCAGCAACATGGGGATAAGCAATGCCCCATAGCTTACTACAGTTAGACCCAGTGGTGCAATCTTTGCCTCACTGTGTACAAGCAGTAGTTGCAGCAGCAATGGCAGTACAGGCTTCAGCCTCAATGGTGTTATTCCACCCTCTCACATTGAGAATGCCTCATGCAGTTGCAATAATTCTGCCACAAGAAAAAGTTGCATACCTTTCTCCTGCTAGACATCTTTCATGTATGACCATACTGCTGAGTCAACCTCATATAAACAGTTAGCTTTACCTAGACAAGATCTTACAGATATGCCCTTGGACAATGCTGAGGTGACATATTACGTGAATGGCTCATGCAGAAGGGGTCCTACAGGAAAAAATCTGGTGGGGTATGCAGTAGTTACAGACACTAAAATTTAGAAGCACAAACTTTGCCACACAACTTGTATGCTCAAGCAGCAGAACTGGTAATCTTGACAGAAGCATGTATTTTAGTAAAAGGCAAAAAAAGTAAACATATATACTGATAATCAGTATGCTTTTTCTACAATGCATGTGTTTGCACAATAATAAAAAAAAATAGAGGGATGATTACATCCAGTGAAAAACCTATTAATCATGCGCAATTTATTTTGGAGCTATTAGAATCTATTCAGTTGCCTACTAAAGTAGCTATTTGTAAATGTGTAGCTCATACAAAACAACAGGATAAGATTTCAAAAGGTAATGCACGAGCTGATGCAGCTGCAAAACAAGCAGCCTCAGACTCAGGAACTTTATTTTTTGAAAAATTACAGCCCTTTGAGATTTTAGATTTAAACATGTTAAAAACAATGCAAATGCTTACTACAACAGCAAAAAAAACAAAACTGGGTAAAACAAGGTGCAATTTAATATTACCGCCTAATTTATTTAAAAATGCAGCTTTGTTGAGCCATGGGCAGAGCCATGTCTCAACAGGGGGGATGGTACAGTTAGTAAATAAAATATTCCAAACATATGGATACATAAATTATACAATAAAATTTTGTGCAGCTTGTCATACTTGTAACAAAGCACCATGCACAAGGAGCATTTAAAACAAGCAAGGGAGTTTCCCTACACCACCATATCCATTCCATACTATTTGTATGGACTTCATAGAGTTGAATAAATGTGGAGGGAAAAATACTGTTTAGTGATCATAGATATGTTTTCAAAATGGGTAGAAGCTTTTCCTTAAGGAATCACTGTGCTTACCACCCACAGTCAGCAGGACTGGTGGAGAGGTACAATGGGATTTAAAAAAAAAACAAGTTAAGAAAGTTGATGAGTAAGACTCAGAAGAATTGGATTTGCTGTTTACCTCTAGCATTGCTGAGCATGAAAAACAGTAACAAATGTAAAGGGTTTGATCCCTTTAAAGTAGTATTTGGAAGGGCATATTATGTGCCTCAGTAAAAAGCTCTCATGCCTGCAGGGCTGGAGGCTGACAGTTCACTAGCTAATTAAATAAAGAAACTGTTATAAATAAGCCTGTTTTGCAGTTGAACTCTTTCTCAAATAAACAAGAAACAAAACCAGAAGCCGTGCTGACCCCGGGGTCCTGGATTTGGCTGAAAGTCATAAAGAAAAAGAACTGGGCGAGTCCAAGGTGGGAAGGTCCGTACCAGGTACTGTTGGCAACACCCACTGCAGTGAAAATTGCTGAGAGATCATCTTGGGTTCATTTAACCCATTGCAAACCTGTTAAGAAATTCAGTTTGGACATACCACAGGAACAGAATGGCCAGAGGCAGAATAAATAAAATGTGAAACAACCCCAAAGACATTTGGTCCCCGGCCCACTGATCATACCCCTAATAAACATGTTTGTTGTAACCCTTTTTGTTGTTTTGGTTTTCTTGCATATAACTACAGAAGTAAAGTTAATAAAACGTGATGAAGGACTGGCTACAGACTGGCACCCAAACTTTAACACATACCTGGCTATGAAACGAGTTTATGTAGAGACTATGAACATTTCAAATTGCTGGGTCTGTACTGCAATACCCACAGCATATGGAGGACTTTTAATGTCTGCTGTCCCCTTGGGAATAAATGAAACTTGGGAAAACCTGTTATTTGACACAGGCACCGTGACATCACAGGACAAAATTGCTTTATTTTTACCTGTTCACACAAAAAGAAATTGTATGAGAGTAATACCCTCCAGGTGGGCTGGAGTAATGGTAATATAACAATGTCTTATAAATGTTACATTAAAGTCAAAAGTGGGGGTACTGTTTGTAATACAAACCATGATTCATATCTGAGTTCAATGAAAACTACATTAAATGCAGTATGTGACAATCTAGTCTTAACTAAGCAATTGTCTATTAGGAATAGGAAAATGTTTCATGCAGGGATAACACGTATCAGTACCAAAGTAATGATTTTATTTGTGGGAAAAAGGCATATAAATGGTTACCTGAGAATTGGTCCGGCAGTTGTTTTTTGGGTTATCTGGTTTCAGCAATAAGACATACTGCAGAATTGCCTTTGGGTAAAATATGAAACGTAAGGGAAACAGCTCGAGAATCTGAAGGTCCAGTGAGAAAAAAACCCTGTGAATCCAGTTGGTAAAATCGAAGCTGGTTAAAAAGGCCATAATTCAGTGAAAGACAAAAGTAAATTGACTCATATGAACCTGGGCAACAGTGTTATATCCAGGGCAGGAATGCCACCAGCCTATGGAGCAGTCAAATCGA
This sequence comes from Protopterus annectens, assembly GCF_019279795.1. Lineage (NCBI taxonomy): Eukaryota > Metazoa > Chordata > Ceratodontiformes > Protopteridae > Protopterus > Protopterus annectens. The sequence continues at coordinate 1,528,718,637 of NC_056728.1, read as the reverse complement.
TCTGGGAGCTGAGAAAGCTGTCAAAAAGTCATGAACAATGCAACTTTTTCCACCCTAGAATTGGTGACTAATGAACTGAATGCAATAAAAACTGTTGTGCTACAAAATCGAATGGCTCTTTACTTCACCCTAGCGGCAAGAGGTGGTACACGAAGAAGAATGCTGTGCGTACATTCCAGACAACCAACATGAAATCAATGACCACCTAGAGGTAATTCAGCAAGTATCAGCAATGACTAAACCAGGCCCAAACCCACTGACGGACTTTTTCCAGAATCTGTTTGGGGGGGTGGGGTTCCATCCTATTAAACATTTAATTGCTATTTGTGTGGGTATACTCCTAATAGGAACATGTGTTTACTGTGAAATTCCCTGCATGAAAAGATTAATCAAAAATTTGTTGATATATCTGCTACTGAAACTCTTTACCAAAGTGTTGAAATTAAAAGATTAATTTCAAATAATGCTTTTTCTGAAATATAAAACCAATGACTTACTTAGCTGAAAGCCCTTGAAAGGGAAAGGCTGAGGAATGAAATAATATTGTTTATGTTTTAAACAGAATAAAATGCATTAAAAGGAGGGAGAATGTTAGAAAAATCTACATGCTGCCTAGAAAAATATATTTACAATGTGTGCTGCTTAGAAAATATATTTACATACATGCTGCCTAGAAAAATATATTTACAATGTGTGCTGCTTAGGAAGATGTGTATTTAATCATCCAAACACATATAAGTTGTATGATCAAATATATAGAGAAATGTGTGCTTTAGTTAGGAATAAATGTACTTAATGCATTTAATTCTGTCTTACTAGAATAACAGTAAAAATGAACCTGCATATTATTGCTTGAAGCACAAGCTGCAGTGTAATCAGAAATTTGACCTTGGCAGCTTGCAGATGCAGTCTGGCTCATGTCTTTCAAGTAAAGATTATTTTGCAAAGTTGGAAAATAATAAATCTGTTTGCATGTAAGTCTTCTTTCCTGCCTCCACCAGGGAAGTAGCCTTGTGCGCACTATCTCTGATAGTGCGCAGCTGGGGACAAGAGAAACAAAAAAGGCTTTAAGGAAGACTTACATCTATTGTATTTGAACTAATCAGAGAACCTTGAATTGGCTACATCCTCAGGAGGTCATCGTGACTGACCAGCTGTCTGCAAGGCTGCAACTTTCTCATGGGAAAAGGACTTTTTGAAAAACACAAAATCAGCAGTTTTTATGAATAACTATGATGTAAAGACCCTGTCACTGACCACACCAGTAAGGTGGGCAAAACTGATAATGAAATGTATATAACCAATGTGTTTTGGTCAATAAAGCAGTCAAAATTCTATACAAACTTTGTGTATGGTTTTTTGCCTCCTAATGTACATTAGTGATATCTGAGTTGCTCCTGCATTATTGTTTGTTATTAATTGACATTGTGTTTGAATAACTCAATGATTTTTACAGTCTGACTCTAACAAATTTATTTAACAGTTTAATTTCTCCAAATGCTTAGGAGTTTTTCATCCTTTGATGACAGTGGACCCCATAATAAGTCAGGGCATAATTAAACTTCATGAAATTAATATTGTTTCAGTTTCTGATGTTAGCCAAGAGTGCCCTTCACAGGTTATGATTTACTGGGAGCATATTAAAGTTGTTGCGTCTTTCGGCTTTTCCCGGTTAGGGGTTGCTACAGTGGAACTCCGGTCCGCTAATGATTGGCAGTTGATTTTTACGTGCTGAGTTGCCAGCCCTGATGCACAACCTTCAACGACGGTACGCCCATTCATGTATGTCTCCACGCAGAAGACGCTCTAGCTTCAAACCGGACAGCGTGTTACTGAGAGGCGACAACGCTACCGCAGCACCACCACCGCGGATTGGGAGCATTTTAAAGTACAATTGTAAATTCTTTTTATTAGCCCTTTTTCTCTTACTACTGTTGGAACTGTCTGGTCATCGTTCTTCCAGATTGCTCATGATTCTTCTTGCAAATCCTTATATTTTATGACTTTGTCTCCCTCACTAAATAACACTATAATCACTGGGTGTAGCAACATCATTGATTAACCTCTTGTGCTACTGTATCTGCTTTTTATTTTTTATTTTTTGCCTCTATTTTTGATCTGTTGGCAATGGGTAATCATATGTGATAAAAAATTTATTGTTGTCGACAACACTTTATGTTTCTTGTTTCCAGTACTTCTCAGCTACTTCTATATAATAGTGTTTGCACAATCTCCAGTGCAACAGTCTTGCCACATTATTGCGCATTTCAGTATATAAACCCGGAGCCACGAGTGTATTACAGCAACCAATTTCAGGTCTGTTTTACAGAAACTGCACTTGTCTGTTTCACTTTTTCAATGGACTTTGTAAACCATCATGGATGTAGCCCACTTTCTTGGGCCACAGTTATTAGCCTTTCCACTTTTAGTTTCAGTTCTCCTTTCCTTAACCATTCCTGTGTCAAATCTTGGTCAACATGATGTTGCTTTAGAAGTTCTCTATACTCGCCACTATATCTGTAGATTTTTCAGTTTTCTTACATTTTCTTTTGATACTTTTCCTTAAATTATTTCATTCCTTTGTTTCTTTGTATTTCATTTGCTATCTAATTGTTGTCTACCTCTGGTTTGATTTCCATTCCCACTTTATTACAAAATACTTCTGCTAAACTAAACAATGCTGTAACCTTAGACTTCTCTTCTTCATGCTTTAGAACTTCTCTGTGTTTGGATCTTTTGAGGTTACTCCAGCAGAGTCTAGTACTAAGTCCTTTTAAAAGTAAACCCAAGCTTTTCAGTCTCAACAAAAGCTATTTAAGGTAGCCACACCCCTCAACAGTATAGTTCTAAATGACTACACAACAGCAACAACCTACTTCCAATACCTGGCTATCTGGCTAGACCAATCTCTTAACATGTGTAAAGTTAAGGAAAAGAGATGCCCAGAAACTAGATAAAATAGGTAATATTACCATGCAGTAGACAAATCCAGTTATGGATAATGAGATGTCTCAAATCTTAAAAATCACATATTATAAGTAGGACAGCAGAAGCATTAAGATTTAGAAGCAAGATATTTTATGTCACACATAAATTATACGGTCATAAAGTGGCACTATTTCTGAATAAATTTCCTAGGAATCACATGGCATCCAATCTACAGAACATAGCATTGGCATTCTTGCCTACCAAAATTACATATCTTACATAGACACTGGTAGCGTTGTCTCCAAACAGTAAGAAGCTGTCCGGTTTGACTCTCAGCTAGAGCGTCTTCTGTGTGGAGACATGCGTGAATGGGCGTTCCTTCGTTGAAGTTTGTGCATCAGGGCTGGCAACTCGGTACGTAAAAATCAACTGCCAATCATTAGCGGACCGGAGTTCTGCTGTGGCGACCCCTTACCGGGAAAAGCCGAAAGACACATCATCACATAGACACTGGACCAGGTTAGAGCATGCAGTCTAATGCACCACTATGCACATGCTGTGTGAGAGAAAGTGATAGTTATCTTTAAAGAGAATGACAAACTGAATGCCACAAAATATTTTAAGGCTCAAATATGGATGTCATTCACTTCTTAAGCTTTACATGGAACTGCATCTGACCAGATAGCTTCATTCATCACTTTCAAAAGGCATTACACCAACACAATACCACTTCTGTGGTTAACCACACATCGAAGACAATACACTTTCTGCGGTTATCCATGCAGTACACAACTCTACCCACATGCAGCACCAGAAACACTGCTGACAGCAGGATTGAATGAGGACAACTACAGAACACTATATGAGTCAGTACATGCAGATATGAGCTCTCTTCCCCAAAGATGACATTGGTTGTATAATAAGCTCTGCGAGCTAAATAACTGAATAGCCCCTGACTGCAGATGAATGCAGCAATTCAGCTCTTAAGCACAGAAAACTAGGTAGTATGCATCTGCAGCTCATGCAAGACACACAGAACTAAAACTTTGTCATGCCACAGGACAGGGCCCAAATATGTACTAAGCACATAGAACTAAGACTTTGCCATACTACAGGGCCGGAGCCAAGTATCTGCAAGGTACACAGAACTAAGACTTTGCCATGCCACAGGGCAGGAACTAAAAGTTTTCAAGGAACACAGAACTAACACTTTGCCATGCCACAAGGTAAGTACCAGATATTTGCAAGGTACACAGAACTAACTCCTTGCTAAGCTACAGGGTAGGTACCATATATCTGCAAGGTATACATAACTAAAACCTTGCCATGCCACAGGGCAGGGAACAATTATCTACAAGACTCATAGAAGTAACAGATTGCAATGCCACATGGCAGGAGTCAAATATATGCAAGGCATGCAGAACTAACACTTTGCCATGTCACAGGGCAGGGACTAAATATCTGCAAGGTACACAGACCTAACACCTTGACAAGCTGCAGGGCAGGTACCAAATATCTTCAAGGTAAACAGATCTAGCATTCTGCCATACCGGATGGCAAGAGCCAAATATCTGCAAGGTACACAGAACTAGCACTTTGCCATGCCATAGGCCAGCACCCAATTATATTGAATGCACACAGAGCTAACACTTGACTATGCAACAGGGCAGGGGCCGATTATTTGAAGGCAGACACTACTGCTACTTTGCCGTGCAACAGGGCAGTAACCAAATATTAGTACATGTTGGAAACAACTAAACCTCACTAAGCAGATGTGGTTTCTATACACACTTTCTAAGCTGCAGAATCAAGCTTATTAGTGAATTCCTATAAAAAGTCTATTTATCACTATGATGCACAGTATTATGTCACTCCTGTAATGTAGTCTATGCCAATGAACAGATTTTTAATCAAATTATTGAGTCCTTATTTATGAGCTTTGTAGTCTTGAATATTTTAGAATATGTTACAGTCCTTATATACTGTCACAGTCTGACTATGTGATTAGCAATCATTAAGGATGATAATAGAGATATCAGTTTGTCAGCCAAAATAATCAGATATAGTTCTTATGTTAAGAAGGTTACTTTATAATTGGTTAGGCTTAAAATGGCCCTCAAGGGCAGTTAGCCTAGTACTAATCTATGAACTTATGATCCTAACACTGCTGGTACACATGAAATGCACAACAATACATAAGCACCAATTGTACCAGTTTACCACCCTCTACTTCTTACACAACTCTCTAAACTAGGCATCTCCCCCTCTTCCCTAAACAGCTGCTCTAATTATCTAAAACTAGACAACAAGCTACCAAATAGCAGAACTGTCTTTCCTCATTCCTTAGCACATATCCAGGGGTTCCTCAAGGCTCCATACTGGGGCAGCTTCTTTTTAATATTTTCATTAACAACTTTCACTCTGCACTCATTCAAGCTTCTGTAATACAATATGCAGATGACACAGCCATCATCTGCTCTTCCAACTCCATTTCTGAACTTCAACTACTTACCCAAAATGCCTTTACTTCTATGGAAACTTGGGTGTCCAATAACAATCTTCCCCTCAACCCTAACAAAACCAAACTCTTATTATTCACCCCCAAGTAGACTACACCCTAAAAAGACTGAGTTCAATATATACTCTCAAAACAAAACTATTGAGGTCGTGTCACATACAAAACTACGAGATGTTATCGTAGATGAAAATCGGACTTTTGACCTCCGTATGGACAATAGTATCAAACAAACTCATCAAAATCTGGGAGCCCTCTATAGACAAAAACATTTCCTTAGTCATTCCACAAAATGGGTCTATATTATGAAAGCGAAAAGACATTTACGTAAATAAGTAAACATTGAACCGTATAGCGCAAAGTGAACTTAGAGTGAAAGTTGAAAACCGCGAAAATGGAAATATTGAATTTCCATGGTTGGCCCGTCTGTGGATTAGCTGCATAAGGTAAGTGTTGGATAGTTATGAAGTTTAGGATAGGGTGTGGGTTAAGGTAAGTGCTTAGATAAGTAATGTATGTTAGATTTAGTGGAGGTTAGAGGTAGGGTTTTGTTAAATGTATGTATGTAGGTTATTTATTTTGTTTGTGTATATTTTCGTAGGTGAAGTGTGCAGTAGTTACGGACCTTAGGGTTAGGGAGGGGTTAAGGATAGTTCACAGATAGTTTTGTATGTGGGGTTTAGTAGTGTTGGAGGTAGGGTTTTGTTAAATGTATGTATGTTGATTGTTTTGTTTGGGTGTATGTCTGTAGGGGACATGTGCGGTAGTTATGGACCTAAGGGTTAGGGAGGGGTTAAGGAAAGTGCATAGTTAGTCGTGTATGTGGGGTTTAGTGTCAGGTTAGAAGTAGGGTTTTGTGCTTTACTTTAGGTTAGAAGTAGGGTTTGTTTAGTGTATGCATGTGGTTTATTTATTTTATTTGGGTAGGTAGTATATAGGTAGTGGTGGGGTTGGCCAACTATGACAGTTCGATTTTTTTTTTCGCTGTTTAGTGCGTTCAAGATTTTCGAGGTTCACGGTATAGGGGTCGATGTTTTGGTATTCGCGCACAGGGTTTTTCGCTTTTGTAATATAGACCCCCACAAAACAAAATCTCACCTCAATCTTTGTTCTACCTTCTCTCATATATGGCGGTCCACTACTTACCAATATTCAGTCCTCTCTGAAATCTATACTTGAGACCTGTTACAACAAAATAGCCAAGTTTACAACTAATGCCAAATACTCCACCCATCACTGTTCCTCCTTACACTTACTGAACTGGCTCAAACTCCCACATTATCTTACATACCTACACTAGCACATAAAATTATGTTCAAACCCTCAGACTGCCCAGCCCTTACTTCCATATTTACTCTCCACCATCCAGATAGGCCTATCAGATCTGAAAATCAATTTATGTAGAAAAAATAAACCTACCAGTTGGCCAGATGCTATACTCTTTCTTTGTTGCCAAACAGTGGAATGCCCTCCCACTACCAATAAGGACCAAAAGAATGCTTCTTCTTTCAAAATATCTTTGTGGCAACAGCTCTCCACTCTATGACACTGCACATGTGCCAACTCTGCACCTTTCAAAACCTGATCCCCAGTTTTGCATTTCCATTGCCTATATTGACTTGCTCTCAGTCAAGAAGAGCTCTTCTACGTACTAGTATAACTATTCTGAGAAATAACATATATGCTTGCTATACTGAAATACCTACCTGGTATCCATACTGAAATGGTGTGATTTACATGTACAATTATGCTGAATTCACTGCTACATCTCTTTTGATGGTCTTATAGAACATGTCATTACAAACTGTAAATATACTTTCTGTCCTACTTGAAGTTTTTAATATTGACATGTTTACCTTTGTGCATGCAATTCTGAATCTTGACTTGTGTATCTTGTATTGTGTCCTTGTCAATGTGGAGCTTTTCTCCCCGGCCCTCCAGTGAAAATGGGCTTACATTGGCCCAGTATACCATCCTGGTAAACAAATGTAAATAAATAAGTAAAATAAATAAAATTGTTGTTATGACTAACTACTCAGAAAGATAGCATAATTATAATGTCATGATTTTTGTGAGCAATTGCTTGACAACTTTCTTAAATCTGATATTACTGCAGTCCTGAATTAATGGTAGGAGCAAACTGTACCACATTTTGGATATTGTTGTGGGGAAGTGAAGTAATCCTTGTAACCGTGGAAGAGTCAGTGTGTACTAAGGAATAGGTTAGTGGACTGAGGTCATGAGCTGTATTGGTCTTTTGTATTTTGTTCTAGATGAAGGACAGTGTTTGACTTCTGAAGTGAAGACATCTATAATTTTTTGTCAAGCTTAAACCACTGTTGTATACAAATGAAAAAAAGGTTTTGTTAGAGGTGATGTGACATATATTTTGAAATCTGGTGATATGCTTGTTGTAGGTTAGATATTAACAATGAACAGAAGCTGGTGAAGAGAATAAAGTAATAAGGAAGAGTAGGAAAGAGCAAGACTGTGGTAGCAGAAAAGCATACATAAGGAATCACCAACATGCATGCATATTACAGCTTGCTTTCATTAGGCTGTAACTGCAGTGATTCTCCATTTTGATTATATACTGTTCAGATTAAAGTGAATGTTCAACTGTATAAATTTCAAGCATAAGTCTTGTCACTAGCTTAGATGATCTACTATGGCAATTCTTGAAAGTATTTGAGCAAAGACAGTCCTGACAAAATTGTAGGGGATTTATTTGTGTTTGGTCTTAGGTTGAAGTTTTCTATCAGTGCCTCTATGTTTGAAGTAACACCTTAATGGAGTGATTGAGAGGACAGAAAGGAAGGGTGTCATCTGCCTACCATATCATTGATACAGGGTGACAAGCTGCTGTCATGCCATTATCAAAAGTCATATACAGTAATGGAACAAGGCCTGAGCCTTGGGAAAGTTCTAACAAGATTGAAGTGAGGAGTACACCTGCCAGATTCCCTTGCTGACCAAGTATAACCACTTAAGCAGCTAGGGATACATGTGAAGTATGTAGGGACACTTTTATTGATGACAATTGGCTTATGAGGACATTGTTGTAAAGCATCCTGAAAGATTAAGAAGGGGATACTAGCTAATTTGTTTTATTTAGCATGCATGTAGACAGCTGCAAAAATTTCTATCACTGTGTCTTAATCACATAATCCAAAATCAGCTCCCTGCTATGCAATGCTAATAATATCCCAAGATTCCTTACTCCTGACAACAGAAAGGAAATAGGATTAGAAGTCCTTCTGGCATGAGTAGTGTATGTTCTGCCCCCTATATCTACAGCATCTAATAAAAACCTAGCAGCCCTCCAAACTAGCACAACCCACGTACATTGGTTTATTACCCTTGCCCTAACAAAAGAGCATCACTGCACTAATCCAACCAAAGCCAAAGGGATGCCCATTAAACAAAGGTGCAACATACTTTAGCCTCATTAACATACAAAGTACTAAACAATGAATCATTCCTCTACTTTGCAAGTAATCTCACAAAATAAAAACTGCATACAACGTAAGGTCACAATCCTCCATCAATATTACTATTAACATGAAACAAACTCCAGTCCACTGAACTCAGATTTTCATTAATAGCTCCTCAGTTTGGTAACTTCTCACAACTAAACTCCAATCCACTTCTTCATTAAATTAACTCAGAAAAGACCTTAGACTGTACCTATCCAATCAAGAATTATCTAAAAGCTTCACATCACAAGGCATTATCTGTTAACACTATCAGCCTTTTACCTCCTATCCCTTCCTCAGCAGCAGACTGATTTTCACCTTCCAGTGCATGTAACAAAACCTCCATCCCTTATCTGTCTCCTAACTTCCACCTCAGCCATTCTTTATTACCTACCATCACATTCCATCACTTTTCACCTACCTGACAACACATGCTTACTTAATAATTATTATTATCAAATCTACCTTCCCCTTTTTTCTCCTTTTTGTGTATACTTCAAATACACTTTCAGCCTTTCTGTATACAGAATGAATCCAACTAATTCATAGCTATATTCATACTAATGTTTTATTCATACATACGTTTCACTTCATTCATTGTAAGTACCAAAGCCGATTTTGTTACTATTATTGATTGTACTTTATTCTCCATCTTCTTTGTTGTTATTTTACTTGCACTCTTCTGGGCTGAACCTGAAAATAGTCCCCTTGGATTTGTGCTCTATGCTCATCAATAAAGAATGAATACATAGATAAATAGGGGCACGCCTTCTCCTTATTGATCGATCACTAATGATAGACAGGGATGAATAATGGCTTCTGCAAAGGCTTTCAGGAATTATGGGAGGATACTGTCTGAGAATAGACAGAGACAGAGAGATAGAGATGTGCATTAAGTGTTTTGTGAAGCAGAGAAGTAACAGTAGTTGGAACGGGAACTTTGTGAAAATAGCTAGGTTGCATTCAGTGCAGAAGAATTAGATGTGAGTACCTAGAATTATGTTATAAAAATCACTTGAAGAATTATGTACCACTTCTAGGGAAATGTCAGAGTGATACATGTTCGGTGTTATGGTTTTGACAAGGGTCAGTAAGGGATTATACAGATTAATAGACCCTATGAAGTTGTTTTTATGGTGTTGTTCTATTTTGAAGTAGTTATTTTACTACTTTGAATTGGAGATTTAACTGTGAATATATGAGTAAAGATAATTATGTCTAAGATGTGAAGCTTTATTTGTTGCTAAATTTTTATATTGCAAGTCTTACAGAGGATAAAACTAGTAAGTTTTTGCTTTACATTTTGTTAGTGCAGGGGTACCACAGAACTAAAAATGTTAAGCAATGCATTTTTCAAATGTTAAACTACAGGATCATAGGATCATAGGAAGTTACTAGGCTAATGGCCCTAAGGCTCTTACAAACTTGGCCAAGGTCTACCCTTATTTCCATGATCAGCACCTATTGCCCCTGTCCAAGAGGGACACAGGTGGAATCCTCGGGATACATTTATGGTACCCATCCAATCATCCAGATTGTGTAAGAGGGACAATGAGGTGCTCTGTTTGGCATGAAGTGAGAGTCTGTTCCAAAGGTGTGGTAACCTCTGGGAGACAAATTTGTCCCTTCTATTAATGTCACATACCAGGGCATGGTCATTAGAGCAAGTAATCCGTGTACCACTTGGTGAAGGAACCTTTGGGCAAGTGAACTTGAGCATGAGTAATTTACACAGTCAATGGATGGGTAATTAAAGTTGACTGAAACCATGGTGTGTAGCCATATCTTGATAGACTTAAGTAGATACAAATAGGCAGAGTGGGTGTCCTGATTCATAGAGGGGTCCTGTAGCTGGCAATGTTTTGAATAGGTGTCCTATCAACAGTTAATTGCACGTGAAGTATCTCCAGGGAGGGAGCCATAGTGGTTAACCATTCTGGAGGTGCATTTATCTTTAATGAATATTGACACACCACCTCCTTTAGTTTCCATGCCTTCAGTTTGTGGTCTGAACGTGCAGAAAGAGGTGTAACATGGTATGGCTGGCATGCTCTCCACATCCTTGAACCAGGTATCTGTGAATGCGGAAATGTCTGCATCTTCCAAGGTGAGGATTGATTCCAGTGAGAGCAGTTTCATGTTAAGACTCCCAGCACTTAGCAGCATAACCCTGAGGTTGTTTTTAGATGGAGTTTTTACATCGGAAATGTTGTCCTTGAGTCACTTCTTAAAAAAGCACTATGGGGGGTGGCAAGAGCTTTAGCCAGTGGCCAAAATCCCAGGGGTGACAGATATAGACGATTTCTGGAAAAGCACTGAGGTCTGCTGATCATGTCATCCCAGACTGACAGATTCTGGATCCCCTTATACCAGCAAGACCCCTAGTGGTTACCAGTTTGCACATTTTAAAGGATTAATGCATTGTTATAGGTTGAATATGTCATTGTTACAGACTAGGTTGTCGCAGTTGTCAAACAACAACCTTGCCTTTTCCCTACATGTAAATGAAGAAGAATGCTCACTGTTTTTGTAGGTAAGGATGCTGAATGCAGATAATGTTTCTGGATGGGATACTAGTATTTAGTCTTATACACATTCCTTTAGTGATAATTCAGCAGTTCTTATCATGGTGATTAGCTATATAAATGTGAAGAGTTAAATAGTGTGAGAGTCTGTGTTGATGACATAATTTCAATCATTGTTGAAGACACTGAGTAAGAAGACTTCATTGTGGATAATTTCAGTGACCCAGGATGTGATATGCTCTCTTGGGCTTTTAGGGGAGCATACTGGTATACAGACGCATTTCAGAATAAGTTGTTTGGATGAGATGATTTTTAGAGAGATTAGAACAAAACACTTGCTGATATGTGAATGTTCAGCTTAAGTATAGTTCACAGTGTAAATGTAGAATGCAGTAGCACTTTTAAAATAATACAAATGACATGCCTGCACCTTTATTGGATCAAGCACTTCTATGTTTATAGTATCCTTATAGCACTTCTGTGGGGTCAGTTTTGTGGGACTTGGAAACAGCTAGGATGTCAGATATATAATAGGTTAGCCATGTATTACAAAGGAGTTAATTTGCTGCAATAACAGCTGATACTTGTGAATCCAAGTGTTTGTGGACACAGTCAGATTTGGTCTCTGGTAGTGAAAAGAAAAGTTCTGCTCAGGAAAAAGCTTGGATTAAGATGGAATTACCCTGACATAATTAGTGAGCTTAAACGGTGTGGGTAGAAGTAGTTGGAGAAATGGTTGCATGCAGGTTTGATAACAGAATGAAACAAATACATTTTAATGGCAACATTTTGTACTTAATTATCATGATCAGACCACTTAGGGTGGACAAGGCATTGTAATGTGTAGTTAAGGGTGAGGAAATTACATAAAGAGTGTAAGTGAAAGTAGGAGTTGATTTGCTAGGTTAGGTGTGTTTTGCTGTGTTTAGAAGTATTATAAAGTGAAGGGATGCTCACACTGCTGGAATGAATACTGAATATTCTGTTTTATGAGCATGGGAAATGTTGGAGGGTTTTTACTGACTAATTGGTAATGTATGTGTGTGCCCAGGTGTGTGCATGTGTGTGTGTGTGTGTGTGTGTGTGTGTGTGTGTGTGTGTGTGTGTGTGTGTGTGTGTGTGTGTGTGTGTCTGCATGTTTGTCTGTCTGTGTGTATATAAATATCTATATATTTATGTGTGTGCATGTTTGTCTATCTGTGTGCATATAAATTTCTCTCTCTCTCTCTCTCTCTCTCTATATATATATATATATATGGTTCTACCTGACATATATATATATATGCATATGTTTGTGTGTGTGTGTGTGTGTGTGTGTGTGTGTGTGTGTGTGTGTGTGTGTGTGTGTGTATGTTTGTGTGCGTGTGTGTGTGTGTGTGAAAATGGTTTGATTTTGCTACATTTTTTCATCACATTGCTTCAATTAGAAAAGCTTAACAAGAATTGTGCTGTGGATATGATTATGCTATTTTTTCAGAATTACATTTCATCTATGATAATTATAAAGATATGGGGTGCATCAAAATGTGGTAAGGTGGTATCAAAGCTGGCACAAGTGTAAATGTGCTAAATGATTTGAAAGCGTTTCATGAATTTGATAAATAAGAAGTGTCAATCAAATGAGGTAATCAGGTGCTAGGAGTTAACTATAAATATAATTATAGATTATAGCAGTTTACTTTGCACAGATATGATCTCCACATGTTTCCTTTCATTTTCGTAAGAGCATGCAGTGGGATGGAGAATGCCCATGAATGTGACTCTCCTCCACTATCTTCCATTTATGCTTTCAGCTATTTCAGGTTCACTTTTCCTTGCCCATTGAATATTAACATGAGAACAATTCTGAAAGACCATGGCATGGCTTTACCTCTGCATGATTAAGTGTTATCATATCTTACATGAAGTGGCTAACCAGACCTTGTCATTCATAGCCACTCTTCTTTTGCACTTTAATAAACTCACAACTGTCACTTTTGTGCTAAGAATCCTTTGGGTCTATCTGGCTTCCTTTCTCACCATCTCCCCTTCCTTCCAGGAGGGTCATACCTAAAGACATCCCTCTGTGACTGCAAACCAGATTTCTCAGTGCCACACCATTTTTGTGATCTTCATTCCAACTCCTTCTGTCTGCCTAATTCCACAAAAAGAGATGTGGCCTCTTCAATTAGACACAGATCTCCAGAATTTTTCTTAGTGGTGCACATCATTGCATTAAGATGTCTTCAGCATTCTTGGAATCAAGCGTTTGGGTCTATACCCAAGCCTTATAAAGGTTCTGGATTCTATTATCTCATATTATTTCAAGAAAGTCAGACTCATTACTATAAGGCAGCAAAAAACTTCCATTCCTATCTTGCCCAGGCCCTTGCCTGAAATGTACACACCCGAATATATGTGCACTTGACTAATTACATCAAGGGAAGCAGGCATTTGGTCAGCAGAGTCAATTCTTTAAAAAGTCTGTGTTGAGCAACTTTGCAATATAGAGTTGGCATAGTCATGAGACTTATTACGGTAAATGAGCTTAACTTATAACTGATTCTTTCTAGTACTGTATTATAACAGTGACATAAGCAATGTTTTTGTAACAGTTAATCATAAACAAGAAAATATTTTGTGCTTTGTTCAGAATAAGATTGCTTACTACTCAAATTACTTCTCCTTTCTTGCTATTCAAATGCAAACACGTTCAGCTTCCATACAAAACCATATATCTGAGTCTTGAATTCTGACAATAAAACAATGCTTTATAAATGAATCAGGATTTATCAGATATTTATTGTCTTAATCTCTTTACAGTAAAAACATATGCTGATTAAATATTGAACCGGATTATCTCTAAATGGGAGCTGGTGATCCTCCCATTTCCCTGATTTCTTAGTCCAATGTGATTAAAATGAGATGTGTGACTGCTAACTATATTAACCAAAAAATGATTCATGAGTTTCATGAATCACAATTGAATTTAGATGCTGATAAAGCTGTTTGCGTTGTGTTTTACACTGTTACTGCAATATATCTTTTTGAAATGTGTGGCCTTGTTATAGCCATTGTACATCAGAATCTAAAATAGGGTGCCAAATTGTTTTGTAGGTCTCAGAGGTGCCTTTACAAATACTTTGGGTTTTATATCACATTCTCATTTGAATGCATGGTGTTTCAGCAAACAGCTAGCACAGTGAATGGCCAAATGATTTTCATAAATGTATAGCTGTTCTGATTGCTTTGGAAAGAGAAAATGTTTTAAGCCTGTAGTAATGTTTCTGCTTCCTTGTAAAACACTTGTACTGACCTTCATATAACCCGGTTCTTAGAACCTTGGTGTGACAATATGCATGCAGCTATTTCTGTGTCTGAGTGAAATATTTATGTAGAAGATGGGAGATGCAGTGGAAGTAAAATATAATTTACATTTATCAGATACATTCAAATGCTGCTTATCTTTTGTCACAAAACTATATTGTTTCTTTTTGACAATTTGAGAAGAAGCAGAGTATTTTTCATAAAGGAAGAAAATACATTTCAAATTCTCAGGAAAGCCTAATGACATGTATATGAATCATATAAGCACTTAGGTTGTATCTAACCCATTAATAAAAACATTTTCACAGAGTATTTAAAGCCTGCCATCCAGACATCCTTAACCAACTGTAGTTTTAGACCTTGTGTGGTAGCACTGTTTGCTAATATCACCAAATATATTTCAATGCTGCATGGAAGTTAGCCAAAGTAAAACAAACGAGGTTTCATGGAGTTACGGAAATGCAGAAAGAACACAGCACCTATGTGATAATGGTGCTTATTCTGAGGATAAGCAGCTGTGATGTCATAGTGCAGGCAGTACTTTGCTATCAGACAGTTAAGCAATAACCCTCATCTGGGTGTGGGTAATGCTAGATTTACCCATGGTTGGTGTGGTTTGGTCACGAGGGCGAAGCCCGAGTGGCCAAAGAAAGACAACCGTGGGTAAATCTAGCATTACCCACATCCAGACATGGGTTATTGCTATTATACAATAACATTATTTAAGAAACAAAATACTTGCTTTTCTTAAATAATGCCTTTGTATAACACCTGTGTGGTGCTCTTCCATGGTTTTCTGCTATCCTGGGGCTTTTTCTGATGTACCGCGCATGCGTATGCTTACACAGTACATCAGAGCTGTGTTGAGGAAGCAATGGAGAAAGGAAGATCTCTGCTGCTTTTTTAAAGCTGTCTCGCTATGTTAAATGAGTTTAACATAGCGAGATATCTTTAAAAAAAGCAACGGAGAAAGGAAGATCTCCGTTGCTTTTTTTTTAAGATATCTCACTATGTTAAACATATAACATAGCGAGATTACAGCAATGGAGATCTTCCGTTCTCCATTGCTACCTAACAGAAACAAAAAAAATCAAGACTTATACTAATGGAAAAAGTACGGCGACCAGAACTTTTTCCATTAGTATAAGTCGGATTTAAAATGGGCACGCTGGTTGGGCTGTCCAGTCAGCGTGCGCATTTTGAAATACTAATCGGCAGTCATTGTATAATCATTAGTATAGAACACCAGGCTGTATGCCTGACCTACAAGCATGCTGCCCCTCAGCCCTGGCATGTTATACTCCAGATAGCACCTCATGCTCATTAGTTAGGACTCCAATGCTCATTTTATAAACACAGTGTTACCATAATCTAGCCAGATAGATGCCCTTATTGCCTTCTCTTCTTGTCTGTCCTACAATTTCAACACACAATTACTTTCTGCTGTCCTGCACATGCACTTGAACCACTGTAGTCAGTTTTCTTTGGTTTTCTCTGTGATTGGTCTTCCGCCTCAATCGCATCATTTCTTCATCTGTCCCATAGTACCACACATCTGAGACACTTTTTCCCAGTTTTTCTCCATCACTTCTGTCTTCCTCAACTATTTTGTCTCACAGCCCAGGTTTCTGTAGCATAGAGTTGTATAGAGTCTGCCTGTAAAGCCACATCATCTGCAAGCAGCAGCTTTCTTAATCTGTCCCCTCTAGCCTGCTTACTGTAGTTTTTCACCATGAACAGCAGTGAGCTCAAAATTAACAGAATGGTGGAAATTGCATCAAAAAACACCAAAAATAATTCCAAAGTGCAAAAGAGAGGTCGGATGTAGTTCCAATACCGAAATTTAATGTCCAAAATATAAAATCACAGGGCACAACAGAGAGATAACATACATAAAAGGAACCACATATTTTACAGATTGCTAGGTATATTATTCCTTTGGTTTCACAATTGTAAAACTCTGTCCCACATATCCATCTATTCCTACATCCCAAGTAGTACTTCTCTAAATTAATTATATAAGGGCATTGGTTACATCTGCCACATTTGTAAGTACCCTGTCTCCCCTTGTTACTCGTTGCTCCATATTTATGTTCTAGGATACCTTTAATGCTACTAGTTTGTTTGTGTCTTTCGGCTTTTCCCGGTTAGGGGTCGCCACAGCGGAACTCCGGTCTGCTAATAATTGGCAGTAGATTTTTTACGTGCTGGCTTGCCGGGCCTAACGCACAACCTTCAACGAAGGAATGCCCATTCACGCATGTCGCCACACAGAAGACGCTCTATCTGAGAATCGAACGGGCAACGTCTAACTGTGAGGCGTCAACGCTACCGCAGCACCACCACCGCAGTATTACCTTTAATGCTACTAGAATTCTTATAAATTATTTTATGTGAAATATTGGTCAAATTCTCCAGGTCAGAAAAAGCCACAAATCTTTGCCATTCTCTCATGAATATTGTTTTAACATAATTATTTACCCCATTATATTCTAGAATTAATGCTTGCTCGAATTTATCCCCGATGTCATCCCTATTAGCATTGTCAACATTAATCTTGTTATTAATAATAGGTTTGAACTTGTCTAACCTTCCTTTGACAACTTCTTCTCTAAATTTGTTTATATAATCCAGTGGATATCCTCTCTCTAAGAACATTTTTTGAAGTAGCTCACATTCCTTAAAGAACTCACTTTCCACACTTGTCATTCTGCTACCTCTTACAAATTGTCCCTTAACAATGTTTTTTTTTACAATGCATAGGATGTGCACTTTCATAATGAAGAAACGAATTACAAAACGTTGGCTTTCTATAAATCTTACTTTCAAAATGTGAACCTTCAGTATATATTTCTATATCTAAATAGTTCATTTTATGTTCAGAAATGTTATAAGTAAATTTTAAAAAATGAGTTGCATTATTTATATAGGTCACAAATTCTTTCAATCTATCTCCACCTGCAGTCCAAAATATCACTATATCATCAAGAAACATGCGATATAATGTCCAGCAATTTTTAAATTCTGTATTAAATATATATTTCTCCTCCCATTTGATTAAAACCAGGTTAGCAAAAGTGGGGGCGCATGCTGCTCCCATGGCCACTCCCTGGATTTGTTTATAAAATTCACCATTAAAATAAATAAAATTATTTTTTAAAATCAAATCCATTAACCATGTACAAACTAATTTGTCATTATGTGATAATGTCTTGTCTTCATAAACAATTTCTTCTAACATTTCCATCCCTTCCTTGTAAGGTATTAATGAGAAGAGATCAATAACATCCACTGTGACAAATAACAAGTTATCATGGTACATTTCATCTGAAACTTCTCTTAATAAATCCCAGGAGTCTCTTAGGACTGTTTTGTTATTAAGCCATAAATTTTTTAATTTTTGGTCCACATGTTTGGCCATACCATAGGTCTTGGACCCTTCCGCTGATACTATAGGTCTAAGTGGAGGGTCACTTTCACATTTATGTACCTTAGGAATGCCAAATATAGTAGGTGTTTTAGGTTTGTCCACCTTGAGATAAAGGTAAGTGTTGTGATCTATAAGTTCTTCATATAACATTTGTTTTAAATTACAATCAATTTTACTATATGCAATGTTTATCTCATTTAAGGAGGCGTTTACATATCTAGTGTCGGCCCATAGAATAACATGCATCTTACTCTCATATGTTATATTATCCATAAATATCACTCCACCACCCTTGTCTGGTTTCATGACCCTTAAATTCTTGTCTTCTTTCAACTCATATAATAAACTCTTCTCTTCTTTACTTAGATTCCCTCTACCCCCCCATCTTGTTCTGCTGTTTCCTAATTTGTGATTCCATAACACATTCTAAGTTTTTCAAGTGGGGGTGTAGGGGGGGATTATAAGTGTTTTTACGTTTAAATATTCCTGTGTCCACTTTCTGATTATTTTGTAATAAAAGGTTCAAGTTTACCTTTCTTAAAAACATCTTAATATCCAATAGGCTCCTGGAAATGTCACCTTTTTTGTAGGGAATAAATTTAAATCCCTTAGAAAGTAATGAGAAGTGCTCCTTTCTAATCACAGTGTTACTAAAATTATATATGGTAAAATTGTTATATGTATTCTTGTTATTATCAACTAAAATCATGTTTATATTTTCACATGCTTTTTCATGACAGGAGGGTTGGTGTCGGTGGTAACATTCTAGTATCTCCCCCTCCCCCTTCTCCCTCCTCTCATCTGAAAATTTGTGTCATGCATACCCTTCTTATTGATCAATCTTTCTGATCTCCGTAAGGGTGGAAATTCCCTATCATACTCCTGTTGTTCGTCGTAAATCATACTAACGTTTCCCTCATTTCCTTCAGTGGCAATATTGTTAGTAAATTCATCAGTTGTATTATGTTTGTACTGAGGTTTAGGATAACTAACTTTGTTATTATATTCCCTTATATCCCTTTCCAATTTACTCATTTTCCTATTAACTAATTCTTCACTTTTTTTGTCAATTTCCTCTCTTAAACCAAAATATTTAGCTTTCTCTTCCTCTATGCTAAATATAAGGTCCATCTTGATTTGCTGATCTAACTCTTCAATTTCGTTTTGTAAAATCTCCTGACACCTTGTGTTCTCTCTTAACATTAGTCTTAACATATCCAAACCACATTTGTTAAATAATTCAATAAGCTTGTTATGAAAAACACTATCACATTGCACATTATTGGGAAATTTCCATAATCTGAGTCCCTTGGGAACAATTTCCCTTAGAATACATTCATTCAAATATTCATTCTCAATAGTATAGGTTCTGTATTTTTACATTTTTTTATAAAGATAGTCCAGCTTAACCCGATAGGAAACACCAGTTGCATGGTGTTTATTAGAGTTGTTTTTGGTTTTAAATGAATACTTAGCTAACAACCACTCTTTAGTTTCTTTACAACCTTGGTCTGAAACAGTACCTGCTATAACAGTTCTGGAGTCCGCTCTCACATTTTGATTTCTAGTATTTCTCTCTCTAGTGTCATTACCATCTGTTTGCAAGGCTATAGGCGTATTAGCCGGATCAAAGGTAGGGCTATGAAACTCCCTGGGTTCGCCGACGTCTGCAAAAACACCAATAAGCTCCCTCGGGTGTTCGTCCTGCCTTCC
This sequence comes from Protopterus annectens, assembly GCF_019279795.1. Classification (NCBI taxonomy): domain Eukaryota; kingdom Metazoa; phylum Chordata; order Ceratodontiformes; family Protopteridae; genus Protopterus; species Protopterus annectens. Next base: position 1,528,698,744 of record NC_056728.1, on the reverse strand, counting down.
AATGCCCTTATATAATTAATTTAGAGAAGTACTACTTGGGATGTAGGAATAGATGGATATGTGGGGCAGAGTTTTACAATTGTGAAACCAAAGGAATAATATACCTAGCAATCTGTAAAATATGTGGTTCCTTTTATGTATGTTATCTCTCTGCTGTGCCCTGTGATTTTATCTTTTGGACATTAAATTTCGGTATTGGAACTACATCCGACCTCTCTTTTGCACTTTGGAATTATTTTTGGTGTTTTTTGAGCTCAAAATTAACCCTGATGCATGTATAGTCCCACTGGGACCTCTCTGATTCTCAACACTATTTGCAGTGGTAGATCCAGGAATTTGCAGAAGGGGCAGGGGTGCAGTCAGCAATGTAGACCAGTCGATTGAGGGATAGAATACTGGGAGTGGAGGGCTGTGGAAAGATCAGTTATAACTCAATAATTAGCATCATAGGTTTTGCTAAGACACAATATTAAACTTATTTTATAGTGTGTAGATTTAGTTCTAGGTATCTATGACTAATCTGATAGTAAAAATCATAATTTAAAAAGGATTATGCAAGCCACCGTCAATGTTGATTTATAAGTAACAAAGTGTTCATGTTAAAGAAAGAAAAAATCATAGCAGTACTATACGGGTTGATGCCTAGTTTGGTGAGTCTATCAATAATTCCTGAGTGGGAAATGGTATCAAAGGCCTTGCCAAGATCAAGAGAGGCTGTATGAATGGCCTTGCCCTCATCCACAGCTCTGGTGACTGACTCAAAGAAGTCAACCAGGTTGAGCAGGCATGATCTACCCTTCACAAAACAAAATTGCATGGGATCCAAATTTTGGAGATTCCTTGTATCCTTGTTAATTAGGTCCATGATGATGTGCTCCATAGTCTTACATATCAGACTCATCAGGCTAATGGGGAAATAAATCCCAGGGTCTGTAGTTGCTCCCCCTTTATGGAGAGGGATGACTGTAGCAGTGCGCCATTCTGTAGGGACAAAGCCTGAGGTGAGGCTGTGATTGAACAGTTCACTTTGTAGTTCATGTAGAACACAGCCAGATATATTGTTGGGTCCCATGGAAGCTGTATTCTTGGCCTTGGACAATGCAGCTTTAACCTGTGCTGCAGTAATGCTGGGTGCCTGGCATTCTTCCGGTATTGTGATTGGTCCTTTGGGGTGGAGAGAGGGGTGAAATTGGCACTGAATCTGTCGGCCAGTATGTTGGTGATATCTGTTGGCTCAGTATAGGAGGTACCATTGTGCAGTAACTCAGAGCAAATCCGGGTATTGCCGTGGAGATTCTTGATATAACTGTAGAAGGCTTTGTGGTTCTTTTTATTGTCTGCCACAATTATGGCTTCATAGCTAACTTTAGAGGTTTTGATGAGAGATCTCAACTTTTTGTTGAGGCTAATAAGGGAGTTTCTTCCAATCTTGGGACATCACCTTTTTCTGCAACAGTTTCTTCCTTCTGTTGTAGAGTTTGTTAATGCAGAGGATCACCAGATCAGCTTCCTTTTTTAGGAGGAGAACGTCTTGTTTTTGTTGGGTATGGCTAGTTCCATGCATTTATGTACATGTTTGTACAGTGCATTGGTGTATGATTTGGCAGCCATGCACCTATTTTCCATTTGCATGGGTGCCGTGAAGTTAGCCACCTCTGTTTTTAGCAGCCCGAATCAGCTTTCAAGAAAGTTTTCATGGTGGTTACCTTTTCTGGTGGCGTGGGTGAGATGTGGATTTCCATGGTAATTAGTTTATGGTCACATCTAACCAAGGAGGAATTGACTACTGGTATTGAGCAACAGTTGCCCATGTTAGTAATAACCAGGTCAAGGATGTTGCTTCCTCTAGTGGGGATAGGAATGAGCTGGTCCAGTGCATTGGATTTAATGAATTCCAGGAAGCACTGGGCAACTGTATTGGTGCATGAGTAGTTTTCCCAGTTCATGGAGGGGTAGTTGAAGTCACCCAGTATGAGAATGCTGGGTTGGACCCTAATAGTTTCTAGGGTGCTTAGGAACATGGAATGAGAGTCTTGGGACATGGTTGGGGACCTATAGCAGGCTACAACCTCAATCGCCATCTTACCCACTGTTAGTTGTATCTGAAGTATCTCCGATGTGCCATGTTGGGCTACTACTCTGGAGGTGTGCATAACCTTTATGAATATGGAGACACCACTGCCTTTGGAGCTTCGGTCCATTTTCTGCGGCCGAAAGGTGTGGAATGAGTTATAGCCTGGTAGCGCAGGGGTGCTTTCTGCTGCTTTAAAACAGGTGTCCGTTACAGCATAAATGTCGATCTTCTCCATTTTTAGGAGTGCTTCAAGCAAGTGCATCTTGAGATTTAGCTTCTAGCATTGAGCAGTACAACCCTCAGATTGCATTTATTTATAGCTGTTATGGTGGTAATTTGGTCTTTGGAATACTGCCTATAAAGGGAAATATATGGGTGACAAGAGCCTTAGCCAGTATCCGGAAACCTAGGGGTGACAGATGCAGGCTATCTCTGGCAAAGCATCGAGGTCTGTCAGTCATGCCATGCCAAGCAGACGAATACTGGATCCCCTTAGAATGACACCAGAAACTTAGCCAATTGTTGAAGTCAATCATTTTCTGCTTGTACTGTGGTATCATTCTGGGTGATGGTAGGATGCTGCTCAGGGCTAGGATCATACCTGCCTGGGCCACATAATCTGAGAGCTCCTCCATGTCTCTTTTCATGTAGTCCAGGGAGGTATGTCTCAGGTCATTCACACACACATGGACAATGACAGAGTCATACTTGTACTTGTTGTGGAGTGACCTGAGTGTGTGTGTGTTATGTGTCGGATCCTGGCACCTGACAGACAGTTGACTGTTACCTTCTGCTTATTCAACCTAGTGAGTGGGACATCAGTGTGCCTCACTATCAAGTCACCTATGATTAGTGTATTGGGCAAGCTGTTTTGCCTTAGGGGCTTAGGTTGAGGGACACACTGTGTAGGTGAGCTATTTGTCTTGTGATTTGTGCTGTGTTGTGGTGGTCAAGTGCGTTTTTGATTTGGAGGTCTCTGCTATTAGGTAGATTTCTATTGAGAGCCTCCATAAAAGTGGGTGTGTGGTTTGTGTTTTTATGTGAGAGTTGTGATGGTGGGTGTTCTGAATGGATATGTGTTCCATGTGGTGTGGTGCAGGTGTTGACCTTCACCTCTTGACCAGCTATTCCGGTCTTGGTTGGAGAGTGCATGTCTTCAGTTTGGATATATAAGTGCATCTCTCACAAGTCTGAGTGTTGGGAGTTAAGAGGAGAGGGTTGTCTATGTACATGAGGAAGATGCTATGCTGCCTCAGAATGCCCAAGTTCACCAGGTTAATAGGAGAAATAACAGGGAACTGACCTTTAGACATGCCTGGAAGGATGGTCATTATTAATAAGTACTGGAGCTGTTTCCTTATAGGATGTTTAGTGCTGTTAGCACTTATGTGTTCTACAATAAGTGCTACAAGAAATGAGATGAAGTGCTAGGCAAATAAGCTAGTTAAATACAAGATAGTAGAGAACTAGCAAGATCTAAGGGAAAAACTGAAGAGCAGACTTTCTGGCACTAGTAATAGTTTACCTTATTTAGTGGTGCTGCATGGCATGCAAACCCATGCAAACTTGGACTTTTAAAGCAGAAAGATGAAGGGGAGTTAGAAACCACTTTTCTTATGGTAGATAGGCTACCTAGTGCTTACCACTCCCACTGATAACATGAGAGGCTTCCCTGTAACACACACACATCTGGGGAACTCAGAAACTACAATATAGTCCTGAATACAGCAAATCTGTATCTGGACTACTCTAGTAACAGGAAAGGTGGGAAAACAAGCTATAACTTTATATATATATATATATATATATATATATATATATATATATATATATATATATATATATATATATATATATATATATATATATATATAAATATATATATATATAGATATATATATAGATATATATATATATATATATATATATATATATATATATATATATATATATATATATATATATATATATATATATAATATATAAAATCGTAGCAAATGAGCAAACTGATTTAAACATATTAACCACTAAAAAAGCTCAAAACTGAGCCCTGTTCCAGCAGTCTTCAATCAGACAAGTTCTAGCTGCACACACCTGCCACTAGTGTGCAGGGGAACCTTCTTCAAAAAAAAATGGACTGGATTAGTGCTCAAGTTATACAAACAAAGCTAGATTCAGCAGGTCTGAATCTAGTCTATGCTACAGTAAACAAGGTGCACCAATTTCAGAAAGAAACAGTTAAAATAAGCAGGCACTATAAGCCTTTAACCAGAAATTCCCAGCTCAGAAGGGCAGAACCTACCATCTCCTCCCACAAGAGTGCAGACCGCAAACCTTCTTAATGTAAAATAACTGGCCTGAAGCCCAAGTGCTTAAACCAGAACTAAGACACTTTTAGAATAACAAACACTAAGCCTTCAATCAACAATTCCCAACCTAGAAGGATGTAGGCTACCTGTCCTGCCACAAGAGCGCAGACCACAAACCTTCTTAATTTAAAACAACTGGCCTGAAGCCCAAGTGCATAAACCAAATGGCTTAGAATAACAGTTACAACTTAATCAGGCTACTAACAATCAGTAATAAATGAAGCAGAATAAATGCAATTGAGTAATTTTAAGAACAGGCAGCAAAAGCAAAATAAAGTAATAAAGAAGGAAGAAACACAAATACAGTAAAAGTAGATGAATACAGTGCAATTTTTTAAATATAACAATAGCAAATGAGCAAATTGATTTAAACAAATTAAAATGCTAAAAACTGAGCCCTGTTACAACAGTCTTCAATCAGACAAATAAACAGCCCTTGCAGTTCTTCAACCCAAGGACCCTGTGCACCATAGCACCAGCAATTTTACACTAAGCCATCTGAGCCACTGTGGTCATTTGTTCAGTGTTGATGTGACTTCACAACTCAGTGTACAAATTGGGTAAACAAGGGGGGGGGGGGGTGATGCCTGATAAATTCTTTTAAATTTTTGAAAAAATACAGTTCTTTCATTAGATGTTTCAGAGTTGCTGTAATGCATACTTTTGTTGTTGAAAGAAGTATTTTACATGTAAAGTATACTTTGAGTATTTGATGTCCACACACACACACACACACGCACACACACACACACACACACACACACACACACACACACACACACACACACACACACACACATACAAATGCACTCAGCAATACAGTCACTCTATGAATACAGCTCAGATTTTTCACTGTGATAAAATATAGTACAAGGCATTGCAGCTCCCCTATGCTTCTCAGCTGTCCTTGTTGCTGCAGAATGGACCATGATTTTCCCCGGGATTCATAAAGCTCGGTGCAAGGATGGTTTAAGCCTTGCGCCGAGCGTCCTCATTACAGATGTTGCAGCAGGGCCATATGAATATATATGAGGGCACGCCACTGCACCCTCGACGTGCACAGGAAACATGTGCGAGTGCAGGAGGCATGTACAAGTGCTCCACGGAGGCGTAAACATGCCCTGACAATTGCACAACCTACTATGCTTACTATTAGAGCCTGCCTCTAATAGTAAGCCAGTAATTCAGTGTCCGTGGATACCGAAATGTATGCTAAGCATACAATAGTGTCCACGGACAGTGAAATAAAATCAAAGTAGTAAACACACAAGCATGTAGTGGAATGTTGAGCCCCGTCCCTAGAACTTTCACAATTAGACTCCCTGTGTCCTTATTTTACATTTGTATTGCTGCAATATCGAAAGTGTAAGCAAAGCGCAGCATGTTTGCACGTCACTGCCCTCCGCCGAGCATAGCTTACACATCAAAATCATTCAAATAGAGAAAAACATGCAGAATCAATGTACACATCAATAGTGTAGTGGTTAGAGCATCCACTTAACAAACAGGCATTCATGGTTCAAGTCCAACTATAGCACACATCATTTTCCATGTGGAATGAATGTCATTTTGCTGTAAAACCAAGATAATAACATGTAAATGTGACTTGAGTATCACATGAGATGCTCAACTAAATTTCATTCAATCAAAATGGTACTGTCATAATGAATAAGGCACTAGTAAGCAGGTGTAAGCACAAATAAGCAGCAGTAAACATATATAAGTACCAGTAAGCAAGTCTGAGTGCGCTTGCGTGGGTGTAAGCAGTGCCCAGCATAGGAAATGTATATAAGTACATACAGATATATATATATATATATATATATATATATATATATATATATATCTATATCTATATATATATATATATATATATATATATATATATATATATATATATGTATAAGTATATATATATATATATATATATATATATATATATATATATGTATATATGAAGTATGAACATCATAACAATAAAGCATACAAAAGGAATGAGAAGGGAATCAACAGCAACCCCAGTATTATATAGCGCTGTCAGCGTATGTCATATCAAGCTGGGCAGGAGTGAGCAAAGCACTGCTACTCACACCACAGGCAGGATATTACCAGTGGGAGTAACACTGTTGATCTGCTAAGTCTACTTTACAATCAGAATCAAAAATTGATAGGATGATTGGCCATCCGACCATTACACTAGCAAGGGCAGGTATGTTCAAGGACTAAATGGTGAAAGAGCCCAATAATACATGGGTTGGGACAACATACCTGTAGGGCCCCTAATGCTCGGGAGAGGGCAATGTGTGGAGATGTGGCATGGCTGTGATAGCAACTGGACAATGGATGGCATGCATGTATGTTGAACATGGGTGGGATGAAGGAACTATGAGTATGAAATTATTGATCCAGGCATGTCAGGGTTGGATGGGCTGGTTCTAACTGGACTGCCTCGTGGAGGTCAGTGATGTTCGTTATAAGTATATATGCATACACACATGCATACATCTATATGTAGAAGTACATTCCCTGTAACACATTCATTCCATTTGCAGACATTAATAATATGAATGTGCCCTTACAAACCTCAACAGTAGATAGAATAATAGTTTGTGCATAAGAGGGAAGGGATGAAACTGTTAAAATGCAGAAGTGTGTACAATGTCCAATGTCAGTGCTGTGCTGAAAATATCAAAAGTGAGGACTTTCTCACACATGGGATCATTCCTGTGATCTGCCTGTTACTGCAATGCCAATTACTAAACTGGTCTATTTGTATTACGCCAAATTCATACATAATTAGCTCTCATGTGTAACGTGTGCGTTACCAAATAGTCATACTTATTAATTTATTGTAGTGTCATGTTAACGGGAGTAAGGATGTAATGAAGTATAGAGTCTAATCTTGAAATAAAGACATGTGTGTCCCATGTGGGACAACCCAAAAATTGCGAATAGTGTCCTATTGGTCGCTCATTTCACCAATGTTTGTGGACTTAAGGTTTGTGATTTCTGAGGATACGTGGAGCGAGTCAACCGATGGGATGGGTCTACAGGAGTAGGAAGTGGCCAATGTGTAGTGATGTGGATACACCGCAAATCCAACTGGAGAATGGATGACTGCAGTGTTAGTGAGGTGTTGGGGTGGGTGTTTGGAGAACTAGAAGTCATGGGTATATGGGTATATATGCAAATGAAGCAGCACAGCAATAGTGTATTGGTTAGAGCATCCACCTAACGTACAGAGATTCCCAATCCCATTCCGAATCCCCTTGCAGCACATACCAGTTTCCATCGGTAATCTGTATATGAACATATTTCGACATCTGTCTGCTGTTTAACCTGCAAAATATAACAATTAAAAGTGAACTGGAGTGAAGTGTCAGTGTCATAATGAATAAGGCACTAGTAAGCAGGTTTAAGCATATATAAACACCAGTAATCATGTGTAAGTGCATTTATGCTGGGTATGCATTGCTTTACAGACACACACACACACATATATATATATATATATATATATATATATATATATATATATATATATAGTTGCAGACATATACGTATATATATATATCTATATATATATATATATATATATATATATATATATATATATATATATATATACATATATATTTATATATATATATATATATATATATATATATGTGTGTGTGTGTGTGTGTGTGTGTGTATGTGTGTGTGTGTGTGTGCATAGATATACACAGGTATACAGTTATGATAGGAAACAGCACACAAGAATGACATATGTTCACAGGCTATGCCAATGGAAGTGAGGGGCCCAAGCAAGAAACATGAAACCCGTAACATGACCTTCCACCCCACCCCTAGCCGGACACAGTAAACATACACACAAACCCGCAAACAATGTAAATAGTCCACTTCTTCCCAGACCACAGGCACGATACAACCAGGGGGGGTACACAGTGCACCCAAGAAATCTAATCTTGGTACACAGACAGGAGAGTCCCTTGCGGGACACCCCAAAAATTGACATAAGACCAAAGGAAGGTGATACATCGACCATTTTGGGTGGGGTGTGTACATATCCAGAATACAAGGGTGGGAAAGCTTGATGACCCAAGGGTAGAGACAATGTAAGACATGGGTCCCGTGAAGTGGAGAGTGGGCTGCGTGTAGTGGTGTGTTCAGACCCGACCAGGGCCCACAGTAAGGATGGGTGCTGTAGAGGAGGTGCAGGTGGGGGAACTATGGGTAGCTAGTTATGGGTCTATGTGTGCAGGTGTTGGCTGATGTGGGCCTATATGGACAGCCCCAGGGATGTAAGCAAAAGTGTTCATTGGGCAGAGGCGTCGCCCAATGAGCAGCCACACCCACTACGAGTCCCACTGCAGCAAAGTGTAATCTACATGGCAAGGAACGGAATAACCAGATGTAGATGTATATAAGTAGAGGTATGTGTGTGTATATCTACCCATAGCGACATAGAAATATACCTCTCCCTCTCTGTAGTACAAATGTATACATACAGAGACAGAATACATATACATACCCACATATAGATATATACATATGTAGACACCCCTAGACCCATATGTTGTTAGATCTATATAGACAGCAATATATAAATATATACATGTATGCATACATATACAGATATATATTTGCATTAACACAACAGTTCCTGTCCAATCATTATGTGAGAACAGTACTTTTGCAAGGTGCTGTGTGCGACATCATCGTCATGAAAAAGGTAAATGGGGTAACCATAGAGGAACTGGTAGTGTCGTGTGTATAATGGGGTCATCTGCATCATGTGTACCTGGATCATTTAGGAGTCATGTGCATACCAGAATCATGTGCCTGAGAGACAGGGTTGAGGACAAAAGTAGTATGTTGTGATGCAAATTAAAAGGTTATGTGTGCAGTGGACACGTGTGTGAAATGAACAGCTATGTATGGGGCAAATGTTGTTCTAGGAACAGATTGGCCTTTTGTTTCCGTAACGTGAGAGTGGGATGTTGGGGAAGGAGAGTAGGTATGCTCATGTAGGATAGGTTGGGTAGGATGACAGACAAGACAGCATACATGGTCAGTATATGACACATGTGGGGGGGGACACCTTGGACGGGGAGGGGTGTTTGGCAGTCACAAGCCCATGAACCCCCAGATGGAAACAGTGCGATGGAGGTCCCCATCCATGGGCAGCCACCACTGCACCAAAACAGCCACAAAGGTGGCTGTGCTGGGAACTGTCTAGGAGGGGCAGGCTCACCCTCTAAATGTGACACTCTGCCCTTGAGCTGGTGTATCTGGCCTCAAAATCCCTTATTGAGCACCCTACGCACCACATCCGGGACTGTATGACAGCTGACAAGTACCTGTCTGGACCTGCTCCCAGGGGGGACAAGCCCCATCCTCAGTGGTGGCTCCACCAGAAGGTGGTGCAGAGCCAACAGAGGTGGAGGTCCAAGGCTGTTCCCCAGATGTGCTGGTGCCCAGTGCCATGGCCAGCTGAAGTGGGGCAGGAGGTTCCACCGGGACCTCCAATCCCATACAGCCTGTGATGTTGCAGTTTCAACACAGATATGGCTTAGTAATAGTCATTAGCATTCAGGATTATTTATAACAGCATGCATAGATATGACCATCAACCCAACACAACAGATGGCATACATTTGCAGAGGGAGCATGACACATGCATATATACTGCATGACATCTGTACAAAGTGTAGAAGACTTGTGACTGCAGCTATGAACAGTAGCCCATTATTGGCATATCACTGTGAGAACCTCAGACAGTGACTGTCATACCACAACATGTGACATATGTCCAATCAGAGATGCGATGGCAGTAACTTTCATCACTATCACCATGTACTGACTGCAATCCTCACACTATGTTTCTGCAGTTCACAGATGTGTGTTCAGTGAGTAACACAAGAAACAAATGGTTCCACACACTGACCAGTCCACAGATGGCTCTACAGATGGGGGTTCCCCTCACAAACAGAGCATTGTCTTGTCAGCCATTACCACATACAACTTGTTAAACTGGCAGCAGTCTCAATGAAGCATAGCTACACTTACATGCTGTAGTCATGTCTGGCACATCACCCTCCCGTCTTTAAGCTATTTTCCACTGTGTATATTGTTTGAGGAATATCCAGATATCATCTGTGATGCTGTTTACCAAACAACAGATCCAGGTTCCAGTCACAGTGACTGTCATGGGCAAACACCATCATGATGTTCCTAGATATTGTACTGTGTTTCCATGTGACTGGCTATGGGAATGTCACCACAGCTGTTCCACATGCAATCAGCTAGAGGAGGACTTCAATAGGTGCAGAGGCCATCACCTGATCATGACCATCACTTACAAAACACAAACTGCTGCTGAGCAGGTGCACAACTCCACATCCACCAGAGAGTGTGTGGGAGGGACAGACAGAGGCAAAGTACATCAGAGAAGGGCTGGGAGACTAAAACCTAAGCATCTTCTGTCACACACCTACTAGTACAGGGATTCAAACCCCTGACTGACTAGCCATTACTATTACAAGTGCATGCACTTATTCCATGTGCTACATAGCTGACATGCTGGTGTGCTGTAAGAACATATATGTGTGCTGATGAGTGACATGTGCAATAGAGATATAGTAGACATACATTAGGTGTAGCACACATGGCTGTCCACATGAAAAGATGTCATTGTTAACACAACCACAATCTCTAAGGGACTCAGACACATTGCCACACTTTGTCAGGCTCACAAATACACTTTCTAACTACTTAGTTTGTCACACTACAGTAATGCACAGGTACTGCATGCACCACAGTGGATATCCTGAGGTTGTATTGGCTAAGGCATATGAACTTGTCTGATATCAGTCGCTATGCCAATGGGAGTTATACTGGGTGTGACTGTGGTTGGGAGCATCATACCCCACACGCAGACAAAAGGTGCCAGTACTGACATGCATGTGTGCATTGCTTCATGGGTGTGTTGTGGTTGGGTGTGGAAGATGGCTGTACAAGGCTGGGTAAGGGGTAATCCTGGGCATCACACCAACCAACAATGGTGTGCAGTGTGGTTCAGGGGTGTAGTGTCTGCATTGTCTCACACAGATGGGTATTGTGTGAACTGTCCTGTCATCCTGGTTACCATTGTGTATGGCCATTGCTTTGCAATGCATGTCATGTCTGTGTTTGATAGTCCTTGACATGGACATTGCCTGGGATGTGCATGCCCACGATAATGTACAGTGACATGTACAAGTGTATCTGATTTGGCTGGCGCATATTGTGTACACAGACTGTTATCATCAGATATGCCAATACTGGCCTGGTGTGGCAGGACTTGCTAATAGACAGCAGGTTGACCCTGCACCTGCATTGATAGCATGATACAGGTATTCCCTGGTGTCAATGGCATCTGTCCATACAGGGCATGTGTGTAAGGTATTGTATGTCCTTTGTGGATCATATTTGATGGCACCACATATGTTTCAGGCATCCAGTGGGGAACATAGTGAAGGCACATTGTCCGTAATTATGTGCCTATTGTACTGTTGGACAGGGTACCATGCCCTCTGCAGCCCACTGCAATCACATCATGCCTACTATCTGTCATCAATGTGCAGGGTACTAGCAACAATAGCGGGATATTCTAGGTAAGTGTGTTTGTGTATGACACATGGGTTCAGAATGTATTCAGGGTAATAGGGTTGCATACTTTGTTCACCAGGCCTTTTGCCAGATGTAGGGGTATGGCTTGCCAACACAGTCCCTTGGCTGATTGACATCTGTACTCCTCTTGAGGTGGACATTGTGACATATAATATGGACACCATATAGGAAAACTACAAAAAACACTCCCCAACATGTCCAGTGGTTAGACATTCACAACCACCTCCACACAGGCTCTTACTGTCAAACATACACATACACACACACACACACACACACACACACACACACACACACACACACACACACACACACACACACACACACACCTGCCATGTCTTGGAATAGAATCCCTACCTAATTAGCTTATCACAATACAGCATTACACAGTTACAGCATGCACTATGGAGATTACTTGGTTTTAATAGTCCCAGAGGTTTATTTCTATGTGGGTGACATCAGCAGGATTGCCAAAGGTGAGTATGTGAATTATAAAGAGTGTGCATACTCTAAAAAGCATTGTTTCTTTCACAGGCAGACACACACACAGTTGGCCTGGCTGGGATTAAAACACCTACCAAACTAGTTTATCACACTACAGCATTACGCACTGACAACATGTGCTACAGAGATTACTGGGTTACAGTACTCCCAGAGGTGTATTTCTAGGTGGGTGACAGAAGCAGGAATGCCAAAGGTGTGTTTATGAATTGTAAAGAGTGTGCATACTCTAAAAAGCATTTTTCCTTTGTCAGGCAGACAGACACACACACACACAAAGTCGGCCTGTCTGGGATTAGAACACCTATCAAACTAGTTTAACCCACTTTAGCATTACGCAGTTACAGCACGCACTATGGAGATTTTTGGGTTACAACAGTCTCAGAGGTGTATTTGTAGGTGGATGACATCAGCAGGATTGCCAAAGAAGGACTTTTCAAGTGTACTGTGTGTTGTACATGTTTGTTACGTGTGTACCCGCTGCTTACTGTCGCAAAAGCACATTTACACCCACTTACAACTGCCTTATTCAGTCCTACTTGACAGTATCAAAAAGCCTTGCAGGTCTTGAATCCTGGACCATGCACACTGAGGTCACTGGACTTACCACTAAGCCATCTGGGTTGTATACATGTTTCATGGATTTTATAATGCACATCTTACTACAGGTATTCCACAGTAATGAAAACAAATGGGACAGTCACTTTGTGTACATATGCACAGTACCCTTGAATGTACTGTACTCTGTGAAACAACAAAGTCAAGTCTACATCTGTACAACTGTCATAACTAAATATATAGCCTTTGACACGGAGCACATGCATCCATGTTTCCAGTGAGTGTGGCTAATAGCTAGGTCACATTTACCCATATAGTCACATTCCAAGGCAAAAGTCCTACACACAGAAGTAACACCCTGACACCTACAAGACCATTGCATTGGATGCTTATGCTAACCAGTGCTAGATGTGTGGCTTTCATAATCCATTTGCTCAAAGTAGAACCTACAATGGGGAATACTGACATCTGTGCAGTGAGGAACACCTGGCTGAAGGCTCTATAATGCACAATTGCACTACCACCATATAACTCAGATCCAGACATGTGGGCCATGACACTGGTATGGACCATTCCAGGTGGTGGTGTCCACATAGTCATAAAGGCTACTCACATGTAAAGACCACTACTCCTACATAACTCATCACAGATGAGTCAGGTACAGGTGACAGTGGCAAACACTGCATTCTAGGTTGTATCCTCATATACATCCACCATCTTGGCCCCAGACTACCAACACACATCCATATGTGGTATGACATAGTATGGTAGACCACCAGATAACCTTTGATTGGTGAACTGTACCTAGCCCTATATCAACTGTGCAAAGTGCCCGTGTACAGACACAGCGGCATAATGTGTTATGCAATGCAATAATACCACTGTTTGTAACCAGGTCAATTGTACACATACCAGGGTCCCTCGGATGTTGTCAGCATTAACACAGTCGACATTTGCTGTACACCAGTAAACAATACCCTCATGGTTGTATATGACCTAACTGTACCTGCCCTGGATATGTACATCCCACACTCATACAACATAAATGACATTACCATAGCTTTCATTATTCTTTCTACATACAAGTGGCTACATTCATTACACACATGCACATGGCATGTACATAAGCTTTGATATCTATGTTAACAGAGGTAATATTCCCTCTCTACTGTTCAACCATGACACCTATCATATCATACAACAACCCATATGGCATGTAAGTCATTAGACATGTCCACCTAATGCAATGCCTAAAAACATGCCCAAATAACAGGATCATAGGACCTACACAAGGCCTGCATTGACAGACTCAGGAAAATCCAGCTCTGCTCTGTATGTTCCTGAGTAGCCACAGGTGATATGTCCATGACATGTACAGCCATGTGTTCCCACAGCTCTTACATGTACCCCATGTCAGCAATTGCAAGCCATGCATGCTGTGTGCTGTCTGGACATTAGCCTTAGTACCACAATAACCGGTACGTGCTGGGGTGCGATGTTTACAAGCCACAGACCTCACACATGCTTGAATGAGTGTACTTCTTAGCTTTAACAGAGCACATTGCTGGCCATCTTCCAGTAAACATGAGGTGTGTGTGGCAAATATGATCTGCTCACTGTCGACCATTACAGTGCCCTGGCATCCTGCAGACCTTCAACAGGTGATGTAGCTGACCTACATCCACATGCTCGATGCCTCACTCCCACCAGATGTTCCAGCCCAGACATTCCACACTCGAGGATTGACATGCAACGGTCAAGGACTCTCACCATGTCACCCAATCTTCTATCCAAAACATCTGCAAGATGATGGTGAGCATTTGCAATTGCCTGGATATTGTCAGTTAATGAATGGACAGCAGAGCTCTGAAGCCTCAGACCTTCTCTGGTGTGCCATTCAGCATGTGCCTGTGCCTCCATTACAGCCCGAAACATGCATCTAGTGACTCCAGCTGATGTGCTTTGTCTTGCAGGGGCATGTTGGCCAGTGGTCCTCCTATGAGCAGCACTGGGCATATGCCTGTGTGGGACATCACCAGTCAGTTGACTGGAATCATAGTGTGCAGGCACACCTTCCATAGTCTCCACATTTCCCTGTTCCATGCTACCACCCGCCAACTGTCCTTCCTCTATGGCCAGTGGTGATGGGGTATGTGTAGGCAGGGGAACTGTGTGCGAGGATGAGGGGGGTACAGGTGGAATGGCAACCAATGGCACAGATTCAGCCCCTGACAACCCTGCCTGTGCTTCAATCATACTTTCATCATCACTGCTAGAGTCTGTGGGGATACTAACATCAGGTGGACCACAGGAGGGCAACGCACCTACATCAACACCTGAGAGGGCAGACAAGAACTGTGCATTACAAGTTATACAACAGAGACACACAGACACATGCTATGGCAACCAACGGCATGCAACATGCAGGTGATATGGCAGATGGCATTCAGCTTAGACAATTATAGTGGTAGTTATCATACACCCCTGAGTTGCACACAACAGCATGCATGTGTTATAGCAGACAGCATGCACCTTATAACAGTTATAGTGGTGGTTAGCATGCATACATGTATTGCACCATTTGTGTTAGTAGCTTATGCCCCATACCTGCAACACAATGCATGCACTATGTACTATTGCACCACACTGCCATGGTGTGTGCAACATACAACACATGTTAACAGACCATCACTGACCTTTGTACATCTGCCACTGATGCTTTGTGTTGGCCACTGGCCCTATGTGTGAGGACATGAGCGGAAGGGTATGTCGACTGAATACTATGTTTGCTTGATCCCCAGCTTGCATATCTCCCTCAAAGCAGTGCATGTCTGCTCAACATTATTCTGCCTACCCCTGAGCTGAGTCTACAGACATTGTGCATGTAGCTGTACACACATGTTTGACATGGCTGTCCCTACTTTGCAATGGTGGCACAGATCAGCACAGGTTTACAGTAGTACACTGGCTTGATGTGTGGCGTATGACCTTGCCAATCACATGTAGTATGACATGTCTTCTGCTGACGTGTTGAATGACATGCATACATGTGTAACACAATGGTGTCCTTTCCAATCAACAGTACGGTAATGATGTCCCAATGTAGGGACTTGTTATACTAACATGGGCCTTCAGCTGATGCAATGTTGTCTGTCTGCCCTACAAATATGCAGTGACATACTGCACATTGATCTGATGTGCATAGCCATTGCAGGGCATCATGTGGCTTTACTATTGCTATACAGTGTGATTTACCGACACAGTTCATAGCCATGACTGTGTTCACATACAATACATATCTAATGTGGAATGTGACCCACGTCACTGAGGTGTATACACACTAAACCCTAATGTGGAATGTGTGACACAGGTCACAGAAGTGTATACAGATGACACCCCTGCACATCTGTAACCATATTACTGATGCCTGGTAACTATGCCCACACATGGCTAACTTAGCAGTACTCTATGTCCCACAAGCCATCTGTGTACCTCACACAAATGAGGAGCAGGCATGACAGTGATGTCTGACACCAGCAAGGTGAATGTACTGTATCTGTGGCCTGATGTGGTTGTATGTGTATGTTGTGCAACACATGTATGTATTTGAATACTGTATAGGTGAATGCTTTCATGTCGTGACACACTCAAGATGTTCAAGACATGTTATATGGTGATTTCATGTTATGCCTACACAAGCTGTGCACAGGCATGTATGATGTTTAGTGTTTCACATTTGCAATATCACCATTACACAAAGGCCATAATTGTATTGTGTTGAGCCAATGTACAACAGGGTGTACACACATGTACATCACTTCTACTGTGTGTGTTGCTTCATGTCTTTGGCCGTCCTCCATGGCCATGTGTACACATGTTCTGTCCAATGGTTGTGATGGCCATCTATTTCACATGTCAGTGTTATCCCATATGACATAGACCCATAGATGTCATATGCTCCACTGAGGACAGGGTTATGCAGACAAAGAGTGGTATGTATAGGATGTGAGATATCATGTTTTGCAGGATACTTGAGCAGTGTTGCTGTCAGCCCACTACATGTCATGGACATGTCAGATAGCACATGACATTGTTTGACATTCATAGCAAGGGTATAATCCACAAGTGTGTATCCTGTGGGCTGGTCATACTCCAGCTCCAAAACATTTAGAGTGTGTGCACACATATGCCCTCTGTACAGTACTGCTTGTATTCCCAACATGTGTAATGATGATCTGTAGTACCTGTCCCTACAGTGAACCACACTTCCACCATTGTATTCACAGTTGTCCACACATCTGCAATGACAGTTTGGAAGGTTTAGTGTAGGTGTTTCATATATTCTTCAATTGTTTCACATGGGTAACCACTGTGATTCATTGCAGGTCTGACCAGTGTCTATTTGCAGGACCACCATACATTATGTGTACGTGTGTTATGGCGGATAGCATGCAATTAATATGATCTCTGCATTATCAAGCCTGGTAAATAATAACAATCTCACCTGAAACAGGCTGCTGTCACTGCAAACACTAGAGGTACTTAAACAGGAGTGTCACAGCAGTAAGATCATTATCCACACCTTTGTGATAGCTACAGGGTGCAATGTCCATGTTAGCACATAAGCCAGTACAATACACTATACGATGGAGTATGCACATCTGTCCAGACATAGAGTAGCAGACTATAGTATGTGGCATGTGTTCATACATGCCTTGCATATGATGTTACATTACATATTGTACAGTAACACATGTAACTATGTGAAATA
This sequence comes from Protopterus annectens, assembly GCF_019279795.1. Lineage (NCBI taxonomy): Eukaryota > Metazoa > Chordata > Ceratodontiformes > Protopteridae > Protopterus > Protopterus annectens. Next base: position 1,528,680,797 of record NC_056728.1, on the reverse strand, counting down.
TAGTTGTAACTATGTGAAATATAGTTGTGTTATATGTGCAGTACTAACTTACCAGGCAACTCCAGGCTCAGTGGTTGAGACACCCACCTCCACAATACCAGCTGAAGGTTGTGGATGGAGGTCTGCAGGTGTCCTCAGGAAGGCCAGTAGCTCCTCGGTATGTGTGAGTGGGGGCTGGGTGAGTGGCCCCCCTCCTGTTGCACCTTGTTCCCTGGCAATTGCATTAGCATGCTGTTTCACCCATCTTATGAGGTCAGTGCAGTGTCAGCGCACCTGCTGATAGATGCAATTGTGATTGCCAACATCATTTATCCTCCTGCGGAGCTCCTCCTACAAGGGCATCCTGCTGCTGTGCATCTTGTGGCACATGGCTGAAGAGTGCTAAATGGTTGTCGAGGAGGTATGGGATGAGGATCTCATCCTCCAAGTGGGTGCTGGCAGCCTGCCATGCGGCATACCTGGAAAACATAATGATGGAGACAAGTCACAGTAACTCACAGAGAAGTACAGAAGTACAGCTGAACATACATGTGTATCACATTTATTAAGATTACAAATAAGTCTTTGCAAATCTTCATGACACTAACACCGCAGATATGTTTAAGTCACACATATTTGACACTTACTGGTGATGTAATGTTATCACCATATATGTGTGTGTTATGTGATGACATTGCTCATACTCCATGTGGATGTTGTCTTGACATGGGCATGTCTGTTTGCCTGTACTGGTGTCTTTACCTATCAGCACATGCCTGGATGTGTTCACATTAATGCAATAGGCCTTAAAGCTGTGTATATGTCACATATATAGTCATACACAGCCTTTAGGGATGTGACCTGTGACACTGCAGACTTGCTCACAGAATGTTTTACATGTATGTGTTTTGCCATATGCATCTACATGGCACTGTACAACTGTGTAGCATCCTGCCATGTATTGCTTGTGTTGCATATGTGAAACACATGGGACAATAGCTAGCCTGAAGGTATTTGGAGGGTTGGATATCAATTATAGCATGTATGGTCATAGTGAACTAGTAGGCTATATGCCCTGGGCCATTTATGAGCCTAGGCAGAAAGGTTACCTAGCTGTAGCCAACAGACAGGTAAGTTTCAGTGGCCAGTTCAAGCAGTGCCATAGAACTGATCCACAGGGTTACTGATATATTTGGCATGCAGTCATCACACCATGTCACAGAGAGGGGTGATGTGCAACTTTGCTGGACAGGGATGCACAGTATGGCAAGAGTATGTAAAGTGTATGGGACAGAGATCTGTCAGGCATGTTGTGATCCTTGTACTAGAAAGGTGGATGTCCATGAAGTACATGTTTATTTGGAATCAGGATGTGTTAAGCGCAGCATGTCCAGCATCTCTGAGTTGGACATGGCTTTATTCAGGGTAGGTTGCATGCTACATAGTGGAGCTAGAGTTTGGGAAGGGCAGTGTAGGCCATCTACACATGGGCAAAAACCCTTAAAGGAAATATGTGATCTATTATGGGTCACATGAGTGATGAGTATGGCTGAACAATTATCTCTATATTCATGGATTGCACCCTGTCATGATTAGGAGTGCCACATACGACTACCTGACTGGTGTGGTGAAGTAACTATCAAAGGAAAGACTACTGCCAACTGCATCGCATACACACACAGTTGCCATTACGTTGACTGCTGCCTAAGTGGTAGTTCATGAGTTCAGGGTTTTTAACATAGGGGATGACAATGCAATACTTAGCAGTCTGATTATAGCCATACATCACACACTACACATCTGACACACAAAGGCCTTTCTGTATGTTGAATGCAGCACACATTGAGTCAACTATTGCTCCTAGTTCATAGTCATTTGCAAACATCAATAGGCAGATGCCTTCTGTGTTTGTCTGTGTGGTATAGACAACAAAGAGGGGGAGTACTAGGAATGAACCCTGTATTACTGTGGCTGGCACTGGTTTGATGTGCGTGTATTAATCAGACACTTTCTGTAGTGTTGGTTCTGCCAGAAGTCCAGTTGCCAACCACTCCTGTGACATAAGAATACACACCTAGTTTACTGAGTGTAGCTGGAACACAGTATGAGTGATGGTGTCCTAAGACCTGGCAAGGTCATGATATGCTGTGTGAATCAAACTTACTGTCATCTACATCTGTACTGAGTACATCAAATAAGTTGATCACGGTTCATGGCCTTACAGACCAGACTCAGCAGGGTAGTAGTGCACTATTTCTCATTATCAATGGTGTTTCCCCCTTTGTGGGTGTGATACCTGTTGCTGTGCACCATTCAGTGTATACACAGCCTGACATGGAGCTATGATTGAACATGATGTGTATGTGGAGAGCTGATTGTTCTTACATTTGTGTAGGATACACCGTGGGATGTTGACAGGTCCCATTAAAGCTGTATGTATGGCTTTAGAGAGTGCAGCTTGTACCTGCATAGTTGTTATTACAGTGACTCTGTAGTGTACACGGATATATAACTATGTGTACCTGTTGGGGGGGGGTGGGAGTGGGCTTAGGTTCTCCAAGACCCTATCTGGATGAACAGTTACTATTTTTGTAGGTGCAGTACTTCCCATGCCAAAGTGCTGTGCAGCACTGCAGGTCTTGTTGTTGCCATTACGATTAATGACACAGCTATAGAATGCTCTGTGGTTGTCCTCATAATATGTGGCTGATTAGTTTCACAGTAGCTTTGTGTGGTTATATATGGTGTATCTGCATCTTACTGAAGCTGACCAGGGATCACCTACACTCATGTGTGTTCACTCTTGCAACAGTTACTACCTTCAGTGGTACAGTTTAAAGCATGGTACCACCAGTTTGCTTTCTTGTTTGTGTTTGGTTGAATCTTGGTTCTGTTTCAATGGCACAATCACTGCATGTATGTGACTGCTTAAGATTCATTTGTATAGGATTCAGCATTTGCACATGCATTGTACATCTGCATGGGTGCCATTACAGTCACCACTTTGCTCTTAGGAAGCATAAAATTGACTTTGGAGACTGACCATGTGTAGCATACTGCTAGCCCTGTTTGTGTGACTATTGTGATCCAGGTCATTGGGGTTGATGGAATCCAACATGCATTGTGCGCAGGTGTTGGTACATGAGGAGTCTTCCCAGTTCATAATGGAATAGTTGAGAGTAGCCATTATTATGGTTTTCTGTCTCAAACCTAATCTTCCCCATTACAGCACATTAAGACAGTTGGGAAATCTGCGGCATGGTGGGTGATCTGTCGCAAGGTGCAATTTCAATTCCACTTTGGCACAAAGGTAGTTGCTCAGCATAATGCATCTGAAGTTATGCAAGTGCAACTAGCGTGGGGGTGTACATATCCTTCAGGAATATGGACACACTTGCAGCCCATGTGTTCCAATAAAGGATAATGGGTAAGAGGTGAGTTATGTGTTATAACATGGCCAAGCAGGTGTGCTCTCTGGAGCGTTGAAACATGTCTCAGCCACTGCACAGATATGTTCTCCTTGTTAGGGAGTGATATATGTGTGTCTATGTAGTGTTTCTGACATATATCATTGTGTAGCAAGACCCGCAGTTTATTGCGGACCTTCACTTGAACTGTGCATGATGAAAGCACTATAGGGAAAGCATGAACCCTAGCCAGTATCCAGATTCCCAGGGGTGACAGGTGCAGGCCCTGTCTGGCAAAGCATCATGGTCTGTCAACCATGTTATCCCAGGCAGACAGATACTGGATACCCTTTGACTTGCACCACATTAGACAATTGTGGAATACAATCCTTTTGTCCCTGCACCGCAGTATCATTCTGGCCAATGACAGAATGCTACCCAGGCCTTGGGACATACCTGCATGGGCTACAAGACCTGACAGCTCCTACATGTGTTTCCATGCAGTCCAGGATATTGCATCACAGGTCCTGCACAACAACATGGAATATGCCAGAGCCATGTGTATAGTTCAAAAGGTGGTCTGAGTGTATGGGTATGTGGCTAATCATGGCAGACAGGCAGCTGACTGTATGTATGCCCTCGTATAGGTTGGTGTGTGACATAGTGCTAGAGTTTGCATTCACAAATGAGTACTGTTGGGCATGTTTCTGGCCATGTGTTCTGAGGTGTGGCACAATTATGCAAACTATGTCATACAGTTTGTGTATTTTGTTGTCTGTCTATTCCAGCTTGGGAGGTCACTTGTTTGGCCAGATACTTAGAAGCGTCTGTGAATGTGTGTGATTTTTGGTAGTATGTGTGGGTGTCCTTACTGTGCTCTGGTAAGTGTAGGTGATGGTTGTGATGATGAGATGCATGTGTTAACCTACACCTCGTGACTGTCCAGTCCAGTCATGGCTGTAGACTGGACTGCCTTCCAGCTTACCGCTGTAGCTGCATCCCAGACAATGTGTGGTGTGTGGTGTTAGGTGGGTTTGGCAGTGTACATGGCATAGAGATTACATTCCCCCAGGATGGCCACATACACAAAGCTGAGATTAGTAAACGCCAGTAGCTGACTAGTGGACATGCCTGTATGAGCATTCAATACTACAAGTACCAAGTAATATATTTAGTTTACTTATTGCTTATGAAGATGTTTTAGACAGTGATGCTCACATGTAAATATTTGTGTTATGGACGTGACAACACTGGCTATTACAGAAACATTGTAGCTACCTTTAACAGCAATCCTCCTCTGAGGAGCACATCACATCCTGATAGTTGATTACAGATGATGCAAGTGTCTACAGGTCTGTTTCCTTTTCTGGGTATATACTCACATATCCACCAGGACCATGAGCTCTGTTGGGCACAGACACCCACTCCCCAAACAGAGTCATGTATCAATAGACTCTGATGCCACTATCAACATGATCAGGATATAATCAGATAGTGTAAGCAATCACCTATGAAGCGGCTATTACACATGGGCAGCAGTCTCCTACATCTTACAGTCCTACTGCAGATGTTACACTGGAGTTAAAGATGATATGCAACCTGTTTCATTACCAGTACTGTGCACTACCTTACATACATTATGTGAAAGTGGCTGTTAGGTTGGCAATGAGAGGTTAGGCTACACAAACCTGGTAATTCAACCAGTGTGTCTCTACTCTCAATATCCACTCTATGTAGGTGTGCACATAGCCATTTGGCCCAGCCCTGTAACAAGTTTCACTACACATTTGCATAACATGTACACATGCACAGCAATAACAGTTGTGCATGTACACCTCTACAGCTGTTATTGCTTGCAAACGATACTAGAGAGGTGGATATTACATGTGTTATGTGCATGGATAGTTACCTAGCTCTTCCAATTATCTTTGCTATCATGCTGCTAAACTGTCAGATGAATACAAGTGATAAGTATCCTGTTATTGAGTATTGTACTTGCCTATAGACATAACTACTGTTTGCATAACATAACAGATATGCTATGTAGAATGGAATACAGATCTGCCTAAAATACTGTACATTACACAGTTATTGGCACAATATCCCACAATGCAAACCATATTTGCACAGTAAGCCCACCTTTGACATGTTCATCTTACTTATACAACCATACATATGTCTACTGTTACAATATATTGAAATATACTATCCCCTGTTATAGCACATACTTGTTGGACTAACCCTGACACTGACAGTGGCTGGAAGCGAATTGGTGAGTTCCAAGCCCATATCATCCCTTGTGGTGTATGAGGAGTTTGCCTTGTGACCTTCAGCAGATAGCACATAGAATACGACAAGCATTAGTACTGCTCAACAATACATTGCTACAAGATAGCTATTTCCACTATATGCATTGATTACACTGTAATTCTTACAGAGCAGGTACTACATACACAGACATACTACAAGTTATACATACCTTCTTAGTAATTGCAGGTGTTATTGACTAGTATAATACTCGTTTTCAGTTTGTCTTTCAGTGTTTTGTACTGTTCTACAGGTAGATACAGATGGTTTGAATGTGTGACAAGGCAACCTTTTATAGTTACAGATCAGTAACATGTGCTATCCCGATAACCAATTGTTGTTCCTAAGTAGCTAATTACATGCACATCAGCTGCGCTGGTACTGCCTTAGCCAATACCATGGCAACAGTGGACTATAACTGAGTACTCCACTTGGGTGTTGCCCCTTTGCCTTACTTATGAGGAATACAGACTGGAAGTGTTGTTTGAAATCTATTGCAACAGCTGTACAGAGACGAACAGTAATATATTGCGTGTAATGCCTAGAGGAATTGGTCTAAATGTGAGTACTGTAGTTATATTTCTGAACATTGTTACTTGTGCAGGGTTTGTCTGTACCTAATACTTCTGCATATGTTTCAGTCTGGCCAGGTTGTTTGACCAGCTCAAGGCTCCATAGCTATGCATATAATGTTAGGGAGTTTACAGTGTGCTTACCAGACATATTTAGTTTGGTGTTACTGTGTATCATACTGTGCTAATAATCAGTACTCGGTAAAACTTCCTGGTGTACGAACCTTTCAACCCTCTGAAACGGGATTAGTTCATACAAACCCTGTTACATCAGCAGCTGTTCAATTGTATAACAGCAACTATTTCACATAGGGCCATGTTAGTGTGTCTGTGTCCAGGTATGTTAAGGTTTCAGCAGATGTTGTACAGTAGTTGAATAATTGGTTATGGTATGACAGTATGTATTGATGTAATTATTTTGGGTGTGGGGGAGATGTTGGTGGGTGTACATGGCAGATGCAGGTGTGTAGGAACCCCCTTTTATACAACTTCTATATGTGTGTGGGTGTTCTTTCCCTATGTGAACACCTATCCCTTAGTGGACAAATACTATGGTAATTGCAGGCTGATTCATTAAGGCACTGTTAAATGCTTCCTGTATAGCATGCAGGTACTGTTAGTCCTTGAATCCTTTTATCAATACATCAGAATGTAATAAAGTTTTGCTAAATGAAAGCTGTCTGTATATTTCTGTCATGGATATTTGCAGTCATTGCAGTTGTGTTGGTGACTGTGTCCATAGAACATATTTGTAATAAAGCATTGGCATATACTCTTCATATGTTAATATGTTATGTTCATATTGTTTGGGGGTGGGGGGCAGAATATGTGATTGCTATGGTCCATGATATACTCAGATATGAGCAATTTGGATGCTGTCTACACACATGTATGTATGTATGTATACATATATATATGTATACAGATATATAATATATATTTTTGCATAGGTCTATCTGTACCTCCATAGATGTGTAGATGTTTTTAATCTATCTATATATATCTACATATACATATATATATGTAGATCTGTATATATCGACATGTCTCTATGTATCTCTCTCTCTATATATGTATACATATATATATATATATATATATATATATATATGGGTCTACCTGATAACACCGACACGCCAAAACACAGACAACAAAATAACCAATACGAAAAAAACAACAAAAAAAGAAAGTTCAAAAACACGAAACGTCACATGCCTGATAAAACAAAGTCCTGACAATCAACAAAACAAATACATTTCCTGAACACAACACAAGCACACCAAAAACCTTACAAACCTACAATAACCCTTACATACACAGCTATCTATGCACTAACTTTAACCCAAACCCTAACCCTAAGGTCCATCACTATCACACACTTACCTTACCTGCACCCTAACCCTAACTCACTTAATCCGTCTCTAACCCTTAACTCTGTCACTATCGCACACTTACCTTACCTGCACCCTAACCCTAACTCACTTAATCTGCCCATAACCGTCAAGTCCATCACTATTGCACACTTACCTTACCCGCACTCTGACCCTAACTCACTTAACCTGCCCCTAAACCTAAAGTCCGTCACTATCACACAATTACCTGACCCGCACCCTACCCTAACGTCCGTCACTATCATACAATTACCTTAACCACACCCCACACCCTGACCCTAAAGTCCATCTCTATCGCACTCTGACCTTAACATGTCAATGTTGTCAGCGTCGGGATTCCCAACTGTCGGTCTTCTCCTTTGTCAATCTTCCTGTATATATATATATATATATATATATATATATATCTAAAAGCATACACCTTTCATTGGGTACATGGTGGGTTGTCCTAGTTCAACACAATCCTCCCTTTTGTGCTTTAACCTGTCTGTATACAGAACTGGCACAGGTACATCTTGGGTAGCTTAGTGGTAGGTTACTCTAAAGATGGAGTAAATGTTTGTGGGTTCTAATCCTGGAAGGTGTTATTATTTTACCTCTCAGAGTAGGCACTGGTAGGGAAAGTGTGAATAATGCACATTTAAGCGGTTGTAAGTAGGTATGCCCGTGGTCTGTTCGACGTTAAGCAAAGGTTAAACCTGTGAAGCGCTTCTCAATTTAACCGTGTTTAAGTGCCACTTACCATCGCACAAACCCATTTCAAACCCGCTTACAACTGCTTAAAAGTGCTTTAATCCACATCCATTCAACAGCCCTTATTTTAGTTCTCAAAATAACTTAACAGCCCTTGAACCCGGGACCATGAGCACCACAGTCACTGACTTTACCACATCTGAGATATGTACAAATGCTATGGTGTTTAGAATATACATTTTACTACAGGCATTCCTCACTACTGAAAACAAATGTGACATTCATTTGGTGTACATATGTCTGATACATGTTAATGTTCATATGTTTGTGAAATTAGGTGTTGCAATGTGACATGAAAGGGTGTATTATGAACAAGAAAGGTTCTTGTTTTGTGTCCTTTTTATATTGTCCCCCTATTCCATGTATACCCCACCAGTTCACTTATTGAAAATCCGACCCAGGCTCTTCTTGATGCATGACTTCATTACCCATCATTCCTCCCCCACCAAAAATTTTCACATACACAACAACCATCCCTTCTATGGTGAATTAGGTTAATATTAATAGTTATAATACCAGAGCTGCATGTGTTTTGTGTACACTTCAGTTCCTTTGGATTGCTTCTGTGTCACGAAGTGTGTTCATATATGTTTATATATATATATATATATATATATATATAATATATATCTTTATATTTATATCTATGTGCAGACATCACTGACATGCATATATATATATATATATATATATATATATATATATATATATATATATATATATATATATATATATATATATATATATATATATATATATATATATATATATATATATATATATATATATATTTTTTTTTTGTATTAATTTGTAACAGTAATACATATGTAAACTTGTATGTATTGGTTCACAAACTACAATACATTACAATGTACTGTACATATGTACACAAAGTGACTGTCCCATTTGTGGTCATTATAGTGGAATTCATATGGTATAAGGTGTAGTCTAAAGATTGTGAAACATGTATACACCGCAGATGGCATAGTAGTAAGTCCCATGACTATAGTGTGCATGGTCCAGGGTTCAACACCTGCGATGCTTTAAAAATGTTTTTTACTCCAGAATAAGGTTAATTTAAGCAGTTGTAAGCATGTTTGAAAGTGTTTGTGTGACATAATAGCAGTTAAACACAGTTAAACAAACTTTGTAACGTATAACCTGTGCGCGCAAATACGGCCACATCCGCTAACTACTCAGGATATATACATTTCAGTGAAGTAACATCTCACTATGTGCTTACATAACACTACATTCTCTGTTGACTGTACTCTCTAGCACACATGGGTTTATATGGGTGTTTTGAATGTTTATTATACAGACGATTATTACCTGTATATGCAAGCTGTGGCTAAGGTATACTTTTTAACATGATAAACATCCCTGACTTTATTGGGACTGGGACCTCGAATGCACAGATACTATGCAGATGCTTTAACCATTACACTATTGACATTAACATTGCTTCCGCCTATTTCCTATTTAGATGATTTCTATGTGTAAGCTAGGCAAAGCAAAGGGCGGAGGCCGCCAAACCCACTGAGCTTTACTTACTCTTGAAATAACAACATATAACAAATGTAATGTGAGACAATAAATTACATTCCTAACTACATTAGGCATAGCCCCTCACTGACACACTTCAAGGGAAACCTTGTTGTGTGAATGGGTAGCAGAATATACACCCCTGGGATCATGTGTCCCAGAACCATACAGCCAGGGGGTGGGGGAGCCCGTCCAGTTTGATAGCTGCAAGACCTGTTGGGGAAACTGAATGGTGTTAAACTGTTACATTAACATGCCCTCTTTAGATCACTAAGTGCCCCTATCACACTCCACCACCCCAGTCTTCAACAGCTTCCGGCAACTCTGCCTGGAATTGCTTCATTGGCTATGATTGACAGAGGCTCAGTTTCTTCATCAATGGTGCGGAGAAAGCCAACACACTGTAGCTATGCTTCTAATTGCCCTTGGGCAGATAGGTAGTAGGCTATCTGTGAACCTCTAAAGTGCAAGCCATCACAGCCATAATATGTGAATAAACAGACTTTCAGATCACAATATACAGTGAGAAATCACCATGTAGTCAGGAAACAGTTAAGTACAGCAAGAACATACAGAACGCTGATACTTAATCACTCCAAGAGCCTACCTTGGAAGCTAGAAGACTTGTATAAGTTTAAGGCTTTCTATTGCTTACCAGTAGGTTACCTACAGGAGAGATGAGAAACAAGCACAGATGGGAAACGTGCATGCAACAATACCATACTGGCTTATGTGTCAGCCTTAGGCTTTGGAATACTGGCCAAGGCTATTGGTGCCCCCATGGTACCTTATTTAGGAGAGTCTCAAAGGTGAATACCAGCTCTGTAAACAGCACAATAGCAGAATATATGAGCGTTATTCTACTCAACACCAAGGGTTGTGATCAAACATGCATGCACTCACAGCACTCCTCAGGATGGACAACGTCCACATCTGTGCAGTAACTGTGACCTGTCTTAAGGCTCCTGAAAGCACACCAGCACTTAAATACGAACACAACTGCTGGAAAAACCAATATAAGATAATCCAAAACATGACACACGCTGAAAAAATATCACCTTTATGTTCAGTAAAGCTTTCAGGTTACAAGCCCTTCTTCAATACTAATATATATTAGTATTGAAGAAGGGCTTGTAACCCGAAAGCTTTACTGAACATAAAGGTGATATTTTCTCAGTGTGTGTCATGTTTAGCACACCAGCACTACCAGACTACAACACATAACACACATTTCAGTCACAGAACATGGACTGACACAGACATGGAAGGGGTGTATCCATATTCATCAGGGATACCTACACCTCCAGGTTAGTGGGACAGCATGATACCTCTGAGATCATCCATATGCAGATAACATCAGCCACAACTGCAATGTAAACTGTGGGCTGCTACAGATCACCCTCCATGACCCAGGACCACCACTCCACCTACCTGGAGACAGTAGAGAAAATGACAGTCCTACCGCACACTCTGTCATTGGTCGATGTCAACTACTCTAGCATTAACTGGGAAACTTACTCAAGTACTCACTTCCAGGCCCAGCACTTCCTGGAATTTATCACCTCATATGCCCTGTATCAGGTGGTAACCTCCCTAACGAGGGATGGAAACATACTAGATGTGGTCAACACCAACATGGGCAACAGGTGCACCACAGCAGAGGTTAACCAATCACTGCTTAGATCTGACCATGAACTATTCACTGTTTCCACACCCAAACATCTCCCCCACCCACGGAAACCACAGCGTATACCTTTTCTACAGATAAATTTACACTACTAGAGACAGGGGTGGGGGTTTCGCATCCCCCACACTAAGGGGAAACACTGCTTATGAAACAGACAGATTTACAAATGCAATCTATAAGCACCTACACGGATGTATGGATCGTGCCATCACTAGTAAACCTAGACTCACTCCTCCTGGACAAGGACACCAGTCTGGTGGACCCCTGCAGTAAACAGGCTATACTACAGAAGTAGGACAGTTTTCCAGACAAACAGCAAATCCCACGAGGACAGACATCCATGACCACTATTACTATGATATGTAGGTCCCTCATGAAATCATCCAAGGCTAACATCAACAGGAAAATACGCAAGGATTCGAAAGATAACCACAAAGCCCTCTTTGGCTATGTCAAGGATCTAATCGGTGACACACAGATTTGCACTGTGCCAGTGAAATATAGCACAAAATATGCTGACCTTACTTATATCACCAACATCCTTGCAGATACATTCAGTGCATACTTCACCATCTAAAGAGCCCGCAACACTACCTGAAAGGTACAGTATCCCACACATCAGAGACACGCAGGTGAAAATGGCCTTCTCTAACAGCAGAACACAGCATCAATGGAGGCAGATGTTGTCCCAGACTGCATCTTGCAAACAGTACAAGACAACTTGACCCCCCCACCTTATTAAGCTTTTCAACCTCAGCCTATCCACAGGCTACATGCCCATACAATGGCATGTGGCAACGGTTATTCCATTCCACCAAGGTGGAATCACAACTGACTATGGTAACTACCACCCCATAAGCCTGACTAGTCTGGTCTGCAATGGTATGGAGAGCATCCTCATGGCATTCATGCACAAAGACATTGGTAACCTCCAAACACGTGACCCAACCCAGGTCAGCTTGGTTGAGTGCAGTTCATGCCTACTGAACCTGTTTGACGTCTTACATACAGTCACCAAGATGTTAGATGAGGGGAGAGGTGGTTCACACATACTACCTAGACCTCGCCAAGGCTTTTGACACCATGCCCCACTCAGATATTATTGATAAACACACCAGCCTGTACATACACTCATACATCACAGGTCGGGTTGCCAACAGGCTTACACACAGAACCCACATGGTACGACTAGCGGTCTCCAGGTCCAACTCTTTACCAGTCACAACTGGTGTCCCACAGGACTCAGTCCTGGGAGCCCTACTGTTTGGCATATACTTCTCAGAGGTACAGGCAAACACAGGTGGACTACAGCAGACCATGTTTGGCAATGACTGCGAACTGGGAGCCATGATTGATAGTCCAGCTGACACAGACATCTCTCAAGGGGCCTCACAGAGACCAACATAGGGTGTCAAAGTCATGGCCTCCAGCTAAGTGCCACTAACTGCATGGTCATTCCATTGTGGAATATTAAGCACCCACATATTAACACATAAGTGGCAGCCACTTTAATATGGATGAGGTAATGGGGTATCTGGGGACTAAGGTATATAGTGATCTCTCCTTTGACAATCATATCTCCAAAGTAGTTAGGACATTCTTCTATGTAGGCCATCTGATTACCAAAGGGTTCCCATCTAGATATACTGGGGTTATAGTGCCCCTTTACTCATCACTAATCATTCCCATCATAGGGTATAATAACCCATTTGGGATGTACCTCAGAAGACACTTCCAACAGCTGGAAGGTCCACTAATGTACCTCGCCAAGGGGATTACTGGCCTCAAACATATGCCCTATGCAGTCAGACTGAATAAACTCCTGCTTTACTCAGTGGCATCTCATTTACACAGAGATGATCTCTGCTGACCAGCACAGCCATGTCAAGCTCAGGTTTAATGGATATGTTCCACCTATGGGAATCCATGTCACAGTGAGCCACACACTTTAGTGAACTGAACCTTGCCACAACAATAACTGGAAGATGCTGGAGGGATGGATTCCTGTTACAGACATTCCCCATACTTTGAAACAACATCCCTAACTACATTATACAGAGCCCCTCACTAACACTCTTCAAGAGAAACCTTGAAGAGTAGATGGGGAACAGTAGATTAACGCAAGGGATCATGCCGTTGGCTCTGCTCCACAGAGGGACAGTTAATGAATCAATGGGGTGGCAAAAGCTGACACATTTTGCCTAGACTTTTGAATGGCCTCTGGCAGTTGTCCAAGTACCTACCTATGAACCTATACATACAGTATCAGCACATGCTGATAGCTTAATTGTCTGTTCAGGTGTGGACTTACCTTGTGCCAATGGCAGTTGTGTGTGCAATAGTTAAGGACTGCCTATGTTGGATGCACACAGTAGACTGCCTATACAAGGCAATTTACAGGTAGTCTCTTGTGTGTGCCATCCGTTTTTACTGTGTGTGCAGGTGGAGGAAGGTGTCAGTCCCTAGGTGCCCACACTGTCAGTGTGTGTGCTTTATGTTCCCTCCTTGCCAAGGCATGGGCATACTGGGTATGCCTCTGTTTGCCTACTGGGGCTGGCTCAGGGTGTTCATGGTCTGTGTATCTCTGTGCCTGTGGGGCCCTTGGCAATGGTGGTGGGCTGTGAGGGCCTTCACCATTCTGTCCTTGCTGCAGCTGTTTCTGCAGGATCGTATTGTGTAGCATGGCACATACTATGAAGATGTTGGCACATGTGCCTGTAGAGTACTGCAAGTCTCCACCAAATATGTCCATGCAATGGAACCGTGATTTCAGCATCCCAAACACACACCCTATGATGATTCTGGTTTGTGCATGTGTCTCATTATGGCGTTCCTGCATGGGTGTGTGTGCATTTCTGATGGGAGTCATCATCCACAGTTCCAGTGCATAGCAAGCATCCCCCACCAGGTGGCTGTTTGGGATGTCCCCCCTTGGCAAATAACTGATACAGCTGTGAGGCATGCCAGATGTGGGAGTCGTGATAGCTTCCAGTGCTGCCAGCGCACACATCCATGATAATGCCCTGGGCATTGCACACAACCTGGCGGTTGATGGAGGGGTATCCCTTGCAGTTTATGTAGTGCCTACCCTACTCTCCGGGTGGTGACTTGATGTGTATGTGCATGCAGTCTATTGCACCCAGTAGCTCTGGGTATTCTGCCACATGGTGGAAGAGATGCATATTGCTGGCCAACTCTTCCTGCATTTGGGGGAAGTATATGTGCTCATTGGCATGTGTTAACATGGCATCCAGGAACTGGTGTAGTATCCTGGATGCTGATTCCTGTGAGATACCCATTATATCCCCAGTTGGTCTTTGAAAGGTACCTGTAGCTAGTATTCTCAGGCTTACACATACCTTTGTATCCACTGGGATGGGTTCCCCTCTGTTTGTTCTGGTTCTGAGGCGTGGCCAGCACAGCTCCACAAGTTGCTGTAGGATGTCTCTGTCCACCCTGTAATGCACTACTGTCTCCAGATCATGTAGCCCCTGGTAGGGTATCCTAGGTCTGAACACTCTCTTCCTCCTCTGGTGCCTGAGGTGCTCATATGCATCATCCTCCACACCACCTTCAGTCTCCAACACATGCTGGTGAATCAAAGCTATGGCAGCCACTAACATGTACATACTAAAAGTCCCCGGTCTGTATACACCACTGGTGCAGAGTGTATGGGAATGCATAAATGTGTGTGAGGTGCTTTCACACTTTATATTATTGTGCTATGGATGTTACTGATATCATTGGGTGTGTATGAGCTATTCCAGCTGCAGAGTATCTTAATTATGGGTTTTACAATGAGTACTGCAAGTGTCGGGCCTTTACTGTGGAGTTATGCTTGTCTGCCTTGATTAATCTGTTGCCCTTTCATTCACTTTTAAACCTGGATCCCCTCCCATTATCAGGCATGCATTGATCTGCTGTCTTTCTTGTTTTGTACTTTCTCTACCCAGTCATGGCAAAATGTGTCTTGTAGTTGATATACTGAAAATCGGCTTTGTTCTGCTTTGACACTTTACTGTTTTCTTTGCA